>NC_073273.2:22615000-22918030 GCF_029289425.2 Pan paniscus | reverse complement strand
TACTAGGTTGGAGTGCAGTGGCACAATCTCAGTTCACTGCAACTTCCAGTTTCCGGGGACAAAGGATCCTTCTTCTTCAGTGTCCCAAGTTACTGGAACTACAGGCATGTACCACCACACCCAGCTAATTTTCTGTATTTTAGTAGAGATGTGGTTTTTTCATTTTGCCCAGAATTTTCTCTATCTCCTGATTTCTCCTTGCATCACCCTCGGACTCTCAAAATGCTGGGATTACAGTCATGAGCCACCATGCTCAGCCAACAACACACTTTTGAGTAGACTTTTTTTCAATGGTTGGAAGAAATAATATTGTGAAGATGTCCATGTGCTTAAAGTGACCCAATGCTCAACATATCCCTTTTTAATTTTAATTATATTTTTCAATAATGGAAAAAATAAAAGATCTCAAGGGACTATGAAAAGCCTGACAATCTTGAAAAATAAGAAAAATATTGGAAGCCTTACACTTAACAATTTTCACACACATGCAAAATCCTACAATAACCAAAGCACTTTGGTAGGGTTGTAAAGGTAGAACACCAAAGTAATGAAACAGAATGCAGCACAGAAATAAACCCTTGAGTGCAGAAGGGAGACATACCATCTAGGTTTTGCAATCAATCGTATATCACAATTCCTTTGGTGAACAGTACCAGGCAGGGGAGGAGAATAACATTACCTAGATGCTAGTTTCAGCGATATTTTCAAATGTTCTTGGGGGCGGGACACAGGCTGCAGAGACATATCACCTAGCTGATAGGCCCAGAGATATGTGATAATATCCCCTGTTGACATGGCCCAGGCAGCAGAGTCACATTATTATTATTCTGACCCAGAGATATGTAATAATGCAGCCATGGGAAAAAAATAGAGCCAAAATCTCACAACACCTGGATACTAGGCCCAGTGACATGACACAATCTCAACATTTTTGAGGCTGACACCTTTAACTTTTAGCAGACAGTGTATATTAGAGTCACAATCTCACATGTGAGCTGGGTCAGTGTATGACACTCCCTACAACAACCAAGAGCTTTATAAAACCTGCATGAATGGGAAGGACATGGGGGCTCACACCTGCAATCCCAGGAATTTAGGAGGCTGAGGCAGATAGATTATAAGGTCAAGAGTTCAAGACTCACCTGGCCAAGACAGTGAAACCCCGTCTCTACTAAAAATACAAAAAAAAATTAGCCGAGTGCAGGGGCAGGCTCCTGTAATCCCAGCTAATTGGGAGGTTTAGGCAGGAGAATCTCTTGAACTCATAAGGCAGAGGTTGCAGTGAGCTGAGACTGTGCCACTGCACTCCAGCCTGGGTGACAGAGTGAGACTCTTTGAGGCCTACGTGCTCATATGGACACACAATCTTACATATTGTCCTAAACCCTGGTTAGTCAACATCTCTCCTATAGGCAGGGTTAAGGGGGAAGACCCATTATTATGTCTGGGTCCAGAAATGAGTTGTCATTCCACATGTGGCCAGATCAACACATAAAAGTCACAATTCTGACTGCTGTATTTCCTTGTTACCCTCAGGACCTCAAAAGTGGGCACTGTAAATGTGGGATGGTGAAAACTTTTAATTTCACCTGGGTTCATAACTGAGAGTCCCAATCTAAACTTTTTGCAGGGTCCTGTTATGAAACTCTTTATCAACAAAGAGTTTATACAATATCAGTTACTGTTGCAAGCTTCTGTCAGCTTGGAACAAATAGGCAACCCAAGAGTTTACCAATAGGTACACTCAGCTTAGCAATGAGAGGTGAAATATCTCCTATTGGCTGAATCCAAATATAAGTTTGATCATCATGCCTGAGAAATGAAGCAAGGTGTATGTCATAATCCCATTTATAGGCATAAAACTAGGCAGGAGAGTAGCATCACACAGATGCTCTGTCACATGTGTCACATGTGATGCTGTGTCACAATGCCTTCTCTAGGCAGAGTATAGGAAGTTGGGCCCATTAACTGGGTGCTGGACCCAGCGATATGACACCATCCCACATGCAGAAAAAAATCCAGCCAAGTTATGAGAGCCAAAACACGTATAGAATGGGCCCAAGATATGTCAAAAAACCTTCAGTGGCTCCAGTACAGGCAGGAGAGACACATCATAAGGGTGCTGAGCCCAGCAATATGCAATATGCCATAAATTTATCTTTATGCAGAACCCAGGCAGAAGAGTAACATCATCTGAGTGCTGGGCCATGCAATAAGACAAAATACTTATTTTGTGGGCATGGATCAAAAAAAAGAGGTGAGTCACATATCCTGAATCCTGGGCTCAGCAATGTGTAAAAATCCTCCTGCTGTGAAGGCCCAAGCAGACAAAGAGCATCACATCACTTAGGTCATGGGCTCAGAGATATGTCCCAATGTCTCCAGTAGGCAAGGTTCGGGCAGATGAGGAGAGTCATATCACCTAGGTGCTTCCCTAGAAATATGTCACAATGTAACACATGGGCAGAAACCAGGTAGAGGAACCATATCACTTGAGTGATGGGTCCTGGGATATGTCACAAGGCTCTCTTGGGACAACACTGAGCAAAGAAATTTACATCATCTAGGTATAGGCTTTCTGCTTATTCCACAGTGCTTTATTTGGGTAGGGACCAAGGAGGCAGTCACTTCACCTACAAGATAGGCCCCAATATATGTCACAATGTCCTCTATGAAGCATAGCCCTGGCAAAAGAGTACCATCAACTGTGTGCCTGGCCTAGAAATATGTTACTCCAGGTTGGAAAGGCCCAAGCAGGAGAGCCATACAACCCAGGTGACAGGGCCAGATATAAGTCACAATGACCTCCTTTGAACAGGGCTCTGGCAAAATAATACATTCAATGGTGTACCTGGCCTTGAAATATGTCACTATCCTTCCTTTCTGCATGGCCCACCCCAGAAAGCAGAGTTACATCACCTATGAAGGGGACACAGAAATATGACACAATAATTTTGGTGGGCATGGTCCAGGCAAGACTATAACATTGCCTGGGTGCTAGATACAGTTGTATGTCACAATCCTTACTTAGAGAATGGCCCAGGCAGGAGAGACACATTACCTTGAGGTTGGCCTAGCTAGATATCACAATCCCATATTTGGGCTGGAATAAGTATGGAAAGTCAAATTATACAGGTTCTTGGCAAGTATTTATACCACAATCACAGTGTTAGATAATTGCAAAGGTGAGATTTACAATACCGCACATATCCTGTTTTCATGTGTGATATTTTGCTTTATCCATGTGAGGTGCTGACAGTCTTTACTGTCAGCTGGGTGTGCATACAAGACTCACAATTTCACCTGTGTTCTGAGCCCTGCTTTGACTCTGTCTGTATAACCCAAAGACTATAAAATACGAGTGAATGTTGTAATCTTTTGTGACATTTGTATAAGAACATTATTCAGGACATCATGCATGTACCTAAACTTGGTTATAAGAATCAAAATAAGCTCTATTAGCTGAATCCCCATATGACAGTCATTATCATTCCTTTGAACCTTGCCTAGGTGTTTTGTCAGAAATGTCACAAAACTTGTGTGCTAGGTCCAGTTCTGTGGCACAGTGTTCACCTAAATGGTGGGCCCCAAAATATGCCAGAATGCCTCCTGTTAACAGGGCCCAGCCAGGAGTCATGCCATTTGGATGCAGTGTTTAGAAATGCTACAATTACCAAAGGAAGCAGATTACAGGCAGTTGAGGAGAGTCACGTAACCTACATGGCTGGTCCGGAATTATATCACAATCCCCCCTGAGGACCTTGTTAAAATAACACAGTCAAATCACCAAGGTTCTTGGCCCATGTATTTGTAAAATCTCATTTTTGGCTATACCTGGCAAAATTATCAAATAATTCTGGAGCTGGTCAAAGGTATGTGTACACAATTATAATTGTGGAGAGGTTTAAAAATGAAAGTCATCATCTTGCACATGTTCTGGCTCCACGTATATACATTGTTATAAGGCTTTTGTTATGGTTTCAGATATATGGCACAATATCACCTGTGGACACAGAGAAGGCAAGAAAGTCACATCACCTACTTGGGTGTGGGTCCCGCGAGATGTCATAATACCCCTTGTGGGAAGCCCCTTATAGAAAATTCACATCGCCTGGATGCTGGTTTCAGTGACATATCAAAAACTCCTCTGTGGGCAGGACTTTGGAAAAGGAGGAGACTCACTTCACGTAGGCAACTGACCTAGACATATGTCACAGTGTCTGTTCTGTGCAGTATCAAAACTGGAGAAGGACCGCACATTGGTGCTGGACCCAACAATATGGCACAATCTCCCTGTAATCAAGGCACAGGCTGAAGCAGAAAAACATAACCTAGGTGTTGAGCCAAGTGATGCATTACAATGCTTTCTGCTGGCAGAACCCAAGAAGTAGAATCACATCACCCAGGTGCAGGGCCCAGTTATGAGTCACAATGCACTGAGAGTTCTTGGCCAAGGCAGTATAAGATTGTCACATCACTTACATGATGGATCTAGATATAAGACCCAATTCTCTTTGTAGGCAGGTTTCAGGGGGATGATTCACCTCATCGGGGTGATGGTCCCAGGGATATATAAAAGTGCCATTTTGTAGGCATAGCCAAGGAAGGTGTTACACTTGGTTTATTGCTTGTTCCAGGTATGGCACAATTTCATCTGTGGCCTGGACCTAGAAGAGATAGTCAAATTATTCATATGCTGGGCAAATTTACTTGTGCCAATCACACTCTCAGAAACTTTCAGAAATGTTTTTTTTATCCCACATGAATCCTGGTTTTGTGTATTTAAGTTAACTCTTTCTATGGGTTAGGTCGAAGTAGGGAAGACAGAATCCCAACCATGGGCGAGATCATGTATAAGAACCTCAATCCTACTTGAATATTGTGATCCAGTAGGAGAGTCACAGCATCGCAAGTGTGTGAATCATGTTTCAAATGTTACCAAACCACCTGTGAATCAGACCCATGTATTAGAGTAATTATGTCAACCTTTGACTGCTTTTTATGTGTGAGATTTAGTATCACATTCCTAGGCCCTGTTTATGTGTAAGAATGAGAATCGCATCAGCTAGGTGTGCATACAAGGGTCACATTCTCATCTGCTTGCTGTTCTCTAGTATGACACTCTGTACCAATAAAGCTTTATATGACATACCAGAGCATTATAATCCTTTGTGAACTTTACTGAAGTGAAAAACCCAGGACTTTACCCATGGCAGTGGGACTGGCTATGAGAGTCACAATGTCTCTACTGGCTGGGTCCAGAAAAGAGAGTTATTATTGAGCATGTGTGCTTAACCCAGGTGTATGTAACAGTTTCACCTGTGAGCTGAGATAAGGTAAGAGAAACATATAACCTGGGTGCTGAGCCAGTGACACAATAAAATCTCATTTGTAGGCTGCGCCTAGTCAGAAGAGCCTAATCATCTAGATGTTGAGCTCTGCAATATGCAATAATTCCATCTCTTGGCACAGTCTAGGATATGAAGGAGAGTCACATAAGCTAGGTTTTACAATCAGTGCTATGTCACCACATCTGTGGTGAGCAGGACCCAGGAAGGAGAGGAGAGTCACATGACCAAGATGTTTGGACAAACAATATTTCACTATGTTCTCTGGGGGCAGGTACAGGCAGGAGAGATAACTCACCTATCTCATACACTCAGAGATAAGTGATAATATCCCCTGTTTGCAGGGTCCAGGCAAAAGTAACATGATTATGATTCTAACCCTGCAATATGTCAAAATGCACCCATGGGAAAAAAAAAATTAACCAAAAACTCTCAACACCTGGGTACTAGGCCTAGTAATAGGCCAAATATTTTTCTCTTTGTGGGTGACACCATTAAATTGAGCTACATGTATATATAAGAGTCACAGTCTCATGTGTTTTGGGGGCTATTGTATGACACTCTAAAACACTTGAAGGCTTTATACAGCATGCATCAGGGTTGGACACCACTCTGAAGCCTACAGGCTCATAGAGATTCATGATCTTATGTATTTCCCTAAACCCCGGTATAATAGTACACATCTTTTACGTAGGCTGGTTTTAGGTATGGGACCCATTATCATGCCTATGAGCTGGACACATAAATGAGTCATCATCCCACTTGTGGCCAGATCCACATATGAAGGTCAAAATGCTAACTTTGTACTGTATTCACTTGTTAGATTCAGGATGTTAAAAGTGGGCTTTGGACATGTGGGATGGACATGTCCAAAGCTTTGGACAACATTTGCTTTCACCTGGGAATGTAATTGAAAGTCCCAATCTGAACTTTTTGCTGGTCCCTGTCATGAAACTCTCTGTACCAATCAAGGAACTTATACATTATGAGTTAGTGTTGTAAAGTTCTGTGAGCTTTCTACAAATATGTAACGAAGGACCTTACCTATTGCCCTATGCCTAGTGATGAAAGCCAAATATCTCCTATTGGCTGAATCCAAGTGTAAGTTTAGGACAATATGTAAGATTGTGAGTCCATATGATCACGTAGGCCTCAGACAGTCTCACTCTGTCACCCAGGCTGGAGTGCTGTGGCACGATCTCAGCTCACTGCAGCCTCTGCCCTATGAATTCAAGGGATTCTCCTGCCCAAGGCTCCCAATTAGCTGGGATTACAGGAGGCTGCCACCGCACTTGGCTTATTTTTTGTGATTTTAGTAGAGATGGGGTTTCACCATCTTGGCCATATGGTTCTTGAACTCTAGACCTTATGATCTACCTGCCTCAGCCTCCCAAATGCTGGGATTACAGGTGTGAGGACATTTTGAGATATCACTGAAACTAGCATCTAGGTAATGGAATTCACCTCCCCTGCCTGGGAACTGTTCACCAAAGGAATTGTGACATATGATTCAATGAAAACCTAGATGGTATGTCTCCCTTCTGCACTCAAGGGTTTATTTCTGTGCTGCATTCTGTTTCATTACTTTGGTGTTCTACCTTTACAACCCTACCAAAGTGCTTTGGTTACTGTAGGATTGTGTGTGTGTGTGTGTGAAAATTGTTAAGTGTAAGGCTTCCAATATTTTTCTCATTTTTCAAGATTGTCACACTTTTCATAGTACCTTGAGATCCTTTTATTTTTTTCTATTTTTGAAAAATATAATTAAAATTAAAAAGGGATATGTTGAGCATTGGGTCACTTTAAGCACATGGACATCTTCACAATATTATTTCTTCCAACCATTGAAAAAAAGCCTACTCAAAAGTGTGTTGTTGGCTGAGCATGGTGGCTCATGACTGTAATCCCAGCATTTTGAGAGTCTGAGGATGATGCATGGAGAAATCAGGAGATTAAGACAATTCTGGGCAAAATGGTAAAACCACATCTGCACTAAAATACAGAAAATTCGCTGGGTGTGGTTTTTCCTGCCTGTAGTTCCAACTACTTGGGAGACTGAAGCAGAAGAATGCTTTGTCCCCAGAAACTGGAGGCTGCAGTGAACTGAGATTGTGCCACTGCACTCCAACCTAGTGACAGAGTGATACTCCATCAATAAAGAAATTTAAAAAAAGAAAGAAAAACTGTGTATTTTAATATTTTATTCTTTAAATTGTTCAGCTTTTCTTCTTTTACTGATTTCTAGCTTCATTCCATTTGGGCTGTAAATAATTGTAAAATTTCAATTAAAAAATTGTTAAGGCTTCTTTTGTGGTGTCACAGATGGTCCGTGTAGGAAAATGTTTTTTTATGAGCTATTGAAAAGGATGTGTATTCTGTTGTCTGTATACATTTATTAAGTGCAGTTATTGTATAGTGCCTTCAATTATTGTTTCCTTATTAATATTCTGCCTTGTTTATTTTTTACTGAAATTGAGATATTGACGTATGCATCCACTATTATATTACTGTCTATTTTGGCATCAATTCTGTCAATGTTTGCTTCATGTGTTTGGGAAAACAGTAATATATTTATAGGTTCTCAGTGAATGAACCTTTTTATTGTAATTGAATGTCCTACTGTGTCTCTTGTAAAATTTGACTAAAAGTAAATTTTATTAAATATGACAGTTGTCAACTTAGTAAATTGTAACCTTTTCTTATTTCATTTTGTTAATGCTTGCATGGAATTTATTTTTCATCCTGGCATTTTCAGTTTTTTTTTTTAATTAGCTCTGAAGTGAGTCTCTTGAAGCCATAGTTAGATCGTGATATAGATCATGATGTAGTTAGTTTTTTTATTATTATTTTGAAGGATACTATTGCTGGGTATAGTATTCTTGCTTAGAATTTTTTCATGTGTTTTTAAGGTTTTACATGATATACCTGAGTATTATAATTCTTCATGAACTTTATACTAGTAAAAATTCCAGGGCTTTACCCAAGGACCTGAGACTGGCTATGAGAGTCAAAATATCGCTACTGGCTGGGTCCAGGTATGAAAGTTGTTGTGCATGTGTGCGTAACCCAGAGTGTTAAAATATTTCTACTGGGTTGGTCCAGTTATGAGAGTTATTGTTGTGTATGTGTGCTTAACCCTTGTATATGTCACAATTTCACCTGTGAGCAGGGACAAGGCAGGGGAGTCATATTATCTAGGTGCTGAGCCAGTGATACAGTATAATCTCATTTGTGGGATAGGCCTAGTCAGAAAAATCACACAACCTGGGTACAGCCTCAAATAATATGTCACCAAGTCTGCTATAGACAGGGAATAAGTATAAAATGAGAGTTACTCCACCTAGGTTCTGGGCTCTGTAGTATGTAATAATGTATCTTTTGGCTGAGTCTGGAATATGAAAGACAGCCATATCATCTAGGTTTTGCAATAAACAGCATGTCACATGTTTTTTAGTGAGCAGGACCCTGGCCAGGAGGAGAGTCACATGACATAAAGGTTTGGCCAAACAATATTTCACAATATCCTGCAGGGCAGGGCACAGGCAGGAGAGACAAGTAATCCAGCTTATGTGCCCAGAGATATGTGATAATATCCCAGGCAGGGTACAGGCAGGAGAGGCATATAATTATTCTAACTCAGCAATATGTCACAATGTACCCCTGGGAAGGTATTTAAGCAAAAAGTCTCAACATCTCATACTAGGCCTAAAAATATGCCAAATCTTTTGGTCTTTGAGGGTGACACCATTAACAGGAACCGAAGTGTGTATATGACAGTCACAATCTCACATGTTTCCTGGGCTGTTGCATGACACTCTACAACATTTGAAGGCTTTATATAGCATGCGTGAGAGTTGTAAACCACTCTGAGGCCTATATGTTCATATAGATTCACAGTCACACAAACTAACGTAACCCAGGTATAATGGTCTCTTCTGTAGGCTGGGATCAGGAATGAGACACATTATGATGTCTGTGAGCTGAATCCAGAAATGAGTCACCATCCAGCCTGTGGCCAGATCCACATATGAAATTCACAATTCCAACTTTGTACTTTATTCTCTTGTTAGACTTAGGACCCTAACAGTGGGATTTGCATATGTGGTATGATAACAACATTCATTTTTACCTGGGTGTGGAATTGAGAGAATCCCAATCTGAACTTTTTGATGGGTCCTGGCTTAAAACTCTCTGTGCCATACTAGGAGATAATATATTATGAGTTAGTATTGTAAGGCGCTGTGTGTTTGGTACAAATAGCAACTCAGGACCTTAACTATTGCCCTAAGCCTAGCGATGAAAGGAAAAATAAATGATATTGGCTGAAACCCAACATAAGTTTTACTATCATGCCTGTAAACTGAAGTAAAGTGTATATCATAGTCCCTTTTGTGGGCAAAAACTAGGTTGGCAGGTAAGATTGTTTAGCTGCTGTGCTAAGTAGCATATCACTAATTCCTAGGCATGGTATAAGAATTAGAGTCACATTAACTGGGTGCTGGACTCAGCAATATGAAACCATCCCAGCCAAGGGATGAGAGTCAAAACACACACAATAAGCCCAGAATATGTTTAAAAAAGTTCTATGACTATGGGGCAGGCATGATAGATGAAATAATGTGCTGCTCTGAAATGACATTGTTAGGGTGCTGGTCTCAGCAATATGCCATAATTTTCTCTATATGCTGTACCCAGACAAAGGAGTAACATTGTCTCGAGGCTGGGCCATGCAATAGGTCAAAAAGTCTGTTTGTGGGCATGGCTCTAGAAAAAAAGTAGAGACAAATAAACTGAGTGATGAACTCAGCAATATTCCACAATAGCCCGATTATAACCTGGGCAACGAGAGTGAAACTCTTTAAATTCCAGGCAAGTTGACTTAAGCGTCAACATTCTCCCAGCTAAAATGATCTATTTGTGCTAAGTTCTGGGATCAAATGTGAATAAGACCTTGTTTCTGCCTTCAGTCCAAAGGGAGACAAATAAAAATGATGTACAAAGAGAGATATGTACGATGGACATGGTGGTTCACAACTGTAATCCCTGCACTTTGGGAGGACAAGGTGGGGGTATCATGCAATTAGGAGATCAAGGCCATCCTGGCTAACACAGTAAAACCCTGTCTGTTGTAAAAATACAAAAAGTTAGCCAGGTGTGGTGTCACATGCTTGTAGTCCCAGCTACTTGGGAGGCTGAGGCAGGAGAATCACTTGAATCTGGGAGGCAGAGGTTGCAGTGAGCCAAGATCACGCCACTGTACTACAGCCTGGGTGACACGGTGAGATTCCATCTCAAAAAAAAAAAAAAAAGAAAAAAGAAAAAAAGAGGGATATGTAAAGTTCCATAAAAACTGAGAAAGAGGACAGAATATCTGTGACAGATAACTTGTTTTGGGCAGTTGAAAACAAGGAGGTCTCAGAGTATCCTTTCATTGTGTCACATTTGACTAAAGGCAGAAACAAATGAATCTTAATATTTATGGGGTCACAGACCCTTTTTAAGGATGTAACAAAATTTATGATGATTCAATAAAAATTTACATAACAAAAATACACATATATTTTACTTACTAATACAGAATGTGCATCATCAAGAGCTCTTGATATAGGAGAGTCAGTAGGAATGTTTTAGGCAGACAAGAAAGGAAGGGGAGTCCAAACAGAGGAAACAGCATGTGCAAGCACCTGGAGACACAAAAGCTTGTGCATTATTGGAATCAACGTGACTAAAACATAATTCAAGGTGCATAAGCTGGAAGATTAACCAGTCATAGTATAAGATGAAAATAGAAGGCTGGGCCCTGTGGCTCACACCTGTAATACTACACTTTGGGAGGCCCAGGCAGGTGGATCACCTGAGGTCAGAAGTTCGAGATCTACCTGGCCCAAATGGCAAAACCCCCTCACTACTAAAAACAGAAAAAGTAGCCAGGCATGGTGGCAGGTGCCTGCAACCCCAGCTACTCAGGAGGCTGAGACAGGAGAATTGTTTGAACCTAGGAGGCGGAAGTTGCAGTGAGCTGCCAACACGCCATTGCACTACAGCCTGGGCAACAAGAGTGAAACTCCACCTCAAAAAGAAAAAGAAAAAATAGAAGATAAGAAGATAGCCTGGGATAAAGCATGAAGTATCACAAATATCAGTCACGCACTTTGTTTACTCAGAGACAAGACCATGATTGATTAAAATTATGGACATCATGTCCACCATCTTCTAACTGTTAACAAATACAACTGGAACAGCTAGTACCTAGTGGAATACTATTAAACGTTCTGACTGTAAGGTTTCACTAGCATTCACTGTAGATGTTGAATGTGGAGTGCTCAAACCTCAAGCTTACAGCTTCATAAAAGAAAAATCAATGTTAGAATGAAACAAAAAGCCCCTCAACAACTACATCAATTATTTGATTCCTTAGTAACTTACAGCAGAATGGCAGCCTTCAATGAGTACAAATGCTTCTCAATCATAGAAAAAACTTAGATTTACTGGGGGAGTTTACAAAAAGCACACCACATCTGAGATCTATCCCAGACCAATTAAATCAGAATGTATGGCGATCAATGGATCCTGGACATCTGAACTTTTGAAGGCTTGACAGGTAACATTAATATGCATTCAAAATTGAAAACTACTAGGTTAAGAACAATAATCCATGAAAGTAAGTTCCTATCTATTCATCTGCCCTTAATTATATTGCACTGTTCTCATGCAGCATGATACAAGTAAAAATTAATTTTTTTTTGAAATGGAGTCTAGCTCTGTCACCAAGGCTGGCATGCATTGGCACAGTCTCGGCTCACTGCAACCTCTGTCTCCCAGGTTCAAGCAATTATCCTGCCTCAGCCTCCCTAGTAGCTCAGATTACAGACACCCGCCACCCTGCCTAGCTAATTTCTGTATTTTTCAGTAGAGACAGGGTTTCACTGCACTGACCAGGCTGGTCTGGAAATCCAGACTTCATGATCCACCCACCTTGGCTGGAATTACAAATGTGAGACACCACACTCAGCCAAAATTAATATTTTAAAATATTTAGAAATATGTGTGGTAGGGTGCAGTGGCTCACACCTGTAATCCCATCATTTTTCAAGGCTGAGGTGGGTGGATCACTTGAAGTGAGGTGTTCCAGACCAGCTTGAAACTATGGTGAAACCCTGTCTCTACAAAAAAATACAAAATATTATCCAGGCCTGGTGGTGTGTGCCTGTGGTCTCAGTTACTCAGGAAGATAAAGCTAGAGAATTTCTCAGGAGGATCACTTGAGCTCAGGAGGTTGAGGTTCCAGTGCACAGAGATTGAGCTGCAATCCAGTCCAGTCTGGGAAACAAAGGGAGGCTCTGTCTCATATGTATATATGTGTGTGTGTGTGTGTGTGTGTGTATAAAAATACACGCATACATACACATACATACATGTTTGGCCACTTATTTCATCTGCAATGGAAGTCTAAGCAGCATGCTTCGGGGTCAATATCAGGACCTGCAGGGAGCCAGCCTATGCTAGAAATGTTCAGAGTGGGTTTTTTCACATTTTACAGTCTGATCTGCTGAGTGTACTGCCTGAGGCTATTGTTCTCTTCATATCTTGCAGATCTTTCTGTGGAAAAGGCCACATACATCAACAGCATTTTTGCCGAGGGTCTTCTAATTGATTGGATGGCCTCTCAGTCGAAGAACTTCTAAGGAGAAGATTTTTCCTCTTTTGGCTCAGGAAACTTCAGCCATCAGATGCACAAGAATATTTAATATTAGCACAGAGAATAAGTCATATCCATTGCCTTAAACAAAATGTACAGAATCAATGTTTTAGTTAAACCCAAACACTATATAGAGTTTGCAATTAATCATTTTTATATTCTATATTCTCTTTGTTACTGAACATAGAACTTCAAGAAGAGGGTCACACAATGATTTATTCAGTAAATATGTATAGAGCTTGTGTGTATCAAAAACTGTGTTAAGTGCTGAGATTAGAAAAACATACCATGTTATATGCCCTCAACATGTTCTCATTCCATTAAATGGTGTAATAACACAAGATTGAGTCACAAAATTTCAAAAGAGAAGTACACACACAAAAAAATAGCTAGGCAAATTCATGGGATATTATGATTACTTACAGCTGGTATCAGCTAAAGCCAGGTCTTGAAGGACCATAAATGCCAGGATAGAAAGTTTAGAAGAAACTGTCTGCACAAAAGGGAGTTCGTTTTTTATTTTGTTTCCTTTTCCATAGGAAAATAAGATCAAAGTTTCAGGAAGGTTGTAAGACAAAATGAAGATCAGCAAGAGAAGACAGGAGGTGAGTTATGAGTTTTATTAAATGGTTAAACTAATGATGATGGTGGCCTGGGCAAGGAAAGTGGAAGCAAGGACTGGAAGAAAGAGAAAGATGTGAGAATCATTGCAAAGGTAAAGTATAAAAGTCTTAGCATGAGTTTTTAAGTTGAGGCTAGTAAAAAATAAATATTGTGGGATTCTTGGCATTCATCTATCCATCAAATTATTCAACAAATCTTTATTTAAAAGCTACTATGAAGCAACCACTGTGCTGGGTTCTGGAGGTATAACAATGAATATGGGATGAATGGTCCCTGACTTCATAAACCTTGATGTACAGGGAGAGACAGTTAAAAAATAAAAGACACAGGCACCTGTAAATGATGTGAAGGAAATTTGGGGATGCTGAAAGAGAGTAACAGAGAGTAGTGATGGTTGGTGTAATACACAGAACTACTGTGTTTTGGGTACTAAGTGAAGATTTCTCCAAGGAAGTCTTATTTGATATATCAGAAAGATCAACCATTTGAAAAGCAGAAAAGAAAAAAACAGCTGCCAAGGCTCTAAAATAGGACAATTTTGGCATAGTTCTGTGTTTGAAGAACAGAGAGTTGCTAATGTGCAGAATAATGTCGAGAATTGGAGTAAGAGGAACATGGTAAAGTAACCAGCAGTTTTAATAGTACAAATGGTGATGCTGTTCTTGATAAAAGCAGTTCCAGTGAAATGAGAACAAAACCAAATTGAACTGAACTGAATAGTGAGTGGGAAGAAATGAGGAAAGTGGGTACTGTGTGTTTAGTGGAGAAAAGAAATGAGGAGTAGGTGGCAGGGGGATAAACAATGGGAAAAATTCTAATTTATGAAAGCAATATAAGACTTTAGATCACAGTTGTATATGTATACTGAGCTGGTAGAGAGGGAGAGATTAACGTACATGAGAAAATAAAATTGAGAGCAGTGGATTGTGGTTTCTAGCACCTACAGTTCACTCTCAGTTTGCCTTTGAGTTGGATAAATGGCTAAAAGCTGATACTTTTTCAAAGCTGGTTTCTATTTAGGAGAGAACGGAGTAGGGAACAAAATGACATTGTAAACTGCATAGAAAAATAAGGATATTGAGTACCATAGAAAAAGAAAAGAGCTCAGGCACAACAATATCTTGGTCTTCAAACCAAATGCTGCCTGCTTCCTAGTCTAGCTTCACATCAGCCCTACTCCAATTTCCAAAAGAACAATGATTGTTTCATTTAATCTAACCAAGAGCACTTTACACATCCCACCATGTACATCTGTCATCTCAAAGAAGAAAGAGTATTTTAGGACTAAAAATAAAAAGAATTTAATATTAAGATTAAAATCAAATAATAAACCTAGCTTCATTGAATACCTGTCTATATTGTTATCTTATTTTTGAAATTTTGCCATGAATTAGTGAAAATATTATCCCAGTCTTATGTCTGTCTGGAAATCAGTATTGGGAAATCACTAGACTGATTGCCTTATGAAATCTCATTCAATTCAAATTCTATGATTCAGTTAATAATTACAAAACATATCATATTTAAAGTAAGATAATGTCCTTTTTAACTTCCATTCAATGATCTTATAAATAACTCTTCCCCAAGTCACCTTTGCAGTTCTCTCAATTATACAGGAATCTAAAACCAAACTTTGACACCCTCATTAGTTTCAAAGTCCTATTCTCCCAACTTTTCAGAGAGCCCAGAGCATTTACAATAAATCTATCTCTCTGCACAAAACATAATAGCTTGTTCAACTGTTCTCTGTCAGCCTGAATGTTGATTAAGACTTCAGCAATCACATTCCACTCTGCAAAATTCCAAAATCACAAATGCAGATTAACTTATGAGAACAGAAGGAAAGTACTTAAAGAAAAAAAAAAATCCTGCTGAAAGAAAGGAAAACACAAAAGAAGTCCCACTGGCTAGCTTATTCAGATATGTTTATTTCTAAAGTGTTCTGGCATCCTAGTTTATTTCTAAAGTGTTCAGCACTCTTAAAGAGACAATTAAACATTGTAACAAATAAGATATTTAAAAAGATGACAAGTTATAATAGGTGGACTGTAAATACCAGAATTATCACTGGCTGAGACCTCTGATCTGCAGACATGTGCCTGATGATGCCTTTCTAATCCCAACAGCATGGGCCTGGAGCAAAGTTTATTTTACTGCAAGATCTACTTTATTGAATTCACTGCCTGTTCTAATTCTATGTATTTCTGATTCGCTGATCTTCAAAGCTGATGTTAGTAGAAGGAAATTGTTTCCTGACATGCTAACATTTTAAAGCTAATAGTTTTTTGATAAGCAATTGAGTTTGCAGCATTCTGCTCCTGTTGTGTTTTATTGGTGTTTGTGCTTTAATTTGGTATGTGTGTTTTGGCATCACTCCAATGGCAGGTGCAATTTTAAAAATAAGAATCAACTGGATTCACTGTGATGTCTGATATAAGACTTCCAAGGTTAGTTTTTAAAACAAAATGCTAGGCTTGCCTCTATCCAGAGTCCTGCGCAGAAAATGTATTGATTCTGTAGGGCTTTCTCTACTGTAGCTTTTTGAAATTGTGTTCTCACTCTTCAAATGTCCAACTCTAGAATTCCCTAAACAGCTTTTATTGAGAACCACAACCTCATCTCCTCCTTTTTCAAAGTGATTAAGTCCATCAAGCAGGAGAGCCCAAGTAAAGTTTATTTTCCTCGTTAAAATCTTTCTCTAGTGCTTTCTACACTACTGCCAGTTAATAGGAGCTTAATAAATGTTTGTTAAATGACAGTTTGAACGAAATTGTCTTGTCATCTTTTTTCTCTTACTTGCAGTAAGAGAAATTTCCTTTTTCTGAGACTAAACCTTGTCAATGATGTAGAATTTATCTGATTCTTTCCACTCCTGCCTTCTTCGAGACCTAGATTCATCATGTATTTCTTCTTAGTCTAACTGTCTTTGGTTTTCATTTCTTCATTGGCCACTGAGTGGCTTCCTAATAACACAGACAAATGTCTCCGTATTGTGAAAAGTCCTAAAGGGAATGGTGATTTGGACAAGACATCTGCATTGGAACACTAGTTTGGTTGGCAATATTCTGTTGCTTTATATCTGTGGGGCAGAAATAAAACCATACACTTGTGTTGTGTGTTTTCCATATCTGAGTTTTATATTAAAATAAAAAGGTAAAAATCAAAACAAACAAAATAAACACATCGAGGACAACAGGTCAACTGATGCTGAAACAAATTAAAATAGAGACTGGGCCTGAAGAATCTCTTAGATGAAAAACAAAGTTAGGCCTCATAAGTAACTTCAATCTTGCTTGATTTGCAAACATAAGCAAAACTAACTTGAGCTACTTCTTCTAATGTTTATATCACAGAAAAACAGAATGTATATCAACCAATCAGAAGCAGTTAAGGAACTTATATAATTAAGATTTTCCAAAGGGATAGATCAAATGAGACAACTGTATAATTGTAACCAGTCAAATACAATCTGCTTTATTTCTGTGTGTGTTTTATAAAATTCTCCCCATTGTTTTCCCTAGGAAAATTGGAAATGTGGAAGTCACTGAAGACCTTGACAAAAGCAAGATCAATGGAGCGGACAGATTGAAATCTGGAGTGGTTTAGGGCTTCCTGAAGAACCACACAGCCTCATGAGCTGCCGGGCAGTGTGTTTCCATGGGAGTGTTGTGAGTGTTGGATGTCTGCAGAGTCCCTTGAATTTACCTCGAATTCAGTTCCCAGATGATCAGGTGCTTCACATCTTGAGGGGGCAGTCCTCCATCATCTTGGGACTTCATCCCGGGACATACAGTGTGAGCAGCAATACATTAACATACAGGTGAGGATACAACCTGGTGAGGGGTGGATACAGTCCTGCAACTTCACCTGCAAAGAAATGAAGACAGATGACACAGAAGGTGCTTCCAACTCCATCCCTGCATTCCCTTAATTGCACAAGCAGTCAGCATCAGGGTTCGGTATTCAGGTGGGAGTGCTCCAATGTGCAAGCAACAGTTGGAGTGCAAATTGAGGCCATCCTGGCAAATTCCCTATCTGAGGGCTTTCATATCCAGAGCCAAATTGGAGTGGAATGCATTGATGCTGGGTGGGATGTGGCCTCCAGACTTGCCTCTTCTTTTCCTTACTTCCATGCTCCTCATTGGCCTAGAGTTTCCTGGTTCTGGCTCAAAAACTTCCACATTAAACGTTTCCCACTTCACAAACAATGAGCCTCATGGAAATCCATTGTGTGAGTGTTTTCTTCTTAACACCGTCACATTTTAATGACTGGGCTGCTTTGACACTTTTAAAACCTAAATTCTCACTACAGCCGCAAACAAGGAAACTCTTGTTTTCTCACTTCTATCAAATGGCTGCATGATTCCTGTAGGATGAGAGGCAGGCACCCGTGTCTTGCTTTTGCCTGGTAATCTAGCCAGCCCCTGTTTTATTTCATCTGCATGGCCTTCTCATTGTGGAAGTGTTCTTTCTTCGGGCTGTTGCTCGGTGGGACTGCCTCTTATCATAGATTATTTAGCTGACAGGGATTGCAGAGAGCAAAAGGGAATTTGGGTAGACTGGCTGCACTTCAGGTTGTGGGTCATTCTCTCACTGTGGGTGCTGAGGTTATTTGCACTTTGCAGGAGGCTATTGGGTCCTCTGACAGGAATCATTGAACATTGCTTGGACTCCAGCCCAAGGCAGATCATTCTCTCAGGCAAGCCTTAATTTCTCTTTGCTTTCATAGAAAATCCTCAGTGGCCCTTGACAGCACCACTGGACACCCTTTCCAGGCTTGCCGTCACCACAGACGGCCTCTGAGACACCTTCTCAACCTCATCTGCACCCATGAGATGCCAGTCTGAGGTTTGAGAACACTGCTTCACCTTGGCCTTGCCTTTGTCGTGGTTCCTGCCTTTCCCGGAGAGCCCCTGTGCGACCCAGGATGAAGGGAGGCAGTGAGGTCAAGAGCCTGGCCATATTTTGATGTCGCCCGCCTCTGGGGTCTCAGGTATGATTCTATCACCCAAAGAACCCTCAACAATACACCAGACTATATTCCAATCCCCATGGACCCAATTCTTGCACACAACCTCTTTCAATAATGGAGTCAGAAGAGCATTTCTCAGCCATGACCTCAGAGTGGCGAAACGGCTCGACCTCCAGCGCGACCGGACCATGGAGATGACACGAAGGGGCCCTAAATTTGAGACTTTCGGGGTCTCTCAGTGGGTTTTCGCAGACAGCCTTTTTCCCGATACCAGTCAGGCTCTGCCTGTACCATTTTCCTCTGCATAGACAGGCTGACAGTTCTGACAGCCTTGCGCGGGAGCCTCCATCGCGAATGCACATGCGCTAGTCTTAGGGCACAGGGCCCGAGCTGTGAGCTCTGGTTAACGTCACAATAAATGCCTCCTTTCCCTAGCCGCAAGTCCCTGTGGCTTGGCCGAGAAGGAGACCTCCGTGGGGGTGCGATAGCGGTGGTCTCTCGCCTGTCTTCGCTGTAGGACCCACGGGATAGTCCCATGATCCTAAGAGAAGGCAGACATGAGCCAGCCTGAAGAAACCTCAAGGAGAGCCCCAGGAATAAATCACGAAATCCCTAAGAATCCAAAAGGATCTGCAGGACGCCTCGGGCCTGCCTAGACGTTGTAGGGGTGAGTCTTTTTGAAACTTGCCCAACTGTTATTTCTAAGTACAGCCCACCTGTATTCCTCGAAGTTGCTGTCTCCGAGGTGGGGCTGTCTGCAGAACCAGGCAGCCTCAGAACCTACCGGGCTGTGCGTTTCTGTGGTAGTGTTGTAATTGTTGGATATCTGCCTGTGTGAGTGGCTGTGTGTGTGTGTTTTGTGTGTGTGTGTTTCTGTGTGTCTGTATGTGTATGCCTGTAACTGGAGTCGGCTTTAAAAAAAATGTGCCTAATGCACTGCAGCCCTTCATTTGTTTGATTCTCCCAAACTTTTGGTGGGTTGTCTCTGTGGCGCTCCTTGGGCTGTAGAGCCCTGTGTTTTTTATTCTTCTGTGGATCATGAATTTATAGTGAATTGGGAGATTGACTTGAGACCTGCCAGGGTCCAAATCACCTTCCCTTGCAACAGAAGCCACTTTTCCAGAAAGAAGAGGAGCACACCACACCCATGAACAGACATCTAGTGTTTCATTGTCCTGTGGCAAACCCAGGGATGGATACTAGCATTCCTATCCTCAGGGCCCATTGAGTTTACATCAAATTCAGTTCTCAGCTGAGTAGGAGCTTCACATCATCAGGCGGCACTCCTCTATCATCTTGAGATTTCATTCTGGGACACAGTGTGAGCAACAGTAAGGTCAGTTAGGGGTGTGCATGCAATCTGAGAAAAAGTGAAGGCAGATTACACAGAAGTACTTCCAACTGCATCCCCACATTCTCTTAACTGCACAGGCAGTCCACACCATGGCCTGGTGTTCAGGTGGGAGTACTCCAGCATGCAGGGAATATTTGGAGTGCAAACTGGGGCCATCCTGGAAAACTCCCAATTTGAGGGCTTTCATACTTGGAGCCTAGGTCTGGCTCAATGTCTTCCACACTAAACGTATCCCAGTTCACCAAGGATGACCCTAATGAGAATCCATTGTGTGAGTGTTTCCTTCTAAATATTGTCACGCTTTAATGACTGGACAGCTGTGATGTTTTAAAACTGTAAATTCCCATTACAGCCACCAACAGGAAAACCCTTGTTCTCCCACTTCTATCAGAGGGCTGCATGATTCCTGTAGGATGAAAAGGAGGCAGCCATGTCTGGCATTTGCCTGGTAATCTAGGCTCTGTTTTATTGTACCTGCATGCCACTGCTCATTGTGGAGTGGGAGTTTCATTGGGCTGTTGCTGTATGGGACTGCCTCTCGCCACAGATCTTTTAGCTGCCAGGGACTTCAGGGAGCAAAGGAGACTTCAGGTAGGCTGGCTGCACTCCAGGTTGTGGATTGTGGTCTCATTTTGCATACTGAGGTTGTTTGCACTTTGCAGGTGGCTTTTGGGTCCTCTGAAAGAAATCTTTCAGTATTGCTTGGACTTCAGCACAAGTCAGTTGTTTCTCTCACCCAAGCCTTGATTTTCCTTTGCTTTCATGGAAGGTACACCTTGCCCCTAAACAGCATTACCGCACACCCTTTTCAGGATTACAATTGCCACAAATGGCCTCTGAGACACAGTCTCAACCTCATCTGCACCCATGAGAGGCCAGTTGGAGGTGTGAGAACACTGCTTCACCGTGGACTTGCCTTTGTCATGGTTCCTGCCTTTCCCAGAGAGCACCTGGAGGCCCAGGATGAAGGCAGGCAGTGACGTCCAGGGCACAGCCATGTTTTGTTGACACCTGCCTCTGGGGTCTCAGGTATGATTCCATGAACCAGAGACCCCTCAACAACTCACCAGACTATATTCCAATCACCATGGGACCGGATTTCTGCACTCTTTCAGGGATGAAGTCAGAAGTGCAGTTTCCAGTGACCAGTTCACAGTCTTGAAATGCCTCCTCCTTCAAGTGAAACCTGACCAACAAGATGGCCTGAAGAAGACTTATGGTTGAGACTTTCAGGGTCTCTCAGTGGATTATCTCAGGCAGCCATTTTCCCAACACCAGGCCAGCTCTGCCTGTACCATGTTTCTCTGCTTAGGCATGATGACAGCTCTGACAGCTGGGCTGCTGAGCCTGTGACAAGAATGCAAATGCACTAGTCTCCTGGCACCAGGCCAGAGCTGTGAGCTCTGGAAAGCATCACAATGAATGGCAACATTGCCTAGCAACAAGTCCCTGAGGCTTGGTGGAGAAGGCGATCTCTGTGTATGTGAGTCGGCAGTGAACTTTCACCTGTCTTCTCTGTGGGATCCACAGGATAGTCCCATTATCCTTGGAGAGAGCATATGTGAGACATCATGAAGAAAGGTCAAACAGAGCCCCAGGAATAATCCGCAAAATCCCTAAGGATCCAAAAGAATCTGCAGGATGCCTCAGACCTGCCTAGATGTTGTACGGGTGAATCTTTTTGAAATTTGCCCTGTATGATTTCTTGGTACAGCCCTCCTGTGTTACTTGGTGTTGTTCTCTCCCAGGTTGGGATTCCTGCAGAACCACCCAGCCTCAGAACTTGTAGGCCTGTAGTTTCTGTGAGAATGTTGTAAGTTTGGATGTCTGCATGTGTGTGTGGCTTTGTGTGTTGTGTGTGTGTGTTTGTGTGTGTGTGTGTGTGTGTGTGTTTTAAATGGAGTCTAATTAAATAAATTAGGCTAACACACTGCAGTGCTTTTTTTTGTCTCTCAACCTTTTGGTAGCTTGTTTGTGTGGTTCTGCCTGGGCTGTGGGCTCTGTATTCTTTATTTTTCTGTGGATCAAGAATCTGCAGTGATTTGGGAGGCTGCCTGTGACCTGCTATGGTCCAAATCTCCTGCACCTGCAAAAAAAGTCACTCTTCTCGAAAGAAAAGGAGCACACCTCACCCAAGAAGCAACATTGCCCAGTCTTTCATTGTCCCATGGCCAACCCAGGAAGAGACACTAGCAGTCTTGATGGCAGGGCCCCTTGAATTTACCACGAATTTGGTTCGCAGTAGAGCAGGTGCTTCGTGTCATGAGGGTGCACTCCACTATCATCTTGGGATTTTATTCTGGGACAAACAGTGTGAGCAGCAATAAGGTCAGATGGGGTGAGGATATAATCTGGTGAGGTTTGGATGCAGACCTGCACCTTCACCTGAAAAAACAGTGAAGATCTGATGGCACAGAGCATGCTTCCAACAGCATCCCCACATTTGCTTAATTGCACAAGCCATCCACGTCATGGCCTGGGAGTACTTCTGCATGCAGGGAACATTTGGAGTACATACTTGGCCATCCTGGCAAACTCCTGATTTCAGGGCTGTCATAGCCAGAACTAAAAGGGTGTGGGATGGATTGATGCTGGGTGGGATGTGGCCTTCACACTTGCCTCCTCTTCTCCTGACTTCCATTTCCCCCACTGGCCTAGGTTTTCCTGGGTCTGTCTGTCTACCACAATAGAGGCTTCCCAATTCATGGAGGATGACCCTCATTTGAATCCATTGTGTGAGTGTTTCCTTCTAAACACTGTCATGTTTTAATGACTGGCCAGCTTTGATACTTTTAAAATTGTAAATGTCAGTTAGAGCCACAAACAAGGAAATTCCTATTCTCCCACTTTTTTCAGAGGGCTGCAAGATTCCTGTATGATGAGAAGCAGGCCGCTGTGTCTGGTGTTGCCTGGTAATCTAGCCTCTGTTTCAATTCATCTTCAAGTCCTTTCTCATTGTGGAGGGGCTCTTTCATTGGGTTGTTGCTGCATTGCATTGCCTCTCACCCCAGATCTTTTGGCTGCCAGGGATTTCAGGGAGCCAAAGGGACTTGGGGTAGGCTGGCTGCACTCCAGGTTGTGGGTCATTGTCTCAAAGTGGGGGCTGAGGTTGTTTGCCCTTTGCAGGAGGCTTCTGACAGGCGTCATTGAACAATGTGTGGACTCCAGCACAAGGCATCTCGTTCTCTCAGGTGAGCCTCTATTTTTCTTTGCTTTCTTGGGGAATCCACAGTGACACACAGAGACACTACTGGACACCATTTCCAGGCCTGCCATCACCACAGACAGCCTCTGATAGACTGTCTCCACCTCATCTGCACCTATGAGAGGCCAGTCTGAGGAATGAGAACACTGCTTCACCTTGGACTTCCCTTTGTCATGATTCCTGCCTTTCCCAGAGAGCCCCTGCAAGGCTTAGGATGAAGGGAGGCAGTGAGGGCAAGAGTCCAGCCATCTGTCACTGACACCTGCCTCTGGGGTCTCAGGTATGATTCTGTTACTCAGAGAACCCACAACAACACAACAGAATATATTCCAATCCCCATGGACCTGATTCTTGCACACAGCCTCTTTCAAGAATGGAGTCAGAAGTGCAGTTTCCAGTGACCACATCACACTGTAGAAATGCCTTCTCTCCAGCAGGACCCAACCATGGAGATGGCATGAAGGGTCCCTGAGTTCAAGACTTTTAGCATCTTGCAGTGGGTTTTGACAGGGAGCCATTTTTACAATACCAGGCTCATTCTGTCTGTACCATTTTCCACTGCTGAGGCAGGCTTATAGCTCTGAGAGCCTGGCACCAGAGCCTGACTCACGAATATGCATGTGCCAGTCTTAGGGCACCAGGCCTGATTGTGAGCTCTGGCTAGCATCAAAACAAATGTCACTGCTGCCTAGGGACAAGCCTCTGAAGCTTGACAGAGAAGGAGACCTCCATGGCGGTGAGTCGGCGGTGGACTCTCACCTGTCTTCTCTGTGGGATATGTGGGATATTCCCATAATCCTAGGAGAAGGCAGGCATGAAGCAGCCTGAAAAAACATCAAGCACAGTCTTAGGAATAAACCATGAAATCTCTAAGGATCCAAAATTATCTGCGGGATTCCTCAGGCCTGCCTAGTCTTTGTAGGGGTGAGTGTTTTTGAAACTTGCTCCACTATGATTTCTAGGTACAGCACACCTGTGTTCCCTGGGGTTATTCTCTCCCTGGTATGGCTTCCTGCAGACCTCACAGGCTCAGCAGCTGCCAGGTTGTGAATTTCTCTGGAATTATTTTGAGTGTGGATGTCTGCGTGTGTGTGTGTGTGTGTGTGGCATTATGTGTTTGTGAGTGCTTATGTGTGTGGGTGTGTTTGCCTGTAAGTGGAGCCTGCTTAAAGGAATGTGGCTAATGCACTTCAGCACTGCTGCTTCTTCTTCTTGTTCTTCTTCCTCTCCGTCTTCTTCTTCTTCTTCTTCTTCTTCCTCTTCTCCTTCTTCTTCTTCTTTTTCTTCTTCTTCTTTTTATGAGTCTCCAAACCTTTTGGTTGCCAGTCTGTGTGGCTCTGCTTGGACTGCAGGGCTCCATGTTCTTTATTTTTCTGTGGATCTGAATCTGCAGTGAACTGGGAGCCAGGCTGAAACCCACCAGCTTTCAAATTGCATCCCCCTGCACAATAAAACCACTCTTCTAGAAAGAAGAGGAGCCCACCACATGAAAAAACAGACATCTCCCAGTGCTTCATTGTCCTGTGGCCCACCCAGGGAGAAACACTAACAGTCCTGTCTGCAGTGCCCCTTGAATTTACCTTGAATTCGGTTCCCAGGAGATCAGGTGTTTCACATCATGAGGGGACACTTCTCCATCATCTTCGGATTTCATTCTGGGACATAGAGTGTGAGACACAATAAGTTCAGAAAGGGGTGAAGATACAGACTGGTGAAGGGTGGATGGGGTCCTGCAACTTCACCTGCAAAATGATTGAAGACTGATGTCACAGAAGTTGCTTCCAGCTCCATCCCTGTATTCCATTAATTGCACAAGCAGTCCACACCATGGCCCGGTGTTCAGGTGAGAGTATTCCAACATGCAAGGAATATTTGGAGTGCAAATTGAGGCCATCCTGGTACACTCCCGATTTGAGAGCTTTCATACCCAGAGCCAAATGGGAATGGAATGGATTGATGCTGGCTGAGATGTGGCCTCCACAGTTGCCTCTTCTTTTCCTGACTTCTATGTTTCTTGTAGGCCTAGTGTTTCCTGGTTATGGCTTAAAGACTTCCACAGTAAACCTTTCCCAGTTCATAGAGAATGATCCTCATGGGAATCCACTGTGTGAGAGTTTCCTTCTAAACACTGTCAGTTTTAATGACTGGGCAGATTTGATAATTTTAAAACCACAAATTTCCATTACATCCACCAGCAAGGACACTTTTGTTCTCCCACTTCTAACAGAGGGCTGCATGATTTCTGCAGGATGAAAAGCAGGCAGCTGTGTCGGCTTTTGCCTCGTAATCTGGCACCTTTTTCACTTCATTTGCATGGCCTTTTCATTGTGGAGGGGCTCCTTCACTGGGCTGTTGCTGCTTGGAACTGCCTCTCCCAGAGATCATTAAGCTGCCAGAAATTTCAGAGAGCAAAAGGGACTTCCGGTAGGTTGGCTGTGCTCCATGTTGTGGGTTGTTGTCCCCTTGTGGGGACTGAGGTTTTTTTGCACTTTGCAGGAAGCTTTTGGGTCCTCTGACAAGAGTCTTTGAACATTGCTTGGATTCCACCATAAGGTAGCTCTTTCTCTCAGTCGAGCCTTGATTTTTCTTTGCTTTCAAGGGGAATACACAGTGCCCCTTAGCAACACTACGAGACACACTTTCAGACTTGGCACCACCACACACGTCTCCAAGATACTCTCTCAACCTCATCTGCACCCGCAAGAAGCCAGTCCGAGGTGTGAGAATATGGCCCCACCTTGGACTTCCCTTGTCGTAGTATTTGCCTTTCCCAGAGAGCTCCTATGAGGCTCAGGATGAAGGGCAGCTGTGAGGTCAAGAGTCTGACCATCTTTCACTGGCACCAACCTCTGGGGTCTCAGGCATGTTTCCATCACCCAGAGAACCCTCAAAAACACACCAGACTATATTCCAATCCCCATGGGACCCTACTTTTGCACACAGCCTCTTTGGAGAATAAAGTCAGAAGAGCAGTTTCCAGCGACCACCTCACGGTCTCAAAACGCCTCCTTCTCCAGTGGGATCCGACCACGGAGATGGACCAAGGGGTCCTGAGGTCGAGGATTTTGGTGCCCCACAGTGGGTGTTTGCAGGCATCCTTTATTTCAATACCAGGCCGGCTCTGCCTGTACATTTTCCTGTGCTTAGGCAGCCTGACCGTTCTGCTAGCCTGGAGGCCTTCCCTGCCTCACGAATGCGCATGCGCTAGACTCAAGGAAGCAGTCCTGATTATGAGCCCTTGCTTGCGTCAAAACGAATGTCACAGTTGCCTAACTACAAGTCCCTGCAGCTTTGTGGCAAAGGAGACCTCCGTGGAGGTGCGTTGGCAGTGGGCTTTTGCGTCTTGTCTGTTGGATTCACCAGATAGTCCCATGATCCTAAGAGAGGGCAGACGTCAGCCAGCCTGAAGAAACCTCAAGCACAGCCCCAGTAATAAATTGAGAAATCCTGAGAATCCAAAAGGATCTGCAGAGTTCCTCAGGCCTGGGTGGACTTTGTAGGGGTGGGTCTTTTTGAAACTTGCCCCACTGTGATTTCTAGATACAGCCCGCCTGTGGTCCGCGAGTTTGCTCTCTCCCAGGTGGGGCTTCCTGCAGAACCACGCATCCTTGGGAGCTGCCGGACTGTGTGTTTCTCTGGGAGACTTGCAAGTGTTAGATGTTTGACTGTGTGTATGTGTATGTGTGTGCGTGTGCGTATGTGCCGGTAAGTGGAGTCTGTTTAAAGGAATGAGGCTAACACACTTAAGCACCCCCCTTTTTTTTTGTCTCCCAACCTAGTGTTGTCCTGTCTGTGTGGCTCTGCTTGGGCCGCGGGGCTTGTCTTTATTTTTCTGTGGATCGTGAATCTGCAGCAAATTGGTAGGTGTGCCATGACCCGCTGGCGTCCAAATCACCTCTGCCAGCAGAACAACAACAAACACTTTTCCTTTCTAGAAAGAAGAGGAGCACACCACACCATAAAACAGGTCTCCCAGTGTTCCATTGTCCTGCAGCCAACCCAGAGAGAGACACTAGCAGTCTTTTCCACAGGGAAACACACAAAGCCACACACAGATGCAGACATCCAAAACTTACAACACTCCGACAGAAAAACACAGGCCGGCATCTCCTGAGGCTGCGTGGTTCTGCAGGAAGCTTCACCTGGGAGAGAGTAACCTTGGGGAACTCATGCAGGCTGTATCTAGAAAACACAGTGGGACGATTTTCAAAAAGACTCACCCCTGCAACGTCTAGGTAGGCCTGAGGCATTCTGCAGATCCTTTTGGACACTTAAGAGATTTCGTAGTGAATTCCTGCGGCTCTGCTTGAGGTTTCCTTAGGCTGGCTCACATCAGCATTCTCCTAGCCTCATGAGATTATCCTGAGGATCCCACAAACAGTACAAGCGAAAGTCTGTGGCCGACCCACCTCCGCAGATGTTTCCTTCTCCGCTAAGCCACAGGGACTTGTCTCTAGGCAAAGGTGGCATTCATTGAGACACCAGCCAGAGCTCACAGTTCAGGTCTGGTGCCCTGAGACCAGCGCATGCGCATTCACGAGGCAAGGTTGGGCGCCCGGCTGTCAGAGCTGTCAGCCTGCCTAACCAGAGGAAAATGGTACAGGCAGAGCGGGCCTGGTATGGGAAAAAAGGCTGACTGCAGTAACCCACTGTGGGACACTAAAAGCGTCGACCTCAGAGCTCCGTCGGGTCGTCTCCGTGGTCTGGTCTCGCTGAAGGAGGACACATTTTGAGACTGTGAGGAGGACGCGGGAAACTGCTTTTCTCACTCCATGGCTGAAAGAGGCTGTGTGAAAGAATCAGGTCCCATGGGAATTGGAATATAGTCTGGTGAGTTTCTGGGGGGGTCTTCGGGTGATGGAATCACACCTGAGACCCCAGAGGCGGGTGTCTGTGGAAGATGGCCGGGCCCTTGATCTCACTGCCTCCCTTCATCCTGCCCTCACAGGGGCTCTTGGGGAAAGGCTGGAACCATGACAAAAGGACGTTCAAGTTGAAGAAGTGTTCTCACACCTCGAACTGGCCTCTCACGGGTGCAAATGAGGTTGAGACAGTGTCTCAGAGGCAGTTTGTGGAGATTGCAAGCCTGGAATGGTGTCCAGTAGCACTGTTGAGGGGCGATGTGGACTCCCCAGTGAAAGCAAAGAAAAATCAAAGCTCGCCTGAGAGAATGAGCTGACTAGTGCTGGAGACACAGCAATGTTAAAAGATTTCTGTCAGAAGACCCTAAAGCCCCTGGCAAAGTGCAAACAAACTTGGCCCCCAAAATGAGACCACCACCCACAACCTGGAGTGTAGCCAGCCTACCTAAAGTCTGTTTTGCTCCCTGAAATTACTGGCATCCAAAAGATGTGTGGTGATAGGCAGTCCCACTCAGCAAGACCACAATGAAAGATCCACTCAGCAATGAGAAGACCATGCAGATGAAACGAAGCAGAGGCTACATTACCAGGCAAAAGCCAAACACGGCTGCCTACTTCTCATCCTACAGGAATCATGCAGCCTTCCGAAAGAAGTGAAAGAACAAGAGTTTCCTTGTTGGCAGCTGTAAAGGCAATTTACAGGATTAAATTATCAATGAGGCACAGTCATTAAAACCTCACAGGGTTTAGAAGAAAACACTCATGCAATGGATTCCCGTGAGGGTGGTTCTCGAGAATTGGGAAAATTTACTGTGGAAGTCATTGGGTGGAGACCCAGGAAACCCTAGGCCAATGAGGAACATGGAAGTCAAGAAAAGAAGAGGCCAGTTTGGAGGCCACACCCCTCCCAGTATTAACCCATTCCAGTTCCATTTGGCTATGGGTATGAAAACCATACATCCAGACTTTGCCAGGATGGGCCCAATTTGCACTCAAAATGTTCCCTGCATGTTGGATTACTTCCACCTGAATGCCGGGTCATGGTTGGACTGCTTGTGCAATTAACAGAATAGGGGGATGGGGTTGGAAGCACCTTCTGTGTCATCTGTCTTCATATTTTTTTTGCAGTTGAAATTGCAGGACCCATCCACTCCTCGCCAGATTGTATTCTCACCCCTATCTGACCTTATTTCTGCTCATACTCTATGTACCAGGATGAAATCCCAAGACAATTGAGGAGTGCCCCTTTAACCTGAAGTACCTGCTCAGCTAGAAACCGAATTCAAGGTAAATTCAATTGGTCCTGCGGACAGGACTGCTAGTGTCCCTTGCTGGGTTGACCGCAGGACAATGAAACACTGGGAGATGTCTGCTTTTTGGTGTGTTGGTGTGGTGTGTTCCTCTTCTTTCTAGAAGAGTGTTTTGTTTTGTTTTGTTTTGTTTTTTTGCAGGGGAAGGTGATTTAGACACTGCGTATTCATGATCCACAGAAAAATAAAAAAACATGGAGCCCCAGAGCCCAAGCAGAGCCAAACAGACAAGCAACCAAAAGAAAAGGTGAGGGACTCAAATAAAGAGGATTGAAGTGTGTTAGCCACACTCTTTTAAGCAGACTCCATTTGCAGGCACACAGACACAAACACACAATGCCACACACACACACACACACACACACACACAGAAATCCTACACTCACAGCACTCCCAAAGGAACACAGAACCTGACAGCTTCTGAGGCTGCATGTTTCTGCAGGAAGCCCTACCTGGGAGAGAGCAATCCCAGGGAACACAGGTGGGCTTTACCTAAAAATATCAGAGGGGCAAGTTTCAAAAAGACACACCCCTAAAACATCTAGGCAGTCCTGAGGAATCCTGCAGATGCTTTTGGATCCTTAGGGATTTTGCAGTTTATTCCTAGGGCTCTGCTTGACATTTCTTCAGGCTCGCTCACATCTGCCATCTCATAGGATCATGAGATTATTCTGTGGATCCCACAGAGAAGACAGGCAAAGAGTGCACCACCAACGCACCTCCACAGAGGTCTCCTCTGGAGTTCAAAATCAGGAATGGTTCCCTGAGCTTAGCTCATGAACATTTGTGAGGCAGGCTCTGGTGCCCACATGTCAGAGCTCTCAGCCTGACTAAGCAGAGGAAAATGCTACAGGCAGAGACGCCTTGGTATCAGGAAAAATGATGCCTATGAAAACCCACTGTGAGACTCTAAAAGTCTCAACCTCAGGGCCCCTTTGGGTCATCTCCGTAGTTGGGTCCCACTGGAGGAGGAGGCACTTCAGGACTGTGAGGTGGTCACTGGAAACTGCTCTTCTGGCTGTATTCCTGAAAGAGGCTGTGCGTAAGAATTAGGTCCCATAGAGATTGGAATAGAATCTGTTGTGTTGTTGGGGTTCTTTGGGTGATAGAATTACACCTGAAAGCCCAGAGGTGGGCATCAGTGAGAGATGCCCGAGCTTGACCTCATGGCCTCCCTTCACCCTGGGCCTCACAGGGGCTCCCTGGAAAAGTCAGGAACCATGACTGAGGAAAGCCCAAGGTGGAGCAGTTGTCTCACACCTCAGACTGGTCTCTCCTTGGTGCAGATGATGTTGACACAGTGTCTCAGAGGCCATCTGTGGTGATAGTAAGCCTGAAAATTGTGTCCAGCAGTGCTGTTAAGGGGCATTGTGGATTTTCCATGAAAGCAAGAAAAAACAAGGCTTGCCTGAGGAAACAAGCTGCCTTGTGCTGGAGTCCAAGCAATGTTCAATGATTTCTGTCAGGGGACCCAAAACCCTACTGTAAAGTGCAAGCAACTTCAGCCCCCAAAATGTGACCATAGAGCAAAATGTGGAGCACAGTAAGCCTATTCGAAGTCCCTTTTGCTCTCTGAAACCCTGATAAGCTATACAATCTGTAGTGAGAGGCAGTCCCATCCAGCAACAGCTCAATGAATGAGCCCCTCCACAGTGAGAGAGCCATGCAGATTTAATGAAACAGAGCCTCGATTACCTGGTAAAATGTACACACAGCTGCCTTCTTCTCCTCCTACAGGAATCATGCAGGCCTCTGATAGAAGTGGTAGAATAAGAGTTTCCTTGTTGGTGGCTGAAATGGGAATTTATCGTTTTAAAGTATCAAAACTGTCTAGTCATTAAAACGTGACAGTGTTTGGAAGAAAACGCTCATGCAGTGGATTCCACTGAGGGTCATTCACAAGCAACAGGGAAACGTTTAGTGTGGAAGTCATTTAGCCAGACCCAGGAAACCCTAGGCTGACCAGGAACATGGAAGTCAGGAAAAGAAGTGGGGAGTATGGAGGCCACATCCCACCCAGCATCAATCCATTCCACTGCCATTTGGCTCTAGGTATGAAAGCCCTTAAATCAGGAGTTTGCCAGGATGGCGTCAATTTGCACTCCACATGTTCCTTGCACGTAGGAGTTCTGCCACCTGAACTCCTGGCTATGGTGTGGACCGCTTGTGCAATTAAGGGAATGCGGGCATAGAATTAGAAACACCTTCTGTGTCATTTGTCTTTATCTTTTTGCAGGTGAAGTTGCGGGACCCCTTCCCCTTGTCACCAGATTATATCCTCACCGTTATCTGACCTTATTTCTGCTCATATTCTATGTCCCAGGATGAAATCCCAAAATGAGGGAGGAGTGTCTCCTCACAATGTATAGCACCTGATCAGCTGGGAACTGAATTCGACGTAAATATAGGGGCCCTGAGGACCAGACTGCTAGTTTCTCTCCCTGGGTTGGCTGCAGGAAAATGAAACATCGGGAAATGTCTGTTTTTTTTGGTATGGTGTGCTCCTCTTCTTTCTAGAAGAGTGGCTTTTATTGCACGGGGAGATACCTTGGTCACCGGCAGGCTTGGCCCGCCTCCAAAATCACTGAGGATTCATGATTCACAGAAAAATAAATAACACAAGCCCGACAGCCCAAAAGAGCCACAGAGACAGGCCACCGAAAGGTTAATATACTCAAAAAAAAAACAAAAAAAACAAAAAAAACAACACTGAAGTGCTTTAGCCACATTCCTTTAAGCAGACTCCAGTTAATGGCAGACACACACACACAGATACACAAACACACAATAACACACACACAGGCAGACATCCAACATTTGCAACACTCCCACAAAAACACATAGCCTGTCAGCTCCTCAGGCTGAAGGATTATGCAGGGAGCCCCATCTGAGACAAAGTAACTCCAAGGAAAAGAGATGGGCTGTACCTAAATATCACAGATAAGACAAGTTCCAAAAAGACACCCTTCCAACATCTAGACAGCATGCAGATGTTTTCTGATCCTTAGGGATTTGGCAGCTTATTCCTGGGGCTCTTCTTGATGTTTCTTCAGGCTGGCTCACGTCCTCCCTATCCTAGGATTATGGGACTATCCTGTGGATCTCACAGAGTAGACAGGTGAGAGACCTCAGCCGATGAACCTCCATGGAGGTCTCCTCCTTGGGAGTCTTCTCCACAAAGCCGCGGGGACTTGTCGCTAGGCAACAGTGACATTCACTGTGACTCTAGACAGAGTTCACACTCAGGACTGGTGCCCTGAGACTAGCTTATGTGGATTCCTGAGACAGGCTTATGTGTCTTGCTGTAACAGCGTTCAGCCTGCCTAAGCAGAGGAAAATGGTACAGTCGGAGCTGGCCTGGTATCAAGAAAAAGGCTGCCTGTGAAGACCCATGGCAGGACAATAAAAGCCTCAACCTCAGGGCTCATTTGGACCATCTCTGTGGTCGTGTCCTGATGGAGGATGAGGTGTTTCAAGACTCTGAGGTGGTCACTGAAAACTGCCCTTTGAAATCCATTCCCAAAAGAGAATGTGTGTCCGCAAGAATCGGGTCCCATGGTGATTGGCATATAGTCTGTCTGGTGTGTTGTTGATGGTTCTTTGGGTCACAGCATCATACCTGAGACCCCAGAGGCATTTTTTAGCAAAGATGTCTGGGCTCTTGACCTCACTACCTCCATCATCCTATGCCTAGCAGGGGCTCTCTGAGAAAGGCAGGAACCATGAAAAAGGCAAGTCAAAGTTTGAACCATATTCTCACACCTTGGACTGACCTCTTATGGGTGAAGATGAGGTAGAGACCACGTCTCAGAGGTCATCTTTGATGATGGCAAGCCTGAAAATGACGTCCAGTAGAGCTGTTGAAGGACACTGTGGATTGCCCATAAAAGCAAAGAAAAATCAATGCTCACCGGACAGAATGAGCTGCACTGAGCTGGAGTTTAAGCAATGTTCAATGCTTCCTGTCAGAGAACCCAAAAGCCTCCTGCAAATTGCAAACAACTTCAGCCCCCACCATGAGACAACAAGTCGAAACTTGGAGTGCAGCCAGACTCCTCAAAGTCCCTTTTGCTCTTTGAAATCCTGGGAAGCAAAATAATCTTTGGTGAGAGGCAGTCCCATCCAGCCACAGCCCAATGAAAGAATACCTGCTCAATAAGATGACTGTGCAGATGAAAAAAATCAGAGGCTAGACTACCAGGCAAAAGCCAGACAGGGCTGAGTGCTTCTCACCCTACAGGAATCATGCAGAATGCCAATAGAAGTGAAAAAAAAACAAGAGTTTCCTTGTTGGTGGCTATGATGGAATTTATGGTTTTAAAAGTATCAAAGCTGCCCAGTCATTAAATTGTGAAAGTGTTTAGAAGGAAACACTCATGCAATGGGTTCCCATTAGGGTCATTCTCTGTGAACTGAGAAACATGTATTGTGGAAGTCATTGAGCCAGACATAGGAAACCCTACACTGACAAGAAACATGGAAGTCAGAGAAAGAAGGGGCAAGTGTGGAGGCCACTTCCCATCTACTATCAAACCATTTCATTCCCATTTTGCTCCCAGTATGAAAGCCTGCAAATTGAGAGTTTGCCAGGATGACCCCGGTTTGCACCCCAAATATTTCTTGCACATTGGAATACTTTCATCTGAACACTGGGCCATGGTGTGGACTGCTTGTGCAATTAAGGGAATGTTGGGATGGAGTTGGAAGTACCTTCTGTGTCATCTGTCTTTATTTTTTTGCAGTTGAAGTTGTGGGATCTCATCCAGTTCCCACCAGATTATATCCTCACCCCTGTCTGACCTTATTGTTGCTCACACTCTATGTCCCAAAATGAAGACCCAAGATGATGGAGTATTGCCCCCTTATGATGTGAAGTAACTGCTTGGCTGGGACCTGAATTTGAGGTAAATTCAAGGGCCCTATGGACAGGAGTGCTAGCGTATCTCCCTGCATTGGCTGCAGGACAATGAAACACTCAGAGATGACTGTTTTTTCATGTGGTGTGCTCCCCTTTTTTCTAAGAGTGGCTTTCTTTTGGAGTGGGAGGTGAGTTTGACACTGGTGGGTCTCAGCCTGCCTCCCAATTCACTGGGGATTTATGATCCACAGAAAACTAAAGAACATGGAGCCTCACAGCCCAAGCAGTGCTGTACAGACAGGCCACCAAAAAGTTGGGAGACTCAAAAAAAAGAAGTGCTAAAATGTGTTAGCCACATTCCTTTAAGAATACTCCACTTATATTCTAACATGCACACACACAGACACACACACACACGCAGACATCCAACACTCTCAATACTTTCACAGAAACACACAGGCTGGCAGCTCCTGAGGCTGTGTGGTTCTGCAGGAAGCCCCATTTGGGAAAGAGCAACCTCGGGGAACACAGCCAGTATACCTGGATATCACAGTAGAGCAATTTCAAAAAGACTCAACCCTACGAAGTCTAAACAGGTTTGAGGAATTCTGCAGATTGTTTTGTATTCTCATGGATTTCACAGTTTATTCCTGGGGCTCTGTTTGATGTTACTTCCGGCTGGCTCATGTCTGCCCTCTCCTGGGATCATGGGACTATCCCATGGATCCAACAGAGAAGACAGGTGAGAGTCCACTGCTGACACACCTCCACGGAAGTCTCTTTATCTGCCAAGCTGCAGGGACTTGTCGCTAGGCAAAGGTGGCATTCATTGTGAAGCTAGCCAGAGCTCACAATCAGGCCTGGTGCCCTGAGACTAGTGCATGCACATTAATGAGGCAGGCTTGGGCGTTGGCTCTCAGACCCGTCAGCCTGCCTAAGCAGAGGAAAATGGCAGAGGCAGAGTCGGTCTGGTATCAGGAAATAAGCTGCCTGTGAAACCCATTGCAGGACCCTAAAAGTCTCAACTTTGGGGGTTATTCAAGCCATCTCCATGGTTGTGTTCCACTGGAGGAGGAGGCATTTCGAGACCATGAAGTGGTCATGGAAACTGCTCTTCTGATTCCGTTCCCAAAGGAGGCTGTGTGAAAGAATTGGGTCCCATAGGGATTGATATATAGTCTGGTGTGTTCTGGAGGGGTTTTTTGGGTGATAGCAGCAGACCTGAGATCCCAGAGGTGGGTGTCAGCAAAAGATGACAAGGCTCTTGACCTCTCTGCCTCCCTTCATCTAGGGCCTTGCATAGGCTCTCTGGGAAAGGCAGGAAGCAAGACAAGGCAAGTATAAGATCAACACTGTTCTCATACCTCGAACTTGCCCCTCATGGGTGCATATGAGGATGTGACACCATCTCAGAGGCTGTCTGTGGTGACGGCAAGCCTAAAAACAGTGTACAGTAGTGCTGTTGAGGAGCACTGTGAATTCTCCATGAAAGCAAAGAAAAATCAAAGTTCACCTGAAACAACGAGATGCCTTTTGCCAGAGTCCAAGCAATGTTCAATGATTCCTGTCAGAGGACCCCAAAGACTCCTGCAAAGTGCAAACAACTTCAGCTCCCACAACAATACAACAATCCACAATCTGGAGTGCAGCCAGATGACGCAAAGTCCCTTCTGCTCTCTGATATCTCTGGCAGCTAAATAATTGGTGGGAAGAGGCATTCCTATCCAGCAACAGAACAATGCAAGAGCCCCTCCACTATGAGAAGGCTATGCAGATGAAATGAAACAGAGGCTAGTTTACCAGGCAAAAGCCAGACACAGCTGCCAGCTTCTCATCCTACAGGAATCATGCAGCATTCCGACAGAAGGGGGAGAATAGGTGTTTCCTTGTTTGCTGTAACAGGAATTAATGGTTGTTAAAGTACCAGAGCTGCCCAGTCAATAACAATTGAGAATTTTTAGAAGAAAACGTTCATGCTATGGATTCCCATGAGGGTCATTCTCATGAACTGAGAAACATTTAGTGTGGAAGTCATTGAGCCAGACACAGGAAACCCTAGGCTGGAGAGAAACATGGAAGTCAGAAAAAGAAGAGGCAAGTGTAGAGGCCACATCCTACCCAGCACCAATCCATCCCACTCCCATTTGGCTCTGGGTATGAAAGTTCTCACATTGGGAGTTTGCCAGAATGGCCCCAATTTGCCCTCCAAATATTCTTTGCACGTTGAAATACTCCCACCTGAATTCTGGGCCATAGTGTGGACTGCTTTTGAAATTAAGGGAATGTTGGGATGGAGTTAGAAGCACCTTTTGTGTCATCTGTCTTTATTTATTTATTTATTTATTTTTGCAGGTGAAGTTGCTGGAACCCATTCTCCATTCAGCAGATTGTATCCTCACCCCATGTGACCTTATTGCTGCTCACACTCTATGTTCCAGGATAAAATCCCAAGAAGATGGAGAAGTGCCCCCCTCATGATGTGAAGCATGTGCGCAGCTGGGAACCAAATTCGAGGTTAATCCAAGTGGCCTTGCAGACAGATCTGCTAGTGTCTCTCCCTGCGTTGTCCTCAAGATGAAGGAAACACTGAGAGATACCTGGTTTTTGGTGTGGTGTGCTCGTCTTCTAGAAGAGTGGTTTTTTTTTCTGCAGGGGGAGGTGATTTTGGATGCTGGCAGGTCTTGGCCCACCTCCAAATTCACTGGGGATTCAGGATCTACAGAAAAATAACACGGAGCCATGCAGCCCAAGCATAGCCGCAGAGACAGGCCACCAAAAGTTAGTGAGGCTAAAAACAAGAAGCACTGAAGTGTGTTAGCCCCATTCCTTTAAGCAGACCCCACTTACAGGCACACACACACACACAATGCCACACACACTCGACGTCAAACACTCGCAACACACCCACGGAAACACACAGCATGGCAGATCCCGAGGTTGCATGGTTCTGCAGGAGGCCCCACCTGAGAGACAGCAACCCCAGGGAACACAGGCAGGCTGTACCTAGAAATCACATTGGCGTAAGTTTCAAAACCCATACAACCTCTAGGCTGGCCTGAGGAATTCTGCAGATCCTTTTGGATCCTTAGAGATTTTGCAGTTTATTTGTGGGGCTGTGGTTGATGTTTCTTCAGGCTGACTCCCATAAGCCCTCTGATCGTGGTTGACATTTCTTCAAGGCTGGCTCACATCTGCCCTCTCATAGGATCATGGGACTATCCTGTGGATCCCACAGAAAAGACAGGGGAGAGTCCACCGCCAATGCACCTCCGAGCAGGTCTCTTTCTCTGCCAAGCCGCAGGAACTTGTTGCTAGGCAACAGTGACATTATAAGGCTAGCCAGAACTCACCGTCAGGCCTGGTGCCCTGAAACTAGCACATGCACATTCTTGGGGCAGGTTCAAGCACCCAGCTGTCAGAGATGTCAGCCTGCCTAGGCAGAAGAAAATGCACAGGCAAAGCTGGCGTCATATCGGGAAAATGGCTACCTGTGAAAACCCACTGTGAGACCCTAAACATCTCGACCTTAGGGCCCCATGGGCAGCCTCCATGGTCTCGTCCCACTGGAGGAGTACACATTTCAATACTGTTAGGTAGTGGCTGGAAACTGCTCTTCTGACTCTATTCCTGAAAGAGAATGTGTGTGCAAGGACCAGATCCCACGGGGATCAGGATATAGTCTGTTGTGTTGTTCAGTGTTCTTTGGATGATAGAATCATATCTAAGACCGCAGAGGCAGGTGTCAGCAAAAGATGGCCAGGCCCTTAATCTCACGGCCTCCCTTCATCCTGGGCCTCACAGGGGCTCTCTCAGACAAGCAAGAACCACAAGAAAGGCAAGTCCACCTTGGAGACACGTTCTCACACTTTGAACTGTCCTCTCATGGGTGCCGATGAGGTTGAGACAGTGTCTCAGAGGCTGTCTGTGCAATTCCTTATACCCAGAGAGAAAAAAATCACTTGACAGCATTGTTGGGAAACCAGCCCCACACTGCCCAGCAGGTACCCCGAGTCCACCGAAGACAAAGGAATTAGAAAGAGACAGAATGAGAGTTTAAAAGGCAGGTCCAGGGGACCAGAGAATTGGAGTCTTGTTCATGGCCTGGAGCTCTCAGCCTCCACCCAATTTATTGGTTTACAAGCTTTTTGTTCATAGGGCAGATAGGAGGAGTAGAAAGGGATGAGGGGAAGGATTAATCAGTGAAGGAGAACTCGTGAGTCATTCAATAGGATGTATAGCAGTGGCGGTTTCTGTGAATTTCCTTGAGCAAAGGTGTGTGTCTAAACTACTTAATGTATTTAACTTATCGGGACTGAAATGGGTGGGAGTAGGTTTCAGGAGAAGCCAAGACATTTGATTAGACTCCACTGCTTCAAGGGAGTGTTATTTCCCTGAGCAAGCTGTGGCATACCGCTGAGCTGTTATGCTCTCCAGGCATAAGGGCATGAAGGCAATAAGGAGACTTTTCTCCTCAGACACCATCCATGGCTCCCCATGGGAGTCTCACACAGGGGAGACCAACTCATCTGGCATCCCAGAAACTCTCTTTTCCATATGTCCCACTTTTTTGTCCCCATTTTTTTTAAAATTAATAACCACCATTGCTATCATAGCTCATTCACGGTGTCTGTCTTCTCTCCCAAGGTGCTGTCCGCAACTGTAGACTAAAAAAAAAAAAAAAGCATAAACAGACACAAACCAAAATAATATTTGCAGTTGATGATCCACCTATGGTTTTAATTCACTTTAAAGGATTATTGTTAAAAAGGCCATCAGTGGCTCTAGCAAGAATATCAGCTCCAGGCAACAAGCTGAGACGAGCCTGAGATGCTGCAAAAAATTGTTTTTTCAGTTTAGCAGTATCTAATGTTAAATTATCTTCTCCTGGTAGGCGATGTCTAATCAACTCCCAGTGGTGTTCAGTGGTATTATAAGAGCTAGGAGGAAACAAAAATCAGAAGTATTCCAATCACTTTGCATTTGAATTCTCTGCTCCAAGCTCATAATCTGACCACCCATTCAAATTACTGTTTGATGAAGATCATTAATTTGATTTGCCAATTTTTGATCTATTTGGCTTTGGGAATTCCAAAGCTTGGAAAAATTTTTCTGTCAACTATCCACAGAGCTCACAGTTTGAATAGAAGAATGCAAAGCTACACCAGCAGCAGCAGCTATAGCTGTGACCGCTATAAGGCCCGTGATGACAGCTATTAAGGTAAATATGAATCTCTTTGGTCTATTAAGTATTTCTTTTAGTACTGCAGTGATAATATATATGGAGGAAGAGGCGTCCCAAGGTCTATTGAGGGAAACAGGTATCCAAACTCCTTCTCAGGCCCTAACCAGTAAAGTGCTGTTATCTTTATTAAAGGTAGAATTAATGCAGGTAAAAATATGACAGCTGAGGCATGATATGGTTTGAGAGTCAAGTAGGATATTAACTTTTCCTGCTGCTAACATAAAAGGAGGTTTAACACAACTCTGCAATGGGACTGTCTGATTAGAGATCATGGCTACAACAAATCAAAGTTTTTCACTATGAGTCTCTGTTTTATATTCTCCTTTCCAAATCCCAACTGGGGTTTGAGCCAACATTAATTTCCACAATTCTGGATGTTCTGGACTTATAATTGGATCAATCATTTTTGGCTTTGGAGGAGCCATACCATTCTCCTCCCACTTAATAGGGCAATTTGTTTCAATTCTTCTATATAATTTTAGTGCATTATCTGGGAAGTCGTTTGCAAAGGAGCCTCTCCAAAATCTTTGCTGTGTCCGGTACAATTTACGGCAAAGTGACCCCTAGGGGCCCAATCAGTGACGATTCCAATGGAATTATTTTGCAATGCTGCAGCGCTGTTTGCAATACAATCTTCCCAGGTTAGCACCTCTAGATTTTCAGACCATTTAGTGGCCTGCCTGGTGCAGGACTTCTTATTAGGTTTAAGTTTATTAATCTGATGATGTGTCATAACATAGCCATGCTCAAGGTATTTAATAGTGTCCAAAGACTGAAATGTTCTTCCACTGATTACATGAATAGAGGTCTTTCATCCATTATGTTCAGGGACATAAACCATCCAATGTTGTTTATCATAATTTAAACATCCTGCTGCTGGCCCCAGGCAGATGGGAGGAAAGTGATAACCAATGGAAACATTCATTAACATTCCTTCCTCCTCTGGATGAGTAGGACCTTGGTTATCTATTGGTCCAGGCATCCAGACACTATCATTAACATAACCTCCACTGGGGCATCTAAACTTGTAACAGGCCTAATCAGTGGTGGGAATGCAATGTAGGTCCAATAAGTGTAATTTTGATCTGCCCCACTGCAGGGAGACTCACCACCAAGGAGATTACCACCATCATAGCTACCATTAGATTACTGGTGGTCAGCAGCTTGTGCTGAGACCGCAGGTTCTCTTCTTCAGTGTGAGCTAGTCTCTTCATCTGCCCCCAGGTCGGTGGAGTTGCTTGGTAAGTTTTACTGGTTTCCATCTGCTCAACAGAGATGTTCATCTGAGCCATCTGATGAACTGGGGGTGTAGGGACTTTCTGAGGTCTTTTCCTCTTCCTCGAATTCTGGCTCCTGGCACAGCTTAAGATGTCTTGTGGGTACCCAGACAAGAAGTTGATTCTCTTCTGGTGAGATACAACCAAATCCTCAATCCCAACAAGACCCACTGGGGCCTTTTGTTTGGGCCAGTTTTTGGGCCATTGATAAACGCTATGATTGACACATCTGCTCCTGTATCGACCAGAGCCTCAAATTGTTTTCCTTTAATAGTGACCTACAAATAGGACTATTGTCAGAGACTTGATTTACCCAATAGGCAGCCTTGCCTGCTGAATTTGTGCTTCTACATCCTCCTTTTTTTCTGAGCTTTCTCCTATCTTAACATATGGTAAAAACAACAGCTGAGCTATTCTGTCACCTGGATTAGCACTCCAGGGAACAGTGGAGGAGATAACAATTTGAATTTCTCCCTGGCAGTCAGAGCCCACTACCCCAGTATGTACTTGAATTCCCTTTAATTTTAAGCTGGACCTTCCAAGTATAAGTCCCACCATGTCCTTTGGCAATGGGCCGTAAACTCCCGTTGGGATCTTCCTGGGAGTCTCCCCAGGAAGGAGGAATACAGCTTTTGTACAGCATGTATTTACTGCCCCACTTTTATCTGTGGAGGGGGACAATTGCTCTGCATTTGTGCAGGGATAGACTGGGCTGGGAATCCTCTGTTTGGGGTCAGGGATGACCCACCCTGAATTGGGAATGCCCTGTTTTGAATCAGGGCCTGGTCCTGAGTTTTGCCTTTTTTGGCTCTTTGTACACTCTCTTTTTGCATGTCCTATCTGTCCCCAATTATATCAAGATCCAGGGAACACTCATGTGTTTTTTGTTACCCTTAGTCCAGCCATTGCCTGAGAAAGGAGGCTGGCCTCATATGAGGGCTCCTCACTGCCATCACAGGCTGTAATATATTCACTTACAGTTTTTTCCTCATTTAGATCTGCCTTTACCTTAATAGATCTAATTTCTGCCTGACATTCTCTATTCACAGTTTCATAAGCAAGCAGCTGAATGATCACTTTCCTGGCACAAGAATTTGAAATAGTCTTTTGAGCAGCTTCTTGCAAATGGGGTGATAAAATCTGGATAAATCTCCCTTGGACCCTGTCAAACTGAGTTAAAAGAAGGATAAATAGTAACAGGGTCATGAATTTTTTTCCTGGTATCTTCAGCGTATAGTTCTGAGCTGATCAACAGACTCATCACCCATTACCATCTGTTGATTTACAGTACCCCATGCCTGTCCAATTCCAAGCAATTGATCAGATGTGATATTAATAGGAGGTTGGGCCTGAGCATTTCTCCCTGCCTGACTTGTTGCTTCATCTGTCCACCAGGTTTTAAATTGGAGAAATTGAGAGGGAGACAGGGTGGATGGAGCTAATGACTCCCAATCCATAGGTATTTAGGGCCTGTTATAAGCCACAAATTATAATGAAGAATGAACCTAAGAAAAATTTGGCCCATATTGTCCAATTGCTTGCTTAAAGTCTTTTTAATATTTTAAAAGGAAATGGCTCCCAGCAGGCCCGAGCATGTTCTCTGGGCTCCTCAGCTGGAGAAATAATTACCAGAAACTGCCAAGCATCCAAATCCCCCATTTCTTGTGCCTGTCAAATGGATGCCTGAATTGCCCCTGCACCATAATTTGTATTTGGACTGGCTCACAGCATTTCTCTCCCATAATTAACAGGTGGACAAGCCTAGATCATTCCCTCACCGTAATTGGCTGTTGGGCTGTTGAAGCTTCCCTTTACCATAGTCAATGGTAGGCCGTGAAACAATGGGAGTGGCAAGCCGTGTCTCAGTCTCCCTTTCCAAAAATTCATAAGGCTGAGGTGGAGGTGGCTGTTCTGCACCTTCTTCTAAAGGGGCAGTAGGGGGAACTGTTTCTTTCATACGTTTTTGGAGGTTAGCCTATACACCTTCCCATTTCTCCCCCTTTTTTAAACTAGACTGTGATGGTTGACTGTGCTGATTATCAGACTCCTGATTATTAAACTTTTTTATGTCACCCTGAAACTTCTCCTCCTCCTTCTCAGTGTGGAAGGGCTCCAGTGCTGTTTTAATTGCTGACCACACAGACCAAGTGGAGAAGGGAGTATCGTGGCCCTCTTGTTGTGCTCCTTTTAAGTCTGGTCCGATCTTGTCCCAGTCTTTTACATTCATGGTTCTGTATTCCAGGAACCAAGGAGAATACTTTTCTATGAGATGGAAAAAAGATATGAGATTTTTGGTACTCATAATTACTCCTCTATGGCTCAATAACTGCTGCACCAGGCTTAAGTAATTAACAAACTTGTTTCCAGCCTGACCCATATTTTCCTGAGGTTGCCCTGGAATTCTCTGAGTGCCCCACTTACCTGTAGAGTGTGAAGGGAAAAGGTACTCGGACATCCTTTGTCAGTCATCCTGCACTTTCTACGCTCTGGTGTTCCCTCACTGGATGATTTGTAGAGATATAGGGAGCACCGTGTTGGGCACCAGATGTTGAGGAAACAAGCCCCACACCACTGGGCAGGTACCCCGTGTCCAGCGGAGACCATGGAATTAGAAAGAGGAAGATTGAGAGTTTAAAAAGCAGGTCCAGGGGACCAGAGAATTGGAGGCTTGCTCACGGACCCGAGCTCTCAACCTCCACCCAATTTATTGGTTTACAAGCTCTTTGTTCTTAGGTCAGATGGGAGGGGTAGGAAGGGATGAGGAAAATGATTAATCAGTGAAGCAGAACTCGTGAGTCGTTCAATAAGATGTATAGCAGTGGTGGTTTCTGTGAATTTCCTCTTGCAAAGGCATGTGTCTAAACTATGTAAGATTTTTAACAGCCAGGAGCAGTGGCTCATGCCTGTAATCCCAGCACTTTGGGAAGCAGAGGCAGGCAGATCATGAGATCAGGAGATCAAGACCACGGTGTAAGCCTGTCTCTGCTAAAAATACAAACAATTAGCAAGGTGCAGCGGTGGGTGCCTGTAGTCCCAGCTACTCGGAATGCTGAGGCAGGAGAATGGTGTGAACATGGGAAGTGGAGCCAAGATCACACCACTGCACTCCAGCCTGGGTGACAGAGGGAGACTCCATCTCAAAAAATAGAAATAATAAAAATAACTTTTCAGGACTGAAATGGGTGGGAGTGGGTTTCAGTAGAAGACAAGATGTTTGATTATACACCACTGCTTCAAGGGAGTGTTATTTCCCTGAGCAACCTGTAGCATGCCGCTGAGCTGTTATGCTCTTGAGCATAAAGACATGAAGGCAATAAGGAGACTTTTCTCCTCAGAGGCCACCCATGGCTCCCATGGGTGTCTCACACAGGGGAGAAGAACTCATCTGGCATCCCAGAAACTCTCTTTCCCACAGAGAAAGGAGTGAAACAAGCTGCCTTGTTCTGGAGTCCTAGCAATGTTCAATGATTTCTGTCAGAGAACCCAAAAGCCTCCTGCAAAGTGCAAACAACCTCAGCCCCCATAAGGAGACCAATACCCACAACCTGGGTTGCAGCCAGCCTACCCAAAGTCCCTTGTCCTTCCTGAAATCCCTGGAGACCAATAAATCTGTGGTGAGAGGCAGCCCAACTCAGCAAAAGCCCAGTGAAAGACGCTTTCCACAATGAGGAAGGACATGGAGATGGAATGAAACAGAGTCTAGATTACCAGGCAAAAGCCAGAAATGGCTGCCTACTTCTCCACCTACAGGAATCATGCAGCCCTCTTGTAAAAGCTGGAGAGCAAGGGTCTCCTTGTTGGTGGCTGTAGCAGGAACTTATGGTTTTAAAATTATCACAGATGCCCAGTCATTAAAACATGACACTGTTTAGAAGGAAACACTCATGCAATGGATTCTTTGAGAGTCACCTTCCATGAAGAGGGAAGTGTTTAGTGAGGAAGACATTGAGCCAGACCCAGGAAACCCTAGGCTGATGAGGAACAGGTAAGTCAGAATAGGAAGAGACAAGTGTGGAGGTTACATCCTATATCGTATCAATCTCTCTCACTCCCATTTGGCTTCTGGTATGAAAGCTCTCATATGGGGGTTTGCCAGGATGGCCCCAATTGGCAATCCAAGTCTCCAAATGTTCCTTGTACATTGGAGTACTCCCATTGTAGCAGCACAAGCCATGGACAAAACCCTTCAGACACTGGCTTAAAGAAAGAAGTGACTTTATTCGGCTGGGAGCATCAGCTGACTGTCTCAAAAACCAATTTCCCCAGAGAGAGATTTCTGCCATTTTTAAAGGCTTACAACTCTAAGAGGGTCCCTGGGAAGGGGTCGTCATTGATTGAGCAAGCATGGGGTATGTGGCTGGGGCTGCATGTATGGGTAATCAGGATAGAAGAGAACAAAACAGACGGTTTCATGATGTTTCCTCATACAGTGTCTGGAATCTATAGATAACACAAGCGGTTAGGTGAGGGGTTGATTTTTAACTGCCAGTCCTGGAGTGCCGTGCATGTTCTGCCTGGCAATTGAATTCATCTCTGCCTTTCTTTAGTTTTTGATTCCTTTTTCTTTTTTTTAAGGTATGGACAATAAGAGAGGTGATCTCCCTCCTTATTCCCCGCTTTGAGAATCTCACTTATTAGTGGGAGTTCTCACTCTCATCCTCCCTTCCTAGGTCTTCCTGCAAGACAGATCTATAGTAGTTCACGTAATATACAGGTGCTGAAGCATTTTGGTGGACCAAGCAGACATCCGACACTCACAACAATCCCACAGAATCACACAGCCAGACAGCTTCTGAGGCTGCATGGTTCTGCAGAAAGCCCCACCACAGAGAGAGCAACCACGGGGTACACAGGTGGTCTGTTCCTCGAAATCACATTGGAGCAAGTTTCTAAAGGACTCACTCCTACAACGTCTAGGCAGGCCTGACGCATCCTGCAGATACACTTGGATCCTTAGAAATTTCACTGTTTATTCCTGGGGCTTTGCTTGACTTTTCTTCAGGTTGGCTCACGTCTGCCCTCTCCTAGGATCATGGGACTATCCCGTGATCCCACAGAGAAAACAGCCAGAATCCACCACCTATGCACCTCCATGGAGGTCTCCTTCTCCACCAAGCCACAGGGACTTGCTGCTATGCAATGGTGGCATTCATTGTGATGCCAGACAGAGCTGACAGCTTAGGCCTGGTAGCCTGAGAAGAGCGCATGTGCATTCGCAAGGCAGGCACAGGCGCCCAAATATCAGATCTGTGAGCCTTCCTAAGCAGAGGAAAATGCTACAGGCAGAGCCAGCCTGGTATCTGGAGAAAGGCTTTCTGCGATAACGCACTGCGGGACCCTGTAAGTCTCAACCTCAGGGCTCCGTCGGGCCATTTTTGTGGCCTGGTCCAGCTGGAGGAGTTTCAAGACTGTGAGGTGATCGCTGGATGCTGCTCTTCTGACTCCATTCCCAAAAGAGGCTGTGTGCAAGGATTGGTTCCTATGGGGTTTGGAATACAGTCTGGTGAGTTGTTCAGGGGTCTTTGGCTGACAGAATCATACCCGAGACCACAGAGGCATTGTCAGCGAAAGTTGGCCACGCCCTTTACCTCATATCCTCCCTTCACTCTGAACCTTGCAAGGGCTCTCTGGGAAAGGCAGGGACCATGGCAAAGGAAAGTCCAAGGTGGAGCAGTGTTCTCACACCTCAAAGTGGGCACTCACAGGTGCAGATGAGGTTGAGACAGTGTCTCAGAGACCATTTCTTGCCGTTGCAAGCCTGAAAATGGTGTCCAGTAGTGTTGTTGAAAGTCAGTGTGGACCCACCATGACAGCAAAGAAATCAAAACTCACCTGACAGAAGGAGCTGACTTGTGCTGGAGTCCAAGCAGTGATCAAAGATTCCTGTCAGAGGACCCAAAGCCTCTTGCAAAGTGCAAACAAATTCAGTCCCCACAAAGAGACCAGGACCCACACCCTGGAGTGCAGCCAGCCTAACCGACTTCCCTTTTGCTCCCTGAAATCCCTGGCAGCCAAGAGATCTGTGGAGAGAGGCAGTTGCATCCAGCCACAGTCCAATGAAATACTTCCTCCACAATGAGAAAGGACATGCAGACACAATGAAACACAGCTTAGATTACCAAACAAAAGCCAGGCATGCCTGCCTGCTTCTCATCCTACAGGAATCATGCAGCCCTCCAACAGAAGTGGGAGAAAAAGAGTTTCCTTTATGGTATCTGTAATGCTGATTTATGGTTTTAAATGTATCAAAGGAGCCCAGTCATTAAAATGTGACAGTGTTTAGAAGGAAACATGCAAAGAATTCCAATGAGGGTCATTCTCCATGAATGGGGAAACATTTAGCGTGTAAGAACTTAGCCAGACCAAGGAAACCCTAGGCCAACAGGGAACATGGAAGACAGGAAAGGAAGAGGCCAGTATGGAGGCCACATCCCACCCAGCATCAATACATCCCACTCCCATTTGGCTACGGGAATCAAAGCCCTCAAATCAGGAGTTTGCCAGGATGGCCCCAGTTTGCACACCAAATGTTCCCTGCACGTTGGAGTAGTCCCAGGTGAACACAGGGCCATGGTGCAGACTGCTGGCGCAATTAAGGGAATGCAGGGATGCATTTGGAAGCACTCTCTGTCTTCACCTTTTTTGCAGGTGAATTTGCAGGACCCCATCCACCCCTCACCAGATTGTATGCTCACCCCTATGTGAACTTATGGCTGCTCACACTCTCTGTTTCAGAATGAAATCCCAAGACAATGGAGGAGTGTCCCCTAATGACATTAAGCACGTGCTTGGCTGGGAACCGAATTGGAGGTAAATTCAAGGGGTCCTGTGGACAAGACTGCTAGTGTCCCTCCCTGGGTTGGCCACGGGACAATGAAACACTGGGAGATGTCACACTTCCTGGGTATGACGTGCCCCTCTTCTTTCCAGAAGAGTAACTTTTTTTTTCTTTTTTTTTCTTTTTTGCAGGGGGAGGTAATTTGGACTCTGGTGGGTCTCAGCCAGACTCCCAATTCACTGCGGATTCATGATCCACGGAAAAATAAAGAACACAGAGACCCACAGTCCAAGCAGAGCCACAGACACACAGGTGACCAGAATGTTGAGTTACTAAAAAAAAAAAAAAAAGAAGCTCTGCAATGTGTTAGCCACACTACTATAAGCAGACTCCACTTACAGACATGCACACCCACACATACACCCACAAATACACAAAGCCACACATGCAAGCAGACATCCAACACTAGAAACACTCCAACAGAAACACAGCCCAGCAGCTTCTGAGGCTGAGTGGTTCTTCAGGAAGCCACACCTAGGAGAGAGCAACCCCAGGGTACACAGGCAGGCTGTATCTAGTAATCACTGTGGGATAAGTTTCAAAAATACTTACCCTTACAATGTCTAATTAGGCCTGAGGCATCCTGTAGATCCTTATGGATCCTTAGGGATTTTGAAGTTCATTCCTGGGGCTCTGCTTGATGTTTCTTCAGGCTGACTCACATCTACCCACTCCTAGATTCATGGGACTGTCCTGTGGATCTCTGAGACAAGACAGGCAAGATTCCACCACCAACACACCTCCAGGGAGTTCTCCTTCTCCGTCAAGCCACAGGGACTTGTCACTAGGCAATGGTGGCATTCACTGTGAAGCTAGCAATAGCTCCCTGCTCAGGTCTGGTGCTTTGAGGCTATCACAGACGCATTCATGAGGCAGGCTTGGGTGCCTGTCTGTCAAAACTGTCAGCCTGCCTAAGCAGACAAAAGTGGTACAGGCAGAGCTAGACTGGTATTGAGAAAAAGGCTGTCTGCAATAACCTACTGTGGGACCCTAAAAGTCTTGACCTTATTGACCCTCTGGGTCATCTCGCTGGTCAGGTCTCCGTGGAGAAGGAGGTATTTCAAGACTGTGAGGTGGTGGCTGGAGATGGCTCTTCTGTCTCCATTCCTGAAAGAGTCTGTGTGCAAGAATCAGGTCCGACGGGGATTGGAATAGAGTCTGGTGAGTAGTTGAGGGTTCTTTACGTGATGGAATCACACCTGAGACCTCAGAGAATAAAAATGGCTCATCACCTTACCTCACTGCCTCCCTTCATCCTTGGCCTCACAGGGCCTATCTGGGAAAGGCAGGAACCACGACATAGGCAAATGCAAGGTTGAGCAGTGTTCTCTCACCTTGATCTGGCCTCGCTTGTGGGCAGATGAGCTTGTGACAGTGTCTAAGAGGCCGTCTGTGGTGATGGCAAGCCTGAAAAAGGTGTCCAGTAATGCTATTGATGGGCAATGTGGACACCCCAGGAAAGCAAAGAAAAATCAATGCTCACCTATGAGAATGGGCTGCCTTGTGCTGGAGTCCAAGCAATGTTCAATGATTCTTGTCAGAGCACCAAAAGTCCTTCTGCAAAGTGCAAACATCCTCAGCCCCCAAAACGCAACCAGGACCCACAACCTGGAGTTCAGCCAGTCTATCTGAAGTCTCGTTTCCTCTCTGAAATCACTGGAAGCCAAAAGATCTGTGGCAAGAGGCAGTCCTATCCAGCAACAGCCCAACAAAGGAGCCCTGCAACAATGAGGAAGGATGTGCACATGAAATGAAACAGAGCCTAGATAACCAAGCAACAGTTAGACACTGTTGCCTACTTCTCATCCTAAAGGAATCATGCCACCCTACAATAGAAGTGGGAGATCAGTAGTTTCCCTGTTGGTGCTGTGTGGGAATTTACATTTTAAAACTATCGAAGCTGTCCAGCCATCTAAAACATGAGTGTTAAGAAGGAAACACTCATGCAATGAATTCCCACGAGGGTCATCCTTCTTGAACCGGGAAATGTTTTGTGTGGAAGATGGTGAACCAGACCAAGGAAACCCTAATTCGATGAGGAACACAAAGTCAGAAAATGAAGAGGCAAGTGTGGAGGCCACATCCCACCCACATCAATCCATCCCACTCCCATTTGGCCCTGGGTATGAAAACCCTCAAAGTGCAAAGCCCCAGTTTGCACTCCATATGTTAATGGCAGGTTGGAGAATTCCCACTTGAACACGGGGCCGTGGTATGGGCTGCTTGTGCAATCAACGGAATGTGGGGATGCAGGTGGAAGCAACTTCTGTGTCATCTGTCTTCACCTTTTTTTCAGGTGCAGGTGTGGGACACAATCCACACCTCACCAGATTGTATCCTTTTCCCTATCGGACCTTATTGCTGCTCACACTCTCTGTCCCAGAATGAAATCCCAAGATGATGAAGTAGTGCCCCCTCATGACGTTAAGCACCTGCCTGGCTGGTCTGACATATTGATTAATCATACTTATAATTGTTTACATTCATTGTTAAACACAATGTTTCATTTTTCTTCCTTATTCTCCACCATTTATTTTCTTCTCATATTAGTTACACTTTGTAACTTATTTAGTTAAATATATACAATGAAGTAACACTGCAGTATTGCAGAAAACATACTGCACTGGAAACAGATTCATATTGAAACAGGAAAATGTTCCTTATCCCCCATTACTGGGCAAGAAATGAGGACAGGTTTTGGGTCTCCGACCCCAGGCAGCATCCAGGGGTGAATTTTTACAGCTCCTGAATCCCCATTGGGCATATGTTACATGGTGTTAATTTAGTTTATCCTAGGTCAGTGAGCATAGTCCTGAGGGTGGATCCCTAGCCAAGAACCACACCCTCCTCTACCAGACACTTCCCTGCCCCCCTTCCATATCAATAGTTTTTAAATTTAAAACTCCAAAAGTAGTACCCAAATCCTTTAGGGAAGACAATTGGAGAAGACAGCATTAGAAGAACCAGTCTAGGATCAGGATCACTGCATAGAAGATGGAAACACAGAGAGCATGTCCTGTAGGCCGTGGAATCACTGTGGAAACATATCTCTTACTGAGAAGGAAAGGGAAACAAACTGGCTTCTCTCATCTTGTTCTCTAATCTCTGCAGTGTCACCCATTAACTGAACTAAAATAGAAAGTCAATTTTATGTGAGCCTAGGAACCGTGCTTCTCAGGGGCCAGGCCTCTCTATAACAGAATAGTGCCAGGGAGAGGTGAGTGATGTTATCTGTGGGCATACAAACCCAGGACCTCAAACAAAGGAGTATCAGAGACAAATATAGTATGAAGAGATTAAGAGAGAAGTAATATCAGGAACAATTCATGCATGATATTTGTGAAAAGACCAAAAAATAAAACAGAGCTTATGAGGTAGTAGACATAATAAGAACATAAAGAAAAGCAGGCAAAATTGTAAAGTCCAGGGTATTTAACTTTCCTTTATAGGATTTTGAAAATCCCTTCCAGAATCGTTTTCCCAATAGCTTCCTTTCATGGATTCATTCAAGAAATATTTAGTGAGCTAGCATGGTCTAAGAATTGGTCAGATGGCATCATATGCATTGTTAGTACTTCTTTCATTGACAAAAAGAATGTTTCTTTTTTTCTACAATGTTTTTCTCCCAAACATTCTTCATACGAATTCGAATCCTTACTGATCCAGTCAATTGTTCCTGCCCTAAGAATGTTCCCCAAACCGCTGCAAACCCCGTTAAGAACTTCATTCCTCTCCAAGTTACTAAATTGTGTCTATTTTAACACTTGTCAGAGTACATTGCAATTATCTCTGTTCTCTTTATTCTCCAATTAAACTATGACTATTTTGAAGGAAATATCTATAAACACAATAGCTTGTCATTTGTCAATACTTATTGTACCAAAGGTTATTAGATATTAACATATAATATTCTAATATAATTATCCTAATTTTTGGAAAACAATACAAACAATGTTCACTGCCCATTCCTCATGAACTGCTCAACTTTAAACAATGTCTATGCTTTGGAGCAATTATACAAACTTCCAAAGAACACCTGAAAGTGTTTTTATTTTGTTTGACTTTGTTTTGTTATATTGAATTATTTTGTAGAAACAAAGTCTTGCCCCATGGCCCAGGCTGAAATGCAGTGTGCAATCACAGCTCACTGGAACTTTGAACTCCGGAGTAAATAGAAAAACAGGTGTGTGCCATCATGCCCAATTTAATTAATTAATTAATTAGTTACCTTTGTAGAGATTGGTCTTGCTATGTTGCCTGTGCTAGTCTCCAACTCTGGGTTTGAAGCAATTCTCCCTTCTCAGCCTCCCAAAGAGCTGTGATTCCAGGCATGAACCACCAGATCTCAAAGAGGAAATTTTAGATTTTAGAATATTGCAATATGTTAGACTTCATTTCTTCTTTCAATTTTGCATTTGCAGTGGCACTTAAGAAGAATTATTTCTTATGGTGAGAGTGTGATTTCTCATATTTGGTCAACAAATTTTGAAATCTTTGTTTACTTAAACCCTAATAACTGGTAGTCAAGTCAGCTGAAAGTCAAGTACATGTCAAGTACATGGGTGTTTTTGTGTTGAGATTTTGAAGGCAAATGTAGAGAGATATTAAGAACCAAAGACATTATATATATATATATATATATATATATATATATATATGCTAAAGTTTCATCCTTGCAGGTGAGGCATCATACACGGCAAGGATAGTTTTTATAAAATACCGTGAAATACATAATTTAGTAAACAATTCAGCACTTGAAATTTCCCAACTTTGTTTTCACCAGGAGTTAATGATGTATGGCACTTCTAGTAAGTAAATTAATGTTTGAACTGCTGTTATTTAAGTCATTGCTCAGCTAATCATTTATCAAAGATTTTTACTTGTGCGATATCATAAATGCTGGACATTAAAAATTAATCACTAGGGTTTATGTATCTAAGAGCTACCATCTAATGTGATATTCTTCACTAAGTTGACAACAATAATTATGCGGAAAAATAGTCATTCCCATAGTGTGAGCCATTACAGCAATTTCCACTGGAGGATTTCACAGTCAGAGTCCAGATCTAGGCAACAGTGATTAATATAAAGGTTTTTTATGAGAAGAGATTTTGATATATCTAGCTGTCTTTAGATGTCAGTGCCTTGAATAGATGGTTTGGTATTAATAAGAAAGGGTGCATTGGACTGGATACTAAGAAACATACTGAATTGTTTTTCTTGTTCTCTATAACATGAAAGCTCAAACAGAGATATAGAAACAATGGAAAATTTCACAGCATGGCCTGACATTTCACAGCACTTTTTTTTTTTTTTTAGCCATGTACAAATTCTTTAAATATACAAAGGTAGGACTGTTACAGGAAAAAAGTGTTGGCGTGAGAAGTCACAATCCACAGCAAAGTAAGTGTCTTGTGGATGGCACCTTGAGTGATGAATTAGAGTGAGAATCAACTTTCAGGCTGCCAACAGGGGACAAAGAGAATGAAGTTATCATCAGTTAACATTATTGGATCAATTAAAGTGAATGTTGACAGAGATTTTGTTGGTTTTACATCAAATTGAGTATAGTACTTCAAATTGATTATTTGATAAAGATAAACTCTTACCAAATTTCCCACATGTAAAATTGAGGATTAAAAGATTACACAACCCATACATTATGGGTATCTCATATAAATTTATATACACATGTGCAAACTTGCAGTGTGCTAATATTTGTCTGTATCTAAATATATCCAAATCCACTGATGAACAGTTAGAAATTTAGAAATTATTCTCCCATTTTACCATTCCCTTTCTTAGAATTTTGTCACAAATATAATTTTTCCATCTATTTGAAGGCTACTCTCTGGAGTCATGTAATGTATGGTTACAGTAAAGCCATGAGCTATCACAGGGTTTGTATCAGAGAAATCGATAAAACTGGTGTTATAAAAGATCCACTGTGAGGAGAAATTTATACTTCACATGACTACAAATACAGAAGTGCTATTTCATTGAAAGCTGGTATCAGTCAATACAATTTGTTTTTAAAGTTTTATTTAAAATACTTAATCTCAAAAGGATTATTCAAGTAGAATAATGTTATTGGTAATAAATAATGATTAAGAATTTCCTTTCCTTTGTTGATTATTTAAAATGTAAGTAAAATACTAAAAAGTATTGTATAGTGTAGTTTCACAATGCATTCTCTATGGTTTTTGTAAAATTAATGGCCTCAGTGGAATTTTTTTGGCACAGAGAAATTTCCTTATATCATTTTATTAGTGTACTTTCACTTTGTTACTTGCTTGCACATCATAACTGATGGAAATAAAAATATTTTTATTTACACATATACAAAGCATGGAATTTTGTTTTCTAGTGAGAAAAAGTCACCAATAATTTTATCTGTATAGGAACATTTTGACATGCCCAAAGTTCTTAACTTCCTTTTCTTTAGAAGTTTCATATTTCAGTCTAGGTATGAGATGGAATTGACTGTGATCATTGTTTTTATTTCACTGTGACTACTGAGTTTCTGACACAGTGATACTAATGTATAGACTTAAAAGCTTGCCACTTCCTCCTCCTCCTCTTCCTCCTCCTCCTCCTTCTTCTTCTACTTCTTCTTCCTCTTCTTCTTCTCCTTCACCTCCTCCTCCTCCTCTTCCTCCTCATCCTCCTCCTCCCCGCTTTGGACCTGTCCATGTGATTTCTGCAGTAATATGCACCGTTTTCTGAAATAAGGTTGCTGAAAGATACAAGCGTAAGTGGAATTCTTTATTTTTGGGAACCCTTAGGAAGAGACAAGTAAAACTGAAACATACTTGTGATATGAATTTAAGTCTGCAGTTTCTCAGAGAAGTACAAAAAGGATGAAAATAAATTTAAAAATACATGGCTTATCCAAAACAAGAGGTAGAATAATGAAAAATTTAAATTGACATAAAGACCAATTTAAAAGTTATAATTATTCCAGGTGAGAGAAAGTAGCACTAAAAATCCCATTTTCCCTGTTTAAATACATAACTATTACTGTATCTTCAGGCTTAAAAAGTGTTAAGTCTAACTTAAGCAACAATTTGGCAATTTCTAACAATGAGTGCATCATCTTAGAATTTCTCCAAGAATCTTTTGGGAGAAATATAATCTAATCTTGCTCTATAAACAATTGAATTAATCAAGGAAATTATTATGACTGTAGTCTTGCAATTTCATTGTCCTTCTCTTTTCAGTTTTTACATATTTTCTTTAAAATTCAAAATCCCCTGGGAAAATATGATAAATAACAATGACTGAAACAGTTGAAAAACAAAAACTGAGCAGCGGACACATTTCAAGGTTTCCTTTATGAGAATGCTACACTAACCATGTAATACACACGATATAAATCACTGTGAGAAAAAAAAAAAACATTTGTATAGCTACTTAACAGTTTATACAGTAACAGCAAATATTCTCATTTGAACTTCAAAAGGGTTTTTAAACTTGTGTTTCATAAATGAGGAAAATGTGGTTTCTATTTCCTGTATTTGCCTATTACAGCAGTTATCACACTTATTATTCCTCATTTATCTCTGTGCCTGTAACAACTGCACTCTCAGAAGGACCATGTTTTTCTGAGCTTCTTGCAGACTGCCAGGCTTACTGTGGCATTTAGAAACTATCTGCTGAATGTTTGTGATATCTTAATGCAAGTTAGATTCTAGGCCACAACTAATTTTCTATTTGGTATTTTGGTTTGTAGAGCTATTTTTCCTTTTCAGTTTTTTTTCTTTTTTTAAAATTATACTTTAAGTTCTAGGGTACATATTCACAATGTACAGGTTTGTTACATAGGGGTACATGTGCCATGTTGGTTTGCTGCACACATCAACTTATCATTTACATTAGGCATTTCTCCCGATGCTATCCCTCCCCAGCCCCGCATCCCACTGACCGCCCCATGTGTGGTGTTCCCCACCCTGTGTCCCTGTGTTCTTATTGTTCAACTCCTACTTATGAGTGAGAACATGCGGTGCTTGGTTTTCTGTCCTTGTGATAGTGTGCTTAGTATGATGGTTTTCAGCTTCATCCATGACCTTGCAACCACAAAGAGATACCATCTCATGTCAGTTAGAATGGCAATCATTAAAAAGTCAGAAAACAACAGATGTTGGAGAGGATGCGGAGAAATGGGAATGCTTTTAAGGGTTTTTTTAAGTATACTATAAGGATATACTTATCTGGACCTGGAGTGGACAGTGAGTGGACAGTGCAGGTCATGGTCAGTGGGACCTCCAAAGGAGGCACCCCATTCAAATTGGAGGCTCTGCAGGAGAGGGCAGCCAGGGCGCAGAGTTCGAAGGCACTCTTGGGGGAGGAGAAGGTGCTGGTGGTGGACAACATCATGGCATGGTCCAGGTGGTGGTTGAGGAGAAGCCTGACATGGAGCCTGGTGGAGGACCAGCAGACAGCCTGGCCCTGGCTCCAGCACACCCCAGCCAGCCACAGACTCGCTGGAGGCCCTTCACTTGAAGCAGAGTTCCATGAATAACCAGTCCACATGGCCTGCCCACAGCTGAGATGTAAGCTTTGGCAGAGGTGCCTTCCCGGCCTGGATAGCACAGGGGCCATCAGCCAGGGCATCTCCAGCTTCTGGGCCAGAGGCACATCTTTGCAGCTGCCCATTCGGAATGAGTGGCAGCAGGGGGTGGGCATCTGGCTTCTTGGGGTGGGGAGCAGGGGAGCCAAGCAAGGGGCACACGGGGACAACCAGGAGGCAGGGGATGGGGGATAGCGAAGGGAGCTGAGGCCAGGGTCCTGCAGATAGGAGGGCAGCTTGCTTGGGGGTGCCCTGAGAGCACATGGTAGGGACTGGGAGCCAAGCTCAGCACTCACAAGGGAGAATAGCAGTCCCATGGACCCTTCACTCACAGCAGAAACTTGAAGGGCATGTTTCCATGAGAAAGTCCTTGGAGGAAGGGGAGTCTGCAAGCCCACGCCAGCCATAGAAACCACCCTGGCTGCCCATGTCTGTGGCCAGCAGCCTTACCCCAGAAACACAAGGTGCTTAAGACTCGGGTTCACGGTGCACTGGGCTGCGGTCCTCTGCAAGGCAGGCACAAACTCCCCAGATAGGCTTTCTTCCTTCTGCCTGCACTGCACCCAAAGAGCTGTAGGCCCTGAGCATATACAACCTCCGTTGCACAAAGACCTCCATTACACACATGGGAGCCCCATGGGGAGCGACAGGCACAGCCCTGCAGTCCCCTCTGTCCACAGCAGCTCCCTCAAGTGAACACGCCCACCCCTCAGGAAGAGCAGGAGAAGAGGGGACTGCACACCCGGACACCCTCAGCAGAGCCTGTCCAGCATCCAGCACACAATGACCATGTGCAGCTCAGCAACTCTGAAGATACAGCCGCCTCACACAACAGCACCCCACACCCAATCCCCTGCCTACTTGTGCCGCCCGCTCCTTGTTGGCAGGAGCTTTCTGGGCCTCCCTCCACCCTCCCACAAGACCACCACAACCACTACCATGCCCCCAACACTGGACAGAGACAGGACCACCAATGCAGGGTACCAGGTCAAAGGTTTTGGGATAGCCCTGCCAAACACTCTCCCAGCTCTTGCAAAGTTGTGGGGTGTTTCCTGGCATGCCCACCCAGTCATCTGGAGGTTCCTTGACCAGAGGCAGATTGTGCAGCACACCTACATGTCGGCAGAGTTCAGAAACCATGAGGAAGTCCTGCTAAGTAAGCTACAGGATGGATTTGAAGCTCAGGCTGAGGAGCCGGGGTCTGCGGGACGGGTCCAGGGTCCTGTTCAGGTTGAGGTCTTCCTGGGGCACAGGGGTTCTGAGTGGTAGAGCTGGGAAGGGGCAACACATGCTGCACCCCAGCCAGCAGGCCCTCAGCCCAGATAGATGAAATGGATCCTTTGAGTCTGTCCTCTTCTTCTTGGCATGGCAGGTGGAAGAACTCAGCCATCCGGGGTACCGGCAGCAGGATGAAGTGTTCCTTTCGTCACTACCTTTATTTCCACAATAAAGTGATCATTAAGGAATATCGTGTTCGCATCCTTGGTAAGGAGTGCCTCCTGGTGTGGTAGAGAGGGTGGAGTGTGGGATGCTAGGCCTGGCATGAGCCTTTCTGACTCTTGTTCCTGGATGCAGGGCTTCTGGCTCTAGTGTAGTCCAGTGGTTCTAGAGTCATCAGAAGAAGCCCCACCTTCAGTAAGGACACAGCCTACCTGAGCTTCCTCAGCTAGTTGGCTGACTGTGACCACTCAGGGTCAGCCAGGACTGCTGAGGCAGGGGCCGCTGTGGGGCGTCATGGGAAAGGACCTTGCTGGTCTTTCCTTGGCATCTTGGGAACTGGCTTTGAACTATGACCTGACCTTTCACAGACCACTTTCCCCACTCCTCCAGATCATCAGTCAGGGCTTCCGACTCAATCCCCTGCAGCACTACCTAAGGATTAGGTCCTCAGAGAGGGAACAGAGAGGAGGCCAGGTAAGCAGCCCACAGCTGGGCGCTCAAAGGCCTGTGGGTCCTGCAGCTGTGACACACATGGAGAACTCAAGGCTCAGGGAGGAGCCTGCAGTGAGAAATCCCAGGCCATCCCTGGACTGGGGCAGAAAGGCCCATCAGGGAACTGTAACACTCATATTTCAGAATTGGGGAACCTGAAGTGCCTAAGAGGCAGAAGTGGCAAAGGTCAATGGGTGAGAAGCAAGGCTCAAGGGATAGCTGTCTCATCATCCTTCTCTGGCTCCCTTCTATGCCTTGAGGCCTGCTACTACCTGGGGCTCAGTTTGGGCTCCACTAGAGTGCACGCAGGGCATGCCTAGGTCTACGTACTTCTAGAATGGCTATCCCAGCCGTGTCATGTTTTGTTTCAATGACCCCAGGCTCCCCTGACATGCTTTATGCCCGCTGCCATCCTCATTCATGCTTCCCCGGCTCTCAAGACATTTCCTATGACATTAAAAAATAGACATAAAGTTTTTTAAATGCCTTAATAATATAGATGCAGATAAAAGATTTCATTATAAAAAGTGCTTTTCCTCTTTACTTGTATCAAAGTCTTTTTCGTGATGGGGAAAAGAATGCAACATACTTTGGTAAGTTAAAAAAGTATAAAAGTAAAAATAAATCCTACTGCAGATGATCAATTAAATGGCAGCGGATCTTCTGTGTGTGTCCAGGGAGGGTACGTGGCTGAGCAGTAAGCCTCACCTGAGTATTGGTGTAGACACCCAGTTTCCCTCGTACCAGTGTGGGTATGGGCACGTTCCAGTTTGCGTGTCCAGCCTGTGTGTCTAAGCTGATGAACGCATGTGCACACCTGTGCCTGTGTGGCTTTGTGTACCTTGGTTTTGGGAGGGCCGACACTCCTGCCCACAGGTGTGCCTCAAACTCAGCTCTTAAGCTGGCAAGCAGGGTGCCGCTGGGTTTGGCAATCCAACTTCAGGACCCGTGAAGTCTGCATGCTAGGGAGAAGCAAAGAGTCCTCATGGTTCTCACAAATGGCAGAGGGAAGAGGAAAAGGGTGGCTGGCACGAGCTACCTAGAGGAGATGTCATAAACCTGAAATGACACCCAGAGGGATATAAAACCTAGTAGCTGCCTGTGTTTACCTGTGTGTTCGGCCGGGGCATTCAGGTAAGAATCAGTGAAACCTGCAGGGCTTTGGGATTCACTATTCGGGAATCCCTGTGCACCAGAGTCTCCGGCCCATGAGAGAGGACAGCATGTGGGTCTGGCAGGACCTGAGTCTCCAGGGAGGCTGGCATTCTCCCCAAGAGGTCATGGGTCGGTAGGTGGAAGAGAAACCTGGGCTGTGGGTTCAGGTAGATGGGACACTTACCACTTAGCCAGGTGGGAGCTCAGGAGAGGGCCTGCTGAGCAGCGACCTAACTGGCCGGTGACACCCCGTTCCAGTGCCGGGTGTGTGCACACCAGCTTTGCCCCACGCACCCTCTCCAGGATGCCTCACCTGGGCAGACAGGAAGCAAGGCACACAAGATCCTAAGCTTATGGTCATGAGTGGACCCAGACTGGGGGGTCCCTAGGATCACTGTTCCCAGGAGAACCAGGCATGCAGGGTCTCTTCAGGACAAGGGTAAAATGCATAAGCCCAGCTCTCCACCCAGTGGGTGTCTTGCCCTGATGATGTCAGCCATGACAGATACAGGTCTTCCACCTAGATTGCAGATCCACAGGCTTACAACCTCCCCCTGGCCTTCTCTGGGACCGACGCCTGGACTCTGGAACAGCCAGTGCCCCAGGACTGTTCCTTCCCCGCCTCCAAGCTTGCGGGAGGCTCAGTGGGGACTCTCCTCCTAGTACATGGCCACCCACAGGCACTCTCAACAACCCAGGGCCCTTCTACATTCCGCGGTCCTGCCACCTTACCCAGCAGTGGAATAATGGGAAGGCAAAGAGCGGGAACAGACAGAGCGGGGGCCACAAGCCTCACCCTCCCACATGACAAGGGAATGAGTGGATCCTTCTAAGCGCAGGCAGCTGCTTTCAGAACATACCTGGAAGCCCAGCACCAGCTGAGGGATTCACTCTGCCACAGCTGGGCATGGGGGATTTCATTGTGTGCCGGGGAACTTGATCCTCATTACCATACCAGGTGTACCTCTCTTCCAGATCACAATATGCTCACACCCTCCTTTACCTGAATGGACTCCTTGTCCTCACCACATGGTGTTAGCTGGAACTGCTACTCCTGGTGCCCCAGCTGCAGTTTCAAGGTAAAGAGATAGAGCAGCACACCCCTGAGTCCTTGTCCTCTTATCCAAGTAATATCCATAGAAATAGTAAAATAGTGGCACATTAGACCTATTGACATTTTTAAGGCTGATTTCTTTATAAGCATTTCATCCATATATTTATGACTTTATCTCATGTATTTTATTTACAACTCTCATTTCAAAATCAATTTTTGCTCGAGTTATTTCAACTTATAGCCAAATGTTCAGAGCTATGCTACATAGATTTCAAGTTTAAAAGTCTGTATCTGCTATTATTTTGGGAAAAAACCTAACCATCACTTGTAAAAATAAGTAATTATTAGGCATGGTCACTGTAGTGGTCTAAAACACACTTTGAAATTCTTCTCAAACCCATTTGAAAATATTCCTGATGGAGCTGAACACAGTACTTGCTTCTAATGTATAGAAAACACTGCACGCAGTTTCTGGATACTGGACCACCTCTGGCCTAGTTTAGAGACGGTGACACGGCTCTGCCTAAGTCTCCTGCTCTCATGGGGACAAACCCCTTAGGAGCCCCCGACCAGTACATCACGCAGTCTAACACCCTGATAACACTATGCCGAAGGGACATCCAATGGAGAGACTCAAAGAAACAGAACAAGGTGTCTGAGCATCTCAGCAGTCCAGCCCCTGCTATTTGAGTCACGCTAGCCATGGCACCAGGGAGATGAGAAGACACCCGCCAATGTCCCCATCTTTGGCCATCACTAGATTGCATCCTCCTGAGTGCCCCTGAACCACATTCATTTGGCTGAGAGACTGAGGGCGATTGCAGAGACTGACCGTTAGGAAATTATAATTATGGTTTTAAGCCACTAAGTTTTAGATAATTCTGAAAAGCACTTCAGACTCCTAGAAAAACTGAGTTGTCTACTGACTTCATTGCAGAGAGCTGTAAAGGCCAACATCATGAATGCTAATACCCTGGAAAAGTCAAATCATCCAGACTCTTCTAAGCACAACAGATCTTTAATGTCCCTTCGCTATGGCTGGAGAATAATCTAACATGTATCTGATAGAGTTGTTTGAAAGCCTCTGTTCACATCTCTCAGACTGGTATGGGTCAACTCTGGTCTGGTTTAATTCTAGGCAACTGCAGCAGCTCACCTTTCATTTAGGTCGTGGCCTACCCTGATTTTTTTGATCACTGACTGTGTCTTTGTCTGTGTGTGTATGTTTTGTGTGTTACCATATTTTATCTGAGGAGGCTAAATAGTAGTACTATAATTGTTTTGTAAACATAAAACATTCCAGGAAGTCAATATTGCTGATCAATCCAGCTTTAAAACAGATACGCAATTAGACATGACAAGATGCCACGTCTAGTATCGTACCAAAGCTAGCCAAGCTTGGTGGCCCATGGATGTTATCCCAGCTACTTGGAAGGCTGATGCAGGAGAATCCATTGAACCCTGGTGATGGAGTTTGCAGTAAAGTGAGATCACACCACTGTGCTCCAGCCTGGGCAGCAGAGCGAGACGCTGTCTCAGAAATAAAAAGAGAATAAAATAATAAAATAGGAGAGATCACGGGAGAGAGAAATGCATACAGCTGGGTGGGCACTGTGGCTCATGCCTGGATCCCAGCATTTTGAGAGGCTGATGTGGGTGGATCACTAAAGGAAAGGAATTCAAGACCAGCCTGAGCAAATATTGTGAAACCTGGTCTCTACTGAAAATACAAAGAATTTGCCAGGATTGGTGTCATATGATTGCAGTCGCAGCTGCTTAGGAGGGTGTGACTGGACGATTGCTTGAACCCGTGATAAGGAGGGAGCAGTGAGCTGAGATCACGCCACTGCACTCCAGCCTAGGTGACAGGGCAGGATTCTGTCTGAAAAAAATAAATAAATCAGTGAGAGAGAAAGATACAGAGACAAAAAGAAAGAAAGACAGGAAGGAAGAAAGGAAGGGAGGGAAGGAGGAAGGGAATGAAAATTTGTACCTAACAGTTGTAAATACTTTTGGCATACATGTGATATTTTGATACAAGTAATGTGAACTGGTAAGGGAGGGATCAAAGAGGGGATGGGGGTGGGTTAAATTATACTTGCTTAGAAGGAATCATATCTAGTGTTCAGTGGCACAGGATGACTACACCTAATAATGATTTATTGTACATCTCAAAATAATTAAAAGAGCAAAGGTGAAATGTCGCTGATACCAAGAAAAGATACGCCAGACTCCGTGAGGTGGAATGTCGCTCATAATAAGAAAAGATATGCCAGACTCAGTGGCTCACTGCTATAATCACAACACTTTGGGAAGCCAGGAAAGGAGGATCATTTCGGTCTGGGAATTTGAGACCAGCCTGAACAACATATCCAAAGCATTGTCCCTACCACACACACACAAACACAAAAGCTGGGCATGGTGGTTGGTGTGTGTCTGTAATTCCAGCTACTTGGGAGGCTGAAATGGAAGGCTTGCACATTTGAACCCCGTGTTCAAGGCTGCAGTGAGCTATGATGGTGCCACTGCAGTCTAGGCTGGACAACAGTGTGAGACCTTGTCTCTAAAAAAGAAAAAAGAATCGATAACTGCTTGAACTGAAGGATACCCTATGTATTATTGATATATTTGTTGATTGACATAATTATTTTTGTGTTGGAGTCGCACTCTGTCACCCAGGCTAGAGTGCATGGTGCAATATCGGCTCACCGCAGCATCAGGCTCCCAAGTTCAAACCATTGTCCTGCCTGAGCCTCCCAATTAACTGCAACGTACTACAGGCAGGCACCACCATGCCCGGCTAATTTTTGTATTTTTGGTAGAGATGGGGTTTCATGGTGTTGGCCAGCCTGGTCTTCAACTCCTGTCCTAAAGTGCTCTGCAAGCCTCGGCCTCCCCAAGTGTTAGAATTAGAGACCTGAGCCATCACACATGGACAGTAAGATACACAAGACTCGGGGAATTTATCTTTTCACTTCATCCTCACAATGCTACAGGTGAATGAAAACACTTCATAACACGAATAACTCACTTGAAAATCAAAGTTGGTAACTTCTCCCTTTAAAATTATTTGTAAACTTACCCTATAAAAATTGATGATTGTGTCAAAATTTTTCAAGAACATACTTCCTCCTTGCAGATTAGTCTGTCAATTGTAAGAATTATGGACTGCAAAACTTCTGGAACTTGATGTATTTCATTTCTTTAGTTTGTATAATCAGGAAAATTAATTCATTTAGTTATTTCGGTCTAACTATTTTTATCATTCAATGATGTCTTAAAACTTTAAGCAATCCCGTCGGAAACTTTATGCTGTTGTTTATGTTTTATACACTTCACTTTCCTCTAAGTATGAGGTTTAAAGTGTTTCCATTCATATTATCAATTAAATACGATAGGCTGACAGTGGAGGCACATGCCTATGATCTTAGCACTTCGGGAGTCTGAGGAGGGTGGATCAGGATTTTAAGAACAGCCTGGCAAACAAGGTGAAACGCTGTCTGCACTAAAAATACAAAAATTGGCCCAGCTGTGCTGCACACATATCTAATACCAGTTACTCAGGATGCTGAGGCAGGAGAATAGCTTGGACCCAGAAGGCAGCGGTTGCCATAAGCCAAGACAGAGCCACTGCACCCCAGCTTCGGCGACAAAGCTACACTTCATCTCAAAAAAATGTGATACTATCCCAACCACTCTAGATTATTCCTATCTCTAAGAACATATTACTACACCATTATTTACAACATCCATTGGCAAAATATTCAAGAAAAAATTAACGTGGGTACCTCACAAGACAAAACACTTACTTTCCACTATTTAAACTACAAACATTTAAATTCATTATGGTATGCACCTGAGAAACTTAGCTGGTTCACTTCTGATTTACGTGAAAAAAAAAGTTTTCATGACCGTTATCCTCTTCAGTCACAGAATGCTTCACATAGAATGTTCTGGATGTCTTAAACTTTAGTATCAATACATCTAATTATTTCTTTGACCTGTACTATTCCTCTAAAAAATAAACATTTTATGGTGAGGCAGACAGTTTTGTAGTCTTTCTGAAGACTTCTCCAACATTTTAACCTTGTTAGTTTTTAAAGAGAAACAGCCTAATTAGAAAACTTGAGCAGCTTGCAAGGGCGACATAACACATCCCTAATTTTGCATCTGTGTTCAAAGAAACAAAGGAAAACGTACAACAAACTACACAATTTACTCTCCTATTGAATTTGCTTTAAGCATGTGCGGCTAACCAATAACACCAGGCATCTTGCAGTACATGTAAAATTTTATTGTGAAAATTTTAAGGTAGATATTACATCTAAACACTTTCCAAATAGCATCAACAAGCATGAAATTACTTCGAAAACAATTCCTTTTCCTTTGAATACCTCAAAAAATTCATGGAGGAAGTCAGTATCTACCTCTCTCCACAAAACCAACATGTTTCTGTCAGTAATATGCAGGTAACGATGCAGAAATAACATTTCAATTTTTGATTTGCAAACAAGGTTTGGTATGCAATAACTATTATTTTGAATGCTTGCTTTAATATCTGCTCGAGTCTCCTTTTTCAGATCGACTCTCCCCACCATCTACTATAGATGCCACATAACTTGAGCTACCATATGCTTCACGAGGATCAGGGAGCACCCTACCCAGAGAAGGCGGATTCCTTTGGTCTTTTCTGCAAACATGCTCACGATCACAATAATGAAAATCACCACAGCTCCTTGAGTAACTCTCCCAACTTCTGCCATATCTATCTCGTGTATTACTATATGCATGGCAGGTGCTTCCACCATAAGACATCCGAGGCCCTCGTGCAGGTGGTGCATCATGAGACGTCCCTGCAGGGTTGATAAAATAATATGTGGGACTACATTTAAACATTTTTACTGCTATCATTAAAGCATGAATTAGTTAAAGTACTATTTGGAAATATCTGCTTTCCTCCGCCTTTGTTGACAGGATATTAATCAAGTCTTCAATAGTCAGAAGGTTTTATTTAAGAGAAGTGTAAGAGTAGTATTTTGCAGCTTAACAAACTTAATTCTAAAGTAAATGCTCAGTCACATTTTCTTAACGTTAACTGAAGTTCTCACCTTCATATCATTCCCTAGGCTTTATACTGATAATGAGTACCAGATAAGCACTGTTTATTTTATTATTTGTGCACAATGATGAAAATGAATAAATATGTTTCTGGGATGATCAAAAAAAAAAAGAATACTCAATATTTAAACATGTTGCATATGTCCTTTACAATTTTCCTTAGAATTTCATTAAAATAACAATCCGGTCTATTAAATAAAATTCTGTAATTTACAAATCCATCCTGGACCCTTACCGTATCCCTGAAATGCATCTCTATAAGAACTTCCACGTAGATGTTCAGAATGATCTCTACCAAGGGCCTCACCGTAGCCATCGTGATAACTAAATTGAAAAAAAAAAAGTCTTTTCAATTTCCGAATGAACAATTTAAGAAATCCATTTGATAAATCCAGATAACATGACAGTACCTATATCCTCTAGAGGAATGTTCATCCCAACTAGAATGACCATAATCACGGTATGCGTAGTCTCTAGGTGGTGGAGTATAATCCCTGGTTTCTCGGGAACTTGGACTATTTCTGCGTGCACAAGTTTAAGCAAGGAATGTTAAATTGTCAAATTGTAGTATCCAAAATAGAACTACATTACAACTTAAACACAGTTAAATTGCCAACCATCTAAATAAAATACCCACAGATCCCAAATGCCCAAAATGCCCAAATGCCCAAAAAGCACATGAAACAGATACTGATAATCAATGATGCAGGAAATGCATTTCAAATAAAAAAGGAGCTTCCACACTTCACACACACACACTGGAAGGGCAATAAATTTTCAAAAGCAGGAAATAACAAGTGTTTGAGAGGATGTAGATAAATTGGAGCCCTGACACAATGTTATTTGGAATGAACAATATAAGAAATCTATTTGATAAATCCAGAAAAAGTTACAGTATCTATATCCTCTAGAGGAATGTTCATCCTGCATAGAATGACCATAGTCTCAGTATGCCTAGCCTCTAGATGGTGGAGCATAATCCCTAGGTTCTCGGGAACTTAGATGATTTCTCTGTGCATAAGTTTAAGCAACAAATTTTAACTTTTCATCTTCTAGTATCGAACACATGACTAACTTACAACTTTAAATTAAAAGGCCAAACATCTAAATAGATATTTCTCCAAATAAAATAGGCAAATGGCCAAAAAACACAAGGGACAGATACTCATATTCAGTGATTCAGAAAATGCATTTCTTTTTGTTTTATTATACTTTAAGTTCTAGGATACATGTGCATGATGAGTTAATGGGTGCAGAAAATGCATTTCAAATCCAAAATGAGATATCATATTTCACACACACAGATGAATGGCAATAAATTTTCAAAAGCAGGAAATAAAAAGTGTTTGAGAGGATGCAGATAAATTGGAGCCCTGATACAATGTTAGTTGGAATGAACAATTTAAGAAATCTATTTGACAAATCCAGAAAAGGTACAGTACCTATATGCTCTAGAATAACTTTCATGCCGACGAGAATGACCATAATCATGGTAAGCATGGCCTCTAGATGGTGGAGGATAATCCCTAGTTTCTCGGGAACTTCGATGATTTCTGTATGCATAAGTTTAAGCAACAAATTTAAATTTTCTACTTCTAGTATCTGATATATGACTAACTTACAACTTAAACAAAATTAAAAGGCCAAACATCTAAACAGATATTTCTCCAAATAAAATGGGCAAATGCCCAAAAAGCACATGGGACAGATACTCATATTCAGTGATTCAGAAAATGCATTTCTTTTTTTATTATACTTTAAGTTCTAGGGTACATGTGCATGATGGGTTAATAGGTGCAGAAAATGCATTTCAAATCCAAAATGAGATATCATATTTCACACACACAGATGAATGGCAATACATTTTCAAAAGCAGGAAATAACAAGTGTTTGAGAGGATGTAGGTAAATTGGAGCCCTGATACAATGTTAGTTGGAACAAACAATTTGAGAAATCTATTTGACAAATCCAGAAAAAGGTACAGTACCTATATCCTCTGGAATAAGTTTCATGCCGACGAGAATGACCACAGTCACGGTATGCATGGCCTCTAGATGGTGGAGCATAATCCCTAGTTTCTCGGGAACTTCGATGATTTCTGTATGCATAAGTTTAAGCAACAAATTTTAAATTTTCAACTTCTAGTATCCGATATATGACTAACTTACAACTTAAACAAAATTAAAAGGCCAAACATCTAAATAGATATTTCTCTAAATAAAATGGGCAAATGCCCAAGATGCACATGGGACAGATACTCATATTCAGTGATTCAGAAAATGCATTTTTTTTATTATACTTTAAGTTCTAGGGTACATGTGCATGATGAATTAATGGGTGCAGAAAATGCATTTCAAATCCAGAATGGGATATCATATTTCACACACACACACTGGAAGGGCAATAAATTTTCCAAAGCAGGAAATAACAAGTGTTTGAGAGGATGTAGATAAATTGGAGCCCTGATAGAACGTTAGTTGGAATGAACAATTTAAGAAATCTATTTGACAAATCCAGAAAAAGGTACAGTACCTATATCCTCTAGAGGAATGTTCATCCCGATTAGAATGACCATTATCACAGTATGCATAGCCTCTAGATGGTGGAGCATAATCCCTCGTTTCTTGGCAACTTGGATGATTTCTGTGTGCATAAGTTTAAGCAACAAATTTTAAATTTTCAACTTCTAGTATCCAATACATGACTAACTTACAACTTAAACAAAATTAAAAGGCCAAACTTCTAAACAGTTTTTCCCCAAATAAAATCGGCAAATGCCCAAAAAGCACATGGGACAGATACTCATATTCAGTGATGCAGAAAATGCATTTCTTTTTGTTTTATTATACTTTAAGTTCTAGGACACAAGTGCATGATGAGTTAATGGGTGCAGAAAATGCATTTCAAATCCAAAATGGGATATCATATTTCAAACACACATTGGAATGGCAATAAACTTCAAACAGCAGGAAATAACAAGTGTTTGAGAGGATGTAGATCAATTGGAATGCTGATACAATGCTAGGTTGGAACGGAACATGATGCAGCTACTATGGAGAAATGTGGTGGTTCCTCAAGAAAACAAACATCATTATCATAGGACCATGCAATTCCACTCATATACACCCAGAACCGAATAGGCATACTCAAACAAATATTGGTGCGTAGAAATACTCGGGTGGAAACAACCCAGATAAAATAATGGGTTAATAGCTTGTGGAAGGAGTGAAGTGCTATGATGTAAATGAACCTTCAGGACATCATGCAAAAGGAGAGGAGACAAATACAAAAAGTCATGTAGTGTTTGAGCACATTAACATTAAATACCCACAACAGGTTAAGTTCAGAGGCAGAACACTGACTGGTGTTATCTAGCAGCTGAGGAAAAGGAGAAACTGGGAGGGACTGCTTAACTGGTAGTTGGAGTTTTAATTTGGAGTAATGAAAATGTTCTGGAAGTCGATGGAGGTAGTTGTTGCCTGGCACAGAACGTATTAAACACCACTTAACTGTTCACCTTATAATATTTAATTTTGTTATGTGAATTTCATCACCACAGAAAAAAAAATCAACTGTGTTTTTTAATTTTTCCTTTACCCATCGTTAGTTGCATAACCATCATATCTTGGTGACATGCGATCATTTCTCCAGGAAGATATTGTCCCTCTGCGTGGAGGAACTCCATAATTCTCTCTTCTTTGTGACATGGGACCTTTAACATTCAAATGATGGAACATTACGTAAAGAACACCAAATCTGAAACGCTATTTTCTCTTCTCTCAAACAACTTTTTTAAATTATTTCTTCTATGACTCCATTCTTTGTTTCCTAAATTACTAGACAGACATGACACTGTGAATATTTCTCATGGCTTTGGATAATCCCATGGCTTCCACAAGGCCAGTTCTTCTAATGAAGCTGAAGGCAAACATTAATGCTTAGGTAAAAGTTCATTTGTAATGGTTAATAACTACTTAGTTCTTATTTTCCTTTTCATGTAAATTACTGATGACTGTGAGTGACACAGGGAAAACACGTAAAACCATCAAACTCTTCACTGATTTTAAAGTTTACATACATTGTCCTTTCTCAGCCAAAGAAGGTAGATTTTCCAATATCATTCAGTCCATCTCACACACATAAATACAGCTACCTTTAAATGACTATATGCTAAATGTTTACATAAAAGTTCTTTATCTCTAACTGGTTGGCTCTATCTTAAATGTTGACAAATTTAAATGTATTAGTGAAGATTTTCTAATGATGGTCAGGATTTGCTTTTACTGCAAAGAAAGCAATGCTATGCAAGGGGTCATTACAACATTGTTGCTATTTCAAAATAGAAAGTTTCTCCTTTAATATATTCTTCACTTGCTATTCCTTAGAGGTCAGTGTTTCACATATGATACCTTCACTGGCTAATTTTCCAATGGAAATGTGTTGGCTTGGGTATCCTGAAGCCAATAAATACCTCCTTTCACCGATACTCTACGTATGAAATGTAAAATTGAAAATGGCAGTTTTTAACTTCCTCCATATGTGGATGGAGGACTAAGAAAGAATTTTAATTTGCTCTGCTTAAACTTCCTTGCTAAGAACTTTTATTTATTGTCTTATTTTCTTCTGCTCAGTCTGCAGTCTTACAATTCTCAAAAGTATTACTTGCATTCAACCCTACTGCTCACCTCATGTTGCTTAGTTCTAAATTCTCTCCTCAAATAATTTCAAATCTTACACTAAGGACCTTGTGTTAATGTTTAAACATCCCGGTACAATCTCAATTACTGATTTACATACACCTATATTTCACAACTCTGCATTTCTGTGATATCCACTTAATTTAAGAATTTTGGACTCCTACGTGTCTACCTCTTGAGCCTTAAATTTATTTTTAAATCATATTTAAGCCCAATGACTCCTTGTCTGCTAAATGCTCTTGTAGTTCTTTTGAATCTTCATGCAAGCAGTGAGTATGCCTTGCACATACGCATTACTGAGGTCTCAGAAGCTGGATGGCCAGGCTTAGCGGCTCACACTGTGAGTGAGTGTGGAAGGCTGAGGCAGCTGGACCGCTTGAGCCCCGGGCTTTAACATCAGTTTTGACAATGTAGTCAGATCCTCTCTCTACAAAAACATAGGAAAAAAATGTAGCTAGGTGTGCTGCTGCATGCCTGTAGTTGCAGAAACTCGGGAGGCTGAAACAGCAGAATTGCTTGAGCCCAGGAATTTGAGGCTATAGTAAGCCGTCATCTCACAAATTTGAGGCTATGGTAAGCCGTCATCTCACATAGTGCACTCTCACGTAGTAAGAGCAAGACTCCAACCCGGCAAAGTCACCGAACAAGCAATTTTTAGAATGGGACACCAGGGGACTTAGGAAATGGAAGAATTAATTACATCAAGAAGCCTACCATCAAAGAATACTGCTAGGAACTTTTAGAAAAATTAAGGGGAATTTTCTAGCCAACACAGGATTAAAAGGAATGTTGGCCTCACTCTAATCACTTCTTTGATCTGCAATGAGAAGCTCAAGTATTTCTTCAACATAAATCTGAAATGTACCTAGTGAGATAGAAACTATAATAAAAGCTATCAATCAGCAATTATGCTCACGTATGTGTCACTTCCCTTTTGTTCAATGAACTTAAAGCTAAGCATTCAGGTAAAACGGCTCATTTTCAGTCATACAAAAACTACGGTCTTTCTGTCAGGTAGCATTTACCTTGGCTTCCCATCCAACTACTGCTTCTTGCCACAGCAGAAGGAGCAGATTTTTTCAGAGGAGGACCTCCACTTCTTGAAGATGGACCTCTTTTAACTGGAGTGAGTCCCCTAGAATAACTCATCTTGAGATCAGGAGTGTATCCACCATCATCTGTATTTCAAACAAAATCTTTTTAGTTAACTAACATCACTGTTTCTTAAATGGCTAAGTTTTAGTTGTTTACAAATATTTTCTACATTTTATAACAAATTCACATTTTGTCTAAACTAATAAAATTAGCATTCCTACATGGTATTAGTACACTTCAAGCAATAAAAGTTCATTTAGAAAACCTAGAAAGGAACTCAAGTATCATAATATATCGGTATGAGGGAGAGATGTGGGAAAATGGGGCGTGAACAGGGCAGAAACCTATCACTAAAATATCTAAATATAATAGGCATAAAAATATTAAAAGAAAAATGATAACTGACTGTTTATATCCTTCTGTAATGAGGAAAAATTTTCAAAGCACATCATAAAGATAAACTAATTTCCATTCAAAGAAACTCAAATATTTCCAATACCAAGAAGTCACATATCAGGAAAATACATTGTCTCTAAAATTTGTTAACACAATATAGAATTCTTAAAATTCCCTTATGAGACACTAATTTTCAGATGAGACTATGCTGAATTTTAACAGTCTTTAAGAATTGCATATTCGGTAATATAAACATATTTTTTTACATCTACAAAAATGTAGATATATGCCAATTGCCAGGTGGTGTTACAGGTTAGAATTTATATATACATTCTCGTCCGTGGCAGAGTATAATTGAACCTCACCCTCAAGATCAGTGGAGACAAAATGGCCATGAAGCTATGCATCTTAAACTGGAGCAAACACTGCAATTTCAACTTGAAAACAATCTCCAATTAATTACACGTCTGGTTATTAAAACTCCAAGTTAATTGTTAGAGTTTTGAAGGTTGGTTAATAGATAATACAACTTAACCAACAGGTTTATTTATTTATTTATTCAGATGCACTCTTGCCCTATCACGCAGGTTGGAGTGCCATGGCATAACCTTGGCTCACTGCAGCTTTTGCCTCCCAGGTTCCCGTGATTCTCCTGCCTCAGCCTCCTGAGTAGCTGGGATTACAGGTGCACGCCACCACGCCCAGGCAAATTTTTTTGTATCTTTAGGAGAGACAGGGTTTCACCATGTTGGCCAGGCTGGTCTGGAAATCCTGACCTCGTGGTCCACCTGCCCTGTACTCCCCAGGTGCTGAGGTGACAGGCGTGAGCCACCTCGCCCAGCCCATCCAACAGTTTTTTTTTTTCCTTTTTTTTTAAATATATGGTTTGTTTTTCTTTTGGATGTAAAGATGGACCCCTCATTTCTATTAAGTAAATCACTCATAAATATCATTTTCAGTGACTCAGCCTCCAGCAAAGAAAGATTCATACATATCTGTGAAGCCGTGGTTTTTAGAACTTTCCAGAGTCACAAACTCTTTTCAGAAATTAAAGTTCTACATTTCTTCAATTGAAAATGCTTTATGGCAGGCCAATGTACAAACTCTCTGTATCAAAATTACAAAGCAATACATTTGCATAGATGTTTCCACATGTAGACACAAGAAAACAAATACTGCAAAATCAATCTTCAGTATTCAGTTACTTTTTCCTGTTGGAAAATTTTAAATATTACATCGTACTTTGATAATACAACTGACACGAAGTTCTGGGCCCTAAAGTAGAAAACTCTAAAGTATAATGAATATAAATGGGTTCTGCAGAAAACCGGTTGAGTACAGGCAATCAGCATTCACAAACACAACCCAGTTTCAAATGTGTGTTACTTCAATGCAAACTTACTATAATTTTAAAACAAATGTTAGATATTAGTTCAATCATTCTTCTAATACGCCTTTAGTACTTAGAAATAAGTTTGCTTATTATCAATAAGCTAATTTTCTCTTCATACAGGAAATAAAAAAATTGAGAAATTTCGATATCGTCAAACTTATTTTCTTTCAGTCCTATGGTTCCATCTTTATATTTTAAAACATTACCCAGGTGTCCTTCATGTGAGGGAAGCCACCCTCTTGTTCCTCCACTGCTTCCTCTTGCAGATCTCAGACTTCCTGAAGGGCTTCTGGTTCTCGAAGAAGCTGGTGGTCTCCGCCTACCATCACTTTGAAAAGATGGTTTCTTGGCTTGTTCTACTTTTATTGCTTTTCCATCCAAAGACTAGAAGTATTAAGGGTACTATCAATAACACTGGCACATTTAACGTATGCACATTTTACAAACATTTTTACATCAACTGTAGTTCAATTCGAGGTATTTTCTCTCAAAAGGAAACTTTTTTTTCTCCTAAAATGAACACATCTTTCGCAATGCCAAATTTGAGACAGTTACTGAGCACATGCCTTCCATTAAGGGATCAAACACAAATTCTATTTTTCAAATTCCTTGAAAACTTCTCCATTATTAAAAAAAAAAAACTCAAACATAAAAAAAAAGATTGACCCATCACACATTCTATGGAAGAATGTGGCACATCTGTTTTTTACAATATATAATCCACTTCATCTTTGTAGTCACATCACTGATTTGAAAGTTGCAATGTCCCAACGAAACTTGTGTCATTTAAAAAAAAATGAGCTTACTTTTTCAGAGTGATTAGTCACATTACTCATTATGAGTTGTTTCTTGTTGGATTTGCTAACACTTACATAAAATGTCCCCATATGATTTACAATTCTATATTGACTCTAAAAATGTTTCTGTAAATGTGATCCTTGTTTGATCTCATTAAGTTTTCTTGCCTTACTCATTTCTTACCTTGCCTTAGACGTGCCCCTAAAAAACGAATCTTAATATAGTACTTCAGGTAATTTCTCAGAAATGCTTAACTATCCTAATTAATTTCATAATAACATTTTTCACTGTAATCTTTTCTACAGGCCACAGCAATTTTTGAAAACAGTTCAGCTAATAATGCGATTTTAAAATTACATGGCTTTTGTTATTTGGAGGAAGGACTTAAATCCCTGAACAAGACCCCTTGCAGCCACATCGCCCGTTGTTCCTACCTTGAAACTTCTTTTGTTATTTCTGGGCTCAAAATATTTTCCCCAGATTTGCCCACGGCTGCTTCCTTCCCAGTGTTCTGAAGTCAGCCAAAATTCCTTAACTGTTAATTCCCCCTGAAAACTCGAAGAACCTCCTTTATTGGCCATCTTAACATTAATGTGCATACAACATTCATAGTTATTTTAACACAATAAAACATGTGAGATGAAGTAATTTAGAAATAACGTTGGCTGGGCGCGGTGGCTCACACCTGTAATCCCAATACTTTGGGAGGCTGAGGCAGGTGGATCATGAGGTGAAGAGATACAGCTCATCCTGGCTAACAGGGTGAAACCCCATCCCTACTCAAAGTACAAAATTAGCTGGGCGTGGTGGCACGCCTCTGTAGCCCCTGGTACTGGGAGGCTGAGGCAGGAGAATCGCTTGAACCCGGGAGGCAAAGGTTGCAGTAAGCCAAGATGGCCCCACTGCAATCCAGCCTAGGGCACGCAGCGAGTCTCCATCTTAAAAAACAAACAAACGAACAAAAACTTTACACAAATTATCTGCCCTTTTGCTTGAAAACTAGAGGGAAAAAAGAAATTATCATAGATTCCTATACAGAAGTCAAAATTATCTCCATACCTACCACAAAGCCATGAACCAAAAGCAACTCTCGGTTTCTACCACAGCTTGAAATACTAATTTATAAGGGTGAATAAAAATGTACTTTCTGCTATGTGACAGGAAGTGTGCTAGATGTAACAGAAAGAAAAGCAACTAGCAAGACTTAAATATGCACTATATACAATTTCACGATCAATAGATTAATACATAGTACAGCGAGTAGAAAATACCTACAATACGCAATGAGGAAGAAAATATGAAATCTAAGTGGTTTTTGAAGCATAAATTTTATTTATGAGCCATACGCAGGGAAGGATAATTCTCAAGGAGTCTAAAAAAGCACTTTGGGAATAGCGTGAAGACTAACAGGACCTAAAAACAGATTGGGATAATGTTATTTATTTATTTTATTTATTTTTTGTTTTTTTGAGACGGATTCTTGCTCTGTTGCCAGGCTGGAGTGCATCGGCGTGGTCTCGGCTCACTGCAACCTCTGCCTCCTTGGGTTTAACCGATTCCCCTGCCTCAGCTTACTGACTAGCCGGAACTACAGGCACACACAACCAGATGCAGCTAATTTCTTTTTTTTTTTTTTTGTATTTTAGTAGCGACAGGGTTTCACCATGTTGGCCATTATGGTTTCTTTCTCCTGACCTTGTGATCTGCCCGCCTTGGCCACCCAAAGTGTTGGGATTACATGCATGAGCCACCATGCCCGGCATGATTGGGATAATGCTATAAAGCAAAAAACACTAAAGAGCACAGAATGGAATGCTCTTGACTACAATGTAAAGGAATTCAATAATTAACATAATTACATAGAAGTTTAAAGCTTAAGTAAACACACAATCTCTAGATTTAAGACTCAACAGGACAAGAGACCATTGGTTCAATCAAAACAAGTCCTCAAACACACTGGGGAAATGAGTAATTAGCTATTCATGTTACATAAATTACTCTGGTGACAGGAAAGAAATGTCCTTAGGAGAAAAAGCAAGCACGGAGCCAAGAATGCCAGTTACTTCTTCTGTTATCTGACTTCAATGTTCTCATATTATTTTCTATTTTCAACTACTTAACCTTTCCGTAAATGTAAGGGTCTTATTTAAATACACTTTTGCAAGAATATATTTTCATAAAATACATTCTTCAAGAAGGAAAGAGTCTTTCCTTCTTGTGCATCTGTTATTAATAGCATTTAATAAATATTGACTTATTACTTTCATTTACATGAGGGTTCCTTTTAAGTTTTAAAGCTCTTCAAAACCTTTTAAAATCTATTTGCACTCATATCGAAATACAAACATAGAAAAAGGTTACCAAATATTAATTTATAGAATGTTAATTCCAATACCCTTCCAACTACACTTGCACGTATATGGCACAAAAAAGAGGATGGCTTCATATGTCATTCTACTATCTTCAAAAGTTTAGTAATATTAAAAAGACCTAGAAATATTGTTAATTGAAGAACAGAGTTAGAATATTAGTAATAAGGGACTCTTACCTTTCCATTCATATCTTTGGCAGCATTCTTAGCATCTGCAGGGTTCTCAAAAGTAATAAATGCAAAGCCTCTGGATTTGCTGGTTCGATCCTTTATCAAAAGAACTAAAATATATGAAAACATTTTACATTCATATAATGGACTCATCAAGGTACTCACCATCTAAAGGTTACATCAAACTAAAAAATAATTGCATTTCACATCACTATTATGGTTCTCAGTACTCAGTCACCCCTACAGTCAGTCTAGTTTATTCCAGTTTGTTTCGGAACTCCACAGCACATTTACTTTCCCTCATTTTCCTTTCTAAGTAGTAGGTTATCCTTTCCACAGAACCTTAACCTACTACTATGAGAATTTTCCAAATATCAAACGGATACTACAAAATAAGAGTTTAAAATGCATAAGGCATTTTAACGTAGGTATACAATGAACTTCGAAAAAATATATTTTTTCAAAACATATATATATAACATACATATTTTAAACATACATATTGAAATATACATGTGAAAATACACACACACACACACACACACACACACACACACACACACACACACACAGAGACACGGTTTTAAGAGTTACCTTCTGATATGGGACCATGTTTCCCAAATACTGCTTTAAGCATCTTCTCATTGGTTTCTCTATTGAGGCCACCAATGAAAAGCTTGCCAGGATGATCTGCTTCTACCATTGTGCTGTAAATGGTAAAAAATTATCTATATTTAGATATAAATAAGCTAAAAAGAGAAAATTTTATTACGTACTGTGCTGAAAACCCAAGTAAAATTCCCTTCCCGAGGCTGACATCTTTTTAGTATTTCTTACTTTATATATGTAAAATTTGTAACACTCAGAGCAGAGGGGCACTAACTTCATGGACAAATGCTGCATTTTAGTATGTACCTGACAAAATCTCACTTCTAAAAATTAGATAAGAAAAGCTATTGTAATTTTCCTCAGTTGCAATATGAAGAATGTCCCCATTTAAATAATTTTATTTGAAAAGAATCTATTTATGAGGTACAGTGTGATGTTTTGCATATTTTCTTTCTTGAGATGTATGTCTCCTGTTGCCAAAGTGAACTGCTCACTGCAGGCTCTTCCACCCAGCCTCAACTGATCTTCCTACATCTCAGCTTCCCAAGTAGCTAGTACTACAGGCGCTTTCTACCACAGCTGGGCAATTTTTTGTATTTTTAAAAATAGACAAGGGTTTCCCCATAGTGCCCAAGCTAGTCTCCAAATCTTCGGCTCAAGTGTTCTGCCAGCTTGGGACTACCAAAGTGATGGGATTTCAAGGGTGACTCACCACACTCAGCATGATATTTGGATAAGAGATTAAATCGAGCTACTTAAAATGTTCTAGGAGGAGAATATTTTAAATATTTTACCATCTTTTAGTGATTTGAAATATACAATAGGTCAAAGATCCCCAAACCCTAGCCTTCAACCCGTACCTATCTGTGGCCTGAATGTGATGCCGGAGGATGACATGTAATACCTGTCTGTGGAGAATGTAACGCCTGAGGATGACCTGAGGTGGTACACTTTTATCCGGAAACCATCCTCCCTACTCCCTCGCTGGCCCTCCCTGTCCCCGTGACAGCCTCACTGCCCCACCTGGCCTCTGTCACATTGCTCCTACCGGAAGACCCGCCCCACCACGTGCCCCTCGGAGCCCTGCCGCCAGCCCCCACTCCCAAACGTGTCCACCTCGCCGCCTTCTTCCCCTGCGCAACCCTTGTCTGAGGAAAAACTGACTTCTACTAAACCAGTCCCTGATGCGAAAATAGCAATGAAAGAGTCCATTACGTTACCCAGGCTGGTCTCAAACTCCTGACTTCAAGCCATCCTCCGACCTCCACTTCCCAAAATGCTAGGATTACAGGAGTAAGGCAGTGTGCCAGGTTAACAGAATAACTTAAGCGCATCTATTTTGTTCCAGTTTTCGGCTATCTAACTCCATTTATCTCGGTTATACCCACTTATTCGGTTTAAATTATTTACGGTGCCAAAGATACATGAAACATCTTTCAAATACTGTCATACAACGAAGGAGACAATCACAGGCTTTACAGAGGCAAACTGAAACTCAGATTATTTGTGGCCCCATATTTCTACATACACTAAAGTAACACAATTTATGTCAAAATTTGATAATTTCTTCCAAGCAAATCAGACACGCGACATGTGCTAACTAAAAGTGTGACTTTTTAATCGCAGTGGTTAAGTGTATTGCCTGTATTCTGAATTATGACCACATTCACAGAGAAAACCCGCTTTAATAAAAAGTGCACATGAAAACAAATGGCGGCTTAGCACCATCTCCCACAACTAGTCGGACATATTAGGCACTTAAAGGTAGAATCCTCAGCAAAAACCAATGAGTTTAACGAAAGTGAGTCTCTTAATAGCACTGAGGAGTTCTTTCCCCCACTGACTCCTCCCGTAATACAACACCCACACATAGAAAACCCATCCCCTTTTATAGACAAAATCCCAAACCTTTGCTTTCTATTCTTGCCGAGAGACCCAGCTGTCCAGAGAAACAGAAAATACCTGCGCTTTTTAGTAGGACAAAGAGCCTGAGGTTCGCCTGGCCCTCAGGCCGTACGGAACCGGCTTCGGAACACCACAGGGCCAACTGCGGGAAGGACAGCGGCAGCTACCCTGAGAGGGAAGGACGCCAGAAGCCGTGCCCGGAAATCCCGCCTACCTCCAGCGGCCAATCATTGCGAAGGCGGTGGGCGTCAGCCAGTTCCTGCGAAGGCTGTGGGCGTGTCCTGAGGCCCCTCCGCCCCAGCTGGCCTGCAGCTCCATCATCTCGCGGTAACTCTTCCGAGACCACGCTTGTGCCATGTGGCGGGCGGCGGTGGAATAAGGCACACGCGAACTGTGAGCCCTTTGCAATTGTGGGCATGGAAGACCTACACCCTAACTGGCATCCTGAGGGTGGCAAGACATTAATTAACCCACAGGGAACACATGAAACATCTCACTTCATTAGGCAGGCTAGGCTGATGGTACCGAATATTGCAGATCCAGAGGGGAGAGAGAGGGACAAGCGCTGCCCGCTGGGGCGAGGGCAGCGGCGGTGGCTTGGGGGGATTGGGGCAGGGCGGGTGCGTGGGACTCAAGTTGACTGGTACGTTGCTGAGGTGGAATTCCTCTGCACCAGAAGCTGAAACCCTGCAAGGATTCTGTCAGGTCTAGGCAAATACATACTCCGAGTTCCATGGTTCCTCCCTGAGGATGCTGTACTCACAGGGGCATTCCAAAGGACTTCTCATCCTGTGTCCTGGGCACACGGGAGGCCTACCGCCATGGTCGCCAATGCAGTGATCCGTGTGCACTGCTTTGCTGGTGCAGAGGCTCTCACAAGTGCAGTGGTGGCCGTGGTGCCTGCTAGCGGGGCTCTGGAAGCCAGGGCCTTGGCATCCGACTCCAGGGCTGCTGTGCGCAGCTAACCCTGCTGGGTATCTGAGCCGCAGTGTGAGAGTGACAGGCTAAGGGCCCTGTGGGGCTCCCCAGGAACCCTGTTCCACATAGGTGTAGGATGTGGTTCTCAGCAGGGCAAGGCCCGCAGGCCTCTCCTGGAGTTGCCCCCAGAGTCGAGGGGTGCCGTGGGGGTGGGGTGGGAGGCACAGGCTTTGCTCTGTTGGAGCCTCAAGGAGGGCACCATGTTAAGGCTGGAGGCTGTGCAGGAGAGGATGGTCTGTGCACAGAGCAGGAAGACAACCCTGGGGGAAGAGGCATGCTAGTGGGGGATGACATCATTGCAGAGATGGAGGTGGTGGCCAAGGAGGAGGCCAATGTGGAGCCACAGCAGGAGGACCTGCAGGCACAGCCTGGCCCTGGCCCCAGTACGCCCCGGCCAGCAAGAGACTCGCTGGACGTCCTTCACTTGGAGCTCCGCTACGTGAATGTCCCAGGCCACAGGGCATCCCCGGCTTCTGGGCCAGAGCCATATCCTTGCAGCTTCCAATTCGGGATGGTTGGCAGCAGGGGATGGGCGCCGAGCTCCCGGGAGCGGAGGTGGGGGGAAACAAGGTGGTAGGCACTGGCGGTCAGCCAGGATTCAGGGCATGGGGGACAACAAGGGGAACCGAGAACAGGCTCATGCACATAGGAGGGCAGCTGAATTGCATGTGCCCTGAGGGCATGTGGTAGGGACAGGAAGCCAAGCACAGCACTCACCAGGGAGAACAGCAGCGCCAAGGACCCATCATAACAGCAGAAAGTTGAAGGATACGATTCACTGGGAAAGTCCCTGGAGGAAGGGGAGTCTGCATGCCCATGCCAGCCATGGAACTTCCCTGCTCCCCTTGCCTGTGTCCAGCAAGCTTACCCCAGAAACACAAGGTGCTCAAGACTCGATGTCACTGTGCACGGGGCTGCTGTCCTATGCAAGGCAGGCACTGTCTCCCCAGACACAATTTCTTCCCTGTGCCAGCACTGCACCCAAAGATGTTTAGGCCCTGAGTATATATAAGCTCCCTTGAAACCACTCGAGCTCCATGGGGAGAGCCAGGCACAGCCCCGTAGCTACTTCTACCCACAGCGGTTGCCTGGGGTGGACACGTGCACCCCTCAGGGAGACCAGGAGAAGGAGAGACCACACACTCAGACAGCAGCAGAGCCTGTCTAGCACCCAGCACAGGAGGGCCTCCTGCAGCTCAGAAACGCCGAGCAAGTAGTCGCCTCACACAACAACACCCCGCCCCCAACCCCCTGCCCACTTCTTCAGTGCCAGTCCCTGGTCAGAGCAGGTTGTCTGGGCCTGCCTCCACCCACCACCAAGACCACCACAGCTCTGATGGTGCCCTCCACGCCAGACAGAGACAGAGGGCCTGGAAGGGAAGGTGCCCTGCCCCACACTCTCCGTGCTCTTGCAAAGTTGCAGGGTGTTTCCTTGCACGCCCACCCAATCATCTGGCGGCTCCTTGACCAGAGGCAGCTTGTGCGGCACACCCAGATGTTGGCCGGGATCACAAATGATGATGAAGTCCTGCTAAGCTACGTACGTGATGGATTTGCAGGTCAGGCTAAGGAGCCTGAGTCTTCGGGAGGGGTCTGGTGTCTGAGTCAGGTTGAGGTACCCCTGGGACCCGGGGGTGTCTCAATGAGAGAGTTGGGAAGGAGAAACACACGCTTCACCCCAGCTAACAGGTCACCTCACCCCAGCTACATGAAATGCTGCTTTGAGTACGTCCTCTTTCTCCTTCTTGGCCAGGTAAGGGGAGGAAAGCAACTCTTCCGGGAACCGGCGGCAGGATGAAGTTTTCCTTTTATCACAGTCTTTACTTCCACAATGAAGTGATCATTCGGGAGTACTGCCTTGGCATCCTCGGTAAGGAGCGCCTCCCAGCATGGTAGGGGAGCTGGTGTGTGGGAGGGTAGGTCTGGCATGAACCTTCCTGACTCCTCTCTTTGCAGGATACGGGATGTCTCATTCCACTGCAGTCTAGTGGTTGTGGGATCAGGAAGGTCAAGCCTCCAGCTGCAGGCAGTGACAGAGTGGAACGAGATTTCAAAACAAAATAAAACAAAACAAAACAGGCACTGGAAATATAATAAAATACATAAATGTGGGATGTAATATGTAATCGTGATAAAATAAACTGGATTTTTTGTATAAATTATACATATAAATGTAATGACAAGACGGTGATAAGACAACTCATGGTCTTATCTCAATACTTAGTGTCTTCATGTAACATACGTCCTTTAGGATAGTTATCGACCATTTTCTTTCCAGGAGAGACAGATGAGAATGCAGAAATGTTAAAGTGCAAGTGCCGGAAGCTTCCAGCTGTGCCCACCTGTATCCTGACATAGACAGTTTCACTGTTTGCTTCATTAATCACGCCAAAGGCTCTGATGCAAATGTGGTACAGAGTCACATGTTTTTGTATCTACATGATAGAAACTATAACTTCATCCCTATATAAAAGGGTATACAGCATATGCCTCGATGATAAATATAAGTGAATCATTGATCAGTAGGAAACCATTTTAAAAGTCTTTCACAACAGAAAAAAATCCCTGAAAACATTTTCTTCTCAATCTCTGAGTTTTCTTACATGGCTTATGAACCTCTATCCACACTCAAGACATAGTATGCTGCTCTTCCAACAAATTATTCATTGTACATAATTCCTGTAATCTAATAACAGTACTTTTACACCTCGAGGTTTAAAATGACTCCAACTTTTTTCTGTTTCTCCAATTAAAATAACTTTTTTAAGGTTTAATTTTCACTAATTTTTTGCAGTAATATTTTTGAAGGTATTTGACCAGGATGATTTGGTTATATACCTGTCTGACGTCTCCCTTTCCTCTGAATACATATTTTATTACCCACTTATTAGATCTCAGTTTAAGAAGTTGAAATAGGGATTTACATCTAAATTCTACATTTGAATTTACAGGAGTCAGTGAGTCCAGGAAGTGCCTTTATGCACAGACCAATATCTGGGAATGGCACTAGGGGACAAATAAGCTTTACCAGTCTCAAAGCCCTGGCTACTACAGTGAATCCACCCTTCTCCTGGGTCTTATCTACTTCAGCAAAAGAAGGCCACCCACTAAACCAGGCCCGTGTACTTTGGGCGGAAACTCCTAAGTCCTCTAGTCTCCTCAAACGGACAACCAGGCTGCCAATTTTCACAATAATAATTTCTATAGCACTGAGTCTTTGCTAGCCTTGTAACTATAGCTACTGATGCTACAGTCTGGTCCCTGTATGATAAAACACCAGAGCAACAGAAACAAAAATATTGACTGAAGCCTTCTAAAATCTCTGTAAATATATCTTCAATAAATATGTTCTTTTTTTTACAGAACGACTGCTTTCAACTTCCTGAACTAATGCTTCGCCTTCGCTAGTTTTCATTGTTGAAATTGATGGAAAAGTGTACATTTAACATGAAAGTCAATACAGAATTTCATATGTCAGCAATTAAAATTTTCAAAATGATGCAAAATACAAATGTGAAACTGTATTTGTGAAATTTACCATTCATTGAAATTTGTTTTCCTACCTACCCAGGCACAGAATTTGTTATAACTGTCTGCATGTTCTCCTCACGTGGGGGAAAAACAGCACCAGCCGGCACGGGAATCCTTTGAAGCTGGAGGGAGAGGTTGCAATGATCTGAGAGTTTGCCCCTTCACTGCAGCCTAGATGACACAGTGAGACTCCAACTGAAAACAAACAAACAGACACACACACACACATACACCCAAAAAATTGATAAAAAAAAAAAATCCATACTCGAAAACATGCTAACAGGCTAACTCCCATTTCTAACACACGCACACACACACACACACACACACACACACACACACACACACACACAATTCCTTTAAAACGAAAGTTCCACAAGGGCGAAACAAGAAAACAAATTTAACACCCCCCATAGAAAGTACAAAGAGTAACCTGAAAAGAACCCCAGGGGAAAACAATTCAAAATTTACAACTATCTACCCTAAAAGAAGCTGAAAGTCCCTCAAAACTTTCCAGAGGCCATGTCCTTGTATTACAAAAATGATCATAAAAACTGGCAGGAGTAGAAGAATAAAAATGCATCTTAAAACTTGCTAAAAACATCAAGTCTCCCATAAGAATTGTAATGGAAAATGGATCAGTCGGCAGTGTTTTCCATACAGTTATGAACTAATTATATTTCTTCATATTTAAATTTGTTTTTTCAATATTCTAAGGAATTAACTTTTATGTTAATAGTAGGTGATGTAAGAAAGCAGGTCTTTATCAAGACAACTGGCACTGCATGTCCACACCATTACGCAGGTGGGCCTTTATTCCCAGCGAGGTTCCCTCCCTGGACACACACTGAAGGTCCCCAGCCATTTGGCAATCTCTTCACATTCCCAGCCCGGGAGGTAGCCCTAAAATACATGTACGTGAAGAAAATAAAACGTTGCGTCACACTGGAGCCCAGTGTGGTCCTCCAGATTCCGTGGGAGGTGGACTAACTTATATGGGAAGGCAGGGCAGTGGGAGTGAGGATGGCAGAGAGGATAACACATGTCACGGCAGCCGGGTTCATGGAAACAAAACATGACTGGCCTGGGAGAAACACTGTGAAAGGACATAGACCTAGGTGGGCCTCAGGTGGACATCCTCCTGGAGAAAACGGGAGCCCTGGTTGATCTCAAAATGAGCCCCAGGTGGCAGCAGGTCTTACCGCAGGGCAGGGAGCTGGTGAGTGATGATGAGACAGCTATCCCTTTAGCCCTGCTTGTCACCCGCTGACTTTAGCCATATATGCATCATAGTGGCTTAAGGTGCCCCAATCCTGAAATGTGGGTGTTACATGTCCCTGATGGGTCTCTCTCCCCCAACCCATGGATTGCCTGGGATTGCTCACTGCAGTCTCCTCCAGGATCCTTGGGTTCTCCATGTGGGGCCCAGATCCAGGTCAAAAGGCCTCTCAGTTCCCAGTCCTTCCCAGCCCTAGGCTGCTCGCCTGGCCCCCTCTCTGTTCCGCCTCTAAGGCTGACCCTCTCTCCATGATATAGAACTGCAATAGATTGAGCCATAGGCCCTGGCTGATGATCTAGGGGACTGCAGACGTGGGTCCAGGACAGTTCAGGTGACAGTTTAAAGCCAATTCCCCAGAGACCAAGGAATGACCAGCTAGGTCCTTTCCCATGATGCCTCACCTTGAACACCACCTCAGCAATCCTGCCAAAACCCGGGCAGTCATGTTCAGCCAAACAGCTGAATAAGCTCAGGTAGGAGGTGTACTGCCTGCAGCTGGAGACTTGACCTTCGTGATCCCAGAACCGCTGGACTGCAGTGGAATGAGACACCCTGTAGCCTGCAGGGAGAGGAGTCAGGAAGGTTCATGCCAGTCCCACCCTCCCACACACCAGCTCCCCTACCATGCTGGGAGGCATTCCTTACCGAGGATGCCAACAAAGTGCTCCTTCATGATGATTTCACTGTGGAAATAAAGGTTGGGATGAAAGGAAATCATTCTGCCACCGGTAAACGGGATGGCTGAGTTCCTCCACCTGCCGGATCAAGGAGCAAGAGGATGGATTCAATGGGACCATGTCAACTAGCTGGGCTGAGATGGCCTATTAGCTGTAGTGAACCATGAGTTTCCCTTCCCAGCTCTCCCACTGAGACAACGCTGGTCCCCAGGGGGACCTCAAACTGACTCAGACACTTGACTCCTCCCACAGACCCAGGCTCCCCAGCCTGACCTGCAAATCCATCATGTAGCAAAGCAGGACTTCCGCATGCTTTCTGAACCACGCCAACATCTCCTGTGCCAAACAATCTACCTCTGCCCAAGAACTCTCCAGAGGGTTGGGTGGGCAAGCCTCGTGACGCCTTGCAATTTCGCAAGAACACAGACAATGTGGAACAGCGCCATCTCCCAGACATTTGGCCAGTCACCCTTCATTGTTGACCCTCTATCTCTGTCTGGCGAGGAGGCAACGCCACAACTGTGGTGGTTTTTGGAGTGGGTGGACCCCGGACAAGAAGGCCTGCGCTGACTAGAGACGGGAGGCAGAAAAAGTGGGCAGGTGGTTGCAGCTGAGGGACGGGAGGGACGGGGGGTGGTGTGAGGCGGCTGCTTCTCTGGGTTTCTGAGATGCAGGAGGCTTTTGTGTGCTGAGTGCTGGACATGCTCCGCTGATGTCCGGGTGTGTGGTGTCCTCTTATCCTAGTCTCCCTGAGGGGTGGGCATGTCCACTTGAGGGAAGCCTTGTACTTAGAAGCGACAGCAGGGTTGTGCCTGGCGCTCTCCAAGGGAATTGCGTGGGTCCAAAGGAAGTTATATAGGCTCAGGGCCTACACACCTTTGAGTGCAGAGCCTGCAGGTGGAAGAATGCGTATCTGCGGAGCTGGTTCCTGCCGTGAGGAGGTCGGCAGCCCCATGCGCCGCGAACCCCTCTTAAGCACCTTGTGTTTCTGGGGTGAGCCTGCTGGAAACAGGCACCGAGAGCAGGGGTGGTTCAATGGCTGGTAATGGCATACAGATTCCTAGTCCTCCAGGCAAGTTCCCAGGGAAACGTGTCCTTAAAATTTGGGCTGTGCGCAAAGGGACCTTGGCACCGCGATTCTCCCTCGTCAGTGCTGGCCTTGGCTCCCCTTCCCTACCACGTGCTCCCAGGGCTGCTACAAGCGAGCTGCCCTCACAGCTGCAGGAATGTGGCCTCGGCTCCCACGCTGTCCCCCATCCCCTGCCTCCTGGCTGACCCCCACGCGCCTCCCACCTGGCTCCTCCCCCCAAACAGCCCCCATAGCCCCGAAGCCCGATGACTATCCCCTGTTGCCAGCCATCCCCAATCGGCAGCCGCAAGCATATTGCTCTGGCCCACAAGGCGGCGATGCTCTGTGGCCTGGGGCATTCACGGAGCCCAGCTCCAAGTGAAGGACCTCCAGCGAGTCCATTGACGGCCCCGGTGTGCTCGGTCCAGGGCCAGGCTGTGCCCGCTGGCCCTCCTTCTGCCACCCCACGTCGGGCTCCACCTCAACCACCACCTCCACCTCAGCCATGATGTTTTCCCCCTTCAGCACCGCCTTCTCTTCCAAGGCCGCCTCCTTGCTCTGTACCCCGGCCGTCCTCTCCAGCATTGCCTCCAGCTTCAACACGGTTTTCTCCTGGGTGCTCCCACAGACCCCGGGCCTGTGCAGCCCAGCCCAGCCCATGCCCCGCACCCACAGGCTCTGGGGGCCCGCTCCCCAGCAGACCCGCTCCCTGAAAGACCCACGGGCGTCGCCCTGCTGAGAACCTAGTCCCACACCTATGTGGACCCAGGTTTCCTGAGGAGCTCCGCTGGACCCGCAGATCCCGCACTGGCCAAAGGGCTCCGGTCCCCAGCAGGCTCAACTGCGCACAGGAGCTCGGGAGCGAGAGGCCCCGGCCCTGGGCTTGCAGAGCCCCACCAACAGGCACCGCAGCCGCTGCTGCGGGTGCGGAAGCCTCTGGGTCGTCAAGGCAGTGCACAACAGCGTGCGCGCAGGCCGACAATGGCCAACCCTGGCGGCTGGCCTCTGGTGTGCCCGGGACATAGGACAAGAGGCCCTTTGGAATGCTCCTTGGAGTACAGCATCCTCAGAGAGGAAGCATGGTACTCGGAGCCTCTATTTGCCTCGACCTGTGAGAGTGTGTGCCGGGGCTCTGGCCTCTACAGCAGATCAATTCCACCTAAGCACACGCAGGCGACTTTCCTCCCACGTGCCCGCCCTGATCACATCCAAAGGTAGATGAAGAAGAAGAAAGCAAGCTTGAAACTCTATACATTCCTAAAAGCATATCAGAAACTCACAAATAACAGTGAAATCAAAGAATGATCCCAGCCAATTCCATTACATACCTAGACTGAAATATGAAACTTCAAAGAAAAGACAGATTAGAACTTTGGGTTTGTAAAAATTTTCCTAAATAGATATAAGTATTGGTAACTTTGTCTCACTAGAAAACGTAAACAAAAATCCATGTTTTTCATGTTTGTAAATATACATAGTTTTATATCCATCAGTTATGACATGCAAGAAGTAATAAAGTGAAAGTACAATAAAATGATATATGGAACTTCCTCAGTCTTAAAATATTCCATGGAGACTGTCAATTTTATGAAAACTATAAAGAATGCTTCATGAAACTACATTGTACAGTGCCATTTACTATTTTACGTACATTTGAAATAATCAACAATTAAAGGGAATACATCAACATTATTTAATACGAATAACGTTATTTTTCTTGAGTAATCCTGTTGAAATTAAGGATTTTAAATAAAACATTAAAAACAAATTATATTGACTGCTTTCACCTTTGGATGAAATCATACTTGTGTATTTGTAGTAATGGGAAGCATAACTTTCTCCTCACAATTAATCTTTTATAAGGCAGGCGACTTTCCTCCCACGTGCCCGCCCCGATCACTTCCCCCAGGACACCCCTGCCGCCCTAGCCCCAGGAACCAGAGAGTTTTCTCTGGATCTGCAGTATTACTTCCGTACCATCTACCTGGCCTGCCTAACGAAGAGAGACGTTTCCTGTGTTCGTGACACATAGAGATGTTCATGGCTCGCCACCCTGAGGATGTCAGGGCACAGGGCTGCCATGCCCACAATTCCAAAGGCCACGCAGCCCGCGTGTGCCTGGATGCCTAGCTACCCGGCACAAGCTCCAAGGGCTTCTCGGAGGAGGCTTGGGCAGGGAAGGCGGGGGGTGGGGGGCTGGAGATGCAGGCCCGCCAGTGGCTGTGCCGCCCAGGGAGACGCCCACCGCCCTCCCATTGATTGGCCACGACGGGAGGAAGTCGGCCTGGGTGCGGCCCCTCGGCCCTTCGCGCGCAGTCCCTTAGGGGGCGCCTGGAAGCCCGGCGCATGCGCCCTGAGGGCTCGCTGAGCTACCGGGTGCCATAGAGGCTGCGGCAGGGTTCCTGTGGCGTGGGTCGGGCAGCACAGGCCTTGGTGCGTGCGAGTGCCGAGGAGGGCACCGCCTTCAGGATGGAGGCTGTACAGGAGGGGGCGGCCGGGGTGGAGAGTGAGCAGGCGGCTTTGGGGGAGGAGGCGGTGCTGCTGTTGGATGACATAATGGCGGAGGTGGAGGTGGTGGCGGAGGAGGAGGGCCTCGTGGAGCGGCAGGAGGAGGCCCAGCGGGCACAGCCTGGCCCTGGGCCCATGACCCCAGAGTCTGCACTGGAGGAGCTGCTGGCCGTTCAGGTGGAGCTGGAGCCGGTTAATGCCCAAGCCAGGAAGGCCTTTTCTCGGCAGCGGGAAAAGATGGAGCGGAGGCGCAAGCCCCACCTAGACCGCAGAGGCGCCGTCATCCAGAGCGTCCCTGGCTTCTGGGCCAATGTTGTATCCTTCTCAGTGTTTCTTCGGCCTTTCTAGTGGAGAGGTGCTCTCGGGGAAGTGTAAGTGACCGATGGGCAGCTCGGCGTCGATGTGACTCTTTGGGGAACAAAGGGGAGTTGCCACGGACAAATGTGGCTGCGGAAAGCCACAGCAGGCGTGGGTACTATTGTCCTGCAAGCGGCAGAGAAACCCTTGGTGATGCCGAGCAGCAGACGTTTGGGGCATCTTTTTGAAGAGCAGAAGCGAGTTCAGACCAGAAGAGGTTTTTCGGTGAAGCAAGCTATTTTTAAGGGAGTGTGATTGCTGCCCCTTGCTAGTCCGATCTGGGACTGGGCGTCTTCGGCTCTAAGCAGATTCTGCCACTCCTCAGACACCAGCAAGTCTCTGCAAATCGCACCTCCCCATGTCAGTGCAGTCAGCCTCAGAATCATACACCCTCTGTGAACACAGGAGGCCTTAGTTTACGGGGAGGGGGAGGTGAAAGGAGATCATACATGGAAGCAGATCTGAGAAATCCCCTACCCCAGCCTCTGGGTGCTCTTAGGCCTTCTTCCCTGTTGCTCGTCGCTTTCCCTTCCATCGTGTATAAAGTCTCTTTGACCTAAATCAGATTGCAAACCACCCCCAGATGTCAGCCCTGATCACTGACGAAGATGAAGACATGCTGAGCTACATGGTCAGCCTGGAGGTGAGGCCAGGAAGACTGAGGCTAGAGGGTTTAGCGGGGGAGGGTAAGGGAAATAATTCATTCCTGTAAGCAAGAGTGAGCACCTCACCCGAAAACGTATTTAAGCTTTCTCCACCTTGTCCTGACAGGTGGAAGAAGAGAAGCATCCTGTTCATCTCTGCAAGATCATGTTGTTCTTTCGGAGTAACCCCTACTTCCAGAATGAAGTGATTACCAAGGAATATCTGGTGAACATCACAGGTGACAGGTGGCTCCCAGGATGGGTAGTGGAAGGAAGATGGCGGGTGGATCATTGCCGACGTGATCCAGCCCCCTTCCCACAAAAACTCCTGTCTCTGTAGAATACAGGGCTTCTCATTCCACTCCAATTGAGTGGTATCCGTATTATGAAGTGGAGGCCTATCGCCGCAGACACCACAGCAGCAGCCTTAACTTCTTCAACTGGTTCTCTGACCACAACTTCGCAGGATCTAACAAGATTGCTGAGGTGAGTCCTCACTGGGAAACATGAGAAATGACCCCGTGTGTTCCCAGCTGCTTGGGTCACCTTTCTGAGCCCTGATGAGGCCTTTCCCGATTGAGTCCCCTGACAGATCCTATGTAAGGACCTGTGGCGCAATCCCCTGCAATACTACAAGAGGATGAAGCCACCTGAAGAGGGAACAGAGACGTCAGGTGAGCCGTTAGTTGGGACTGGAGCTGTTTGATGCCTAGTATAAGGGGGTTGATGCACCTGCCTATTCAGGGAGCCTGGGTGCTCATTTCAGAAATGTAGAAATTGAGGCTCCTTTGGTACATGTAGAAATTCCTTGAGAGGAAGACAGAGAGTGACAGAATCCAGGACGTTCATGGCATTGGGCTGAAAAGGCACATTAGAGACTTCACGCAAAGCAGGTGATAGCTGTGGAGTCTTAAGCCCAGTGAAGAATCGTCCATTTCCAGAATCAATGAGGAGTAAAGCTGAAAATCATTCAGTTCAGTCTGTGGCACTTGATTCCATGGCTGTGAACCCCTCCGGCAGTCATCCTACCAACCCCATAAGATTGGGCTCCCTGAATGTGCGTCCTGATCATCCTTGCCCCAAACCACAAAGGACTGTTTAGATTGATGGATTTCCTTAAGCTGTTGCCCCATCAGACTTCTGTGTGCTTTTAGGGTACAGTGCATCTTGTTAGCTGACTCCCCTCACAGACAATACTGGGAATGGGGCAGGGATTGCGCAGAACAGTTTGTAACACGTGGTAGGAGGAAGTTTAGGGGATCACAAATGGGGAAGGGATATCCTTTTCTCAGCGGGCCCCACAATTGAAACATTTCAAAGTATGGCTCAGAGAAAATGCGTTTTAACGTGAGTTTGTGTTTCTCTAGGGGACTCCCAGTTGTTGAGTTGAATATGATGGAGCATCAGATTTTACCTAATACAGCAGAACTCCTAAAAAGTTACAACAGTATGCAGGACGGCAGTACTCAGCATGGTCTTATGCACAGGAACTAAAGGAAAAAGAGATCGAGTCACCAGAAATCAGGAAGAGGGGGTAAATTTGGATTGTATGGAATGAAAAATAAACATTCTCAAGGATGTGTGATTCTGTGTCTGTGTGTGTGTGTGAGTGTGTCTTTGTGTTTGTGTGTGTGTGTATGTTTATCCACTTTATTCGGGTGTGCTAATGAATTGATCCATCCACGTGCTTTATTCTCTTCATGGAAATTACCAGTCTGCGTTGGAGCTGGGCCTCTAAAGTTGTAGAGTGAATGGGTGTGGGATGTGTTGGGATTCTTCCAACAGGACAGAGTGGGGGAGGTAAAAGCAAAAGACAGCTTAGTTGGAGGCTGACTTCATCCTATGGAAGCAGAGATAGTTCAAGGAATGGGGTTACTGGGTTTCCAGGTCCCAGTTTGCTGGGACCTCCAAAATCCTTCATTTTGAGTATCATCATACACAATAGATAAGCACAGGATGATGGAAATCTTAAAGTTCGCTTTCGTGTTGAATCCACATGTTCTTTTAAAGGTGAATGCATAATCCTTTTCTGGGACAATCAGCCTCTCAGGACTTCTGAAACATCAACGTGAGAAGAAATGGGCATGTCAGGTGTATGGAGGGACTGTGGGAAAGGTGACAGAGGCATGTGGGAAGGCATTCAGGATACACTTTTGGCATAGATGACTACGGGAAAAGACAAACTTACAGAAGTGAGGGGAAAGGGCGTGGATTAGTGGAATATAAGATTGTTGGAGAATCCATCCAGGGACTCTCTTGTCACTTGATGACCCTGGATATGGACACTCTTGTGGATGTTTACATCTTTAGTTGGGTTAAGCTTTTCTCCAAGATTCTATGTTAGGTGAGGAGCCCATAACGTATGTAGCTAACAACACTACGATTGCATTTTGTGCTCTTGCAAAGTCTAGTGAGTCTCTATATTCTCCCTCGTGATTGGCACTGCAGATTGTTTCTGGAGCCCAGGGCCCTTTAATTTTCTGTGGCCTCTTCAGCATACTTTGCCTAAGGTTTAGAATGTAAAGCGAATATAGTTGTAGAGTATGTGTTGCAAGCCTCACACAGGAGGACAAAACATACAGCTTTCATTCGCGAGTGGGAGGCTGCTTCCCAGGAACACCTGTGTCTATGCACAAGACAAGGGGTTGCCTCTGTCAAGGATGGGGCAGGAGGATTTCAGTGTCGGAGGCAGAACTTTCTTTCCTGTTCCCAGATGAAAGAGTTCCAACATGAGCATCCATGTTGACCACACGCTAATAGAGTGCTAACATTCCTGTCCCGTACAGACTCTGGTCAGCACAGCTTCTGTGAGAAGAGCTATGTTGTTTCAGGGAAGAGGGTTGGACAGTCAAAGTTCCTGAATCTGTTGTGGTGCCTTCAGTATGCATTCTACCCCTTCTGCTCGGTATCAAAGCAGTTGAGCTTTGAAAATCTATCGCCCGGTTTTGTCCCTGCTCCTATGCAGACAGCTGAAGCTGTGGAGCGGGAGTCTTGTCCTCCCTGACTACCGTCCCCCTGACCCACAAACACAGGAGAAACACGTTTTCTAAGCAAATTATTCTGAAAACAGTCGGAACTCTTTGGCCCCCTCAAGCTGCCCTCTATCCTACTGTGTGCATGTCAAAGACACTGTGGTCCAGTACGGTATCCGTATAGTGGCAACGGGGCAACAGATTGGTGTGTGCACTCTGCGCAACTCAGATTAGGAAACGTCTGGGGACTTGACTATAATGAGGTCGTCTTAAAATGCGTTTCCCCAAATTTAATGCATAGGAAAATGTTGAGGAAAGGGTCTTGCAATGATTTTTCTAGGAGGTAAATAGATAAGAAAATGACCGTAAATGGATGCCAGGACTAGTTTTGGAGCTAGCCTGTTTTAAAGTGGTGGTAGGGGAGGAGCTTTTTCCAAGGCAGGCAGCAAACCAGGAACTGTCTACAATGGATGGGCGTGCCATGGGTTGGTGGCTCAGCCATATTGCCACCCCACCGAGTGAATGCAGCAGACTGGGCTTCTTCCTTGAATCCTACGTGCAATTCAGTCTAGTGATTTCACATGAGATCCCTTCTTCTGGTATTATCACAGATCGTGCTGAATTATAAAGGCTGTGTAACACTTCTTCCACTGAATATCCGTGCACGTGGGCCACAGATGCTAAGGGCACTGACAAATTTGCATTGTGCCTCAGTAACTCGGAAGCACATCTGTGATTTGTACCGACAGGGACTTGGTGTCTTTTCATGTTTAAACTACCACGTGTGTGTTTGTGGTTGTGTATGTTTATTTCTCTGTGCGAGTTTGTATATTTTCTCTGACTCCACCTAGGTCTCCGTGGTTCCGATATTTTTCCACACTCCCTGCGGCAATTTGCACATGCCTATCTCTACAACCATTGTAGACTTTGTATCTGTGTCTTTGAACATCTATCAGTCTCTCTCCCTTCCTTTTTTCCTTTCCTTCCTTTACACCCCTCCTTTCATCCTTCCCTTACTTCCCCAACACACGCTCTCCATCTGTATCGTCTGTCTTTCTATTCTCTATCTGGGTTTACTTTCTAATTCTGAATTCAAGGGCATTGAATTGAAAAGAAGCACTCTTTGTACTTTTATGTCTTTTAACTCATTTGGGGAATTTGGCGTGTTATTATTTACAGTGTTCTCTCTGCCCTTTCTCATTGTTCTCCCCAGCTGGGGCTGTTATTATGTGAAAGCTGGTTTCCTTCATCAGATCGCATAGGCTCTGATGATGTTTCGTTTATTTTGATTCTCCTCACACTACATAGTTTTAATTTACCTAATGTGACTGTTTTTTGTTTGTTTTCCGAGAATGGGTCTTACTCTGTCTTCTAGGTTGGACAGCAGCCCCACGATCTCAGCCCACTGCAGCCCAGGCACCACACACCCATGTGATCCTCTCAACTCAGACTCTCACACACCTGGCAGTACAGATGCATGCCACCCCTCCAAGCTATGTATCAATTAACTAAATACTTACTTTTTGAATGTGGGTCCATGTTGCCCCAGGCTCATCTGGAACTCCTGAGTGCAGGCAATCCTCCCACCTCAGCTTACCAAAGTGCTGGGATGACAGGTGTAACCCATGGACCTGCCATGGCTTTGTGTGTTTTACTTTTTTCTTCCTCCTCCTCACGTCTTGTTTTGAAACATGCACTGAAGGTTTCAATTCATGGACTATAGTCTCTGTGCCTGGAATTTCTATCTTTCAACTCATCATCAGCATTCATAGGGATTTTCATATATATATACACATATATAAAAATACATATATACGCACATATATACGTATATACATGTATATACGTATATATGCACATTTATATACGTATATACATGTATATATTATATATATACATGTACACAAATGTATTTATTTCTCAAGTTACCAAAAGGCTTGCATTCTTTCCTGTGTCATGAAAAAGACTTTGCTAGAAAAGAAAAGCACTGCTTTATAATACAATATTTTATTTGCATTTATTTTGTTAAGGCATTTTAAAAATTGTAGGTTTAATTAAAAAATGTCATATGAAATGATACATATTTACCACTTAAGGCGTGATGTTCAACAGGTCATATACATTCTGCATTGGATACATCCAGCCAATCAACATATGTGTGTCCTCACATAGTTGTCATTTTTGTGGTGAACAAACATGGCATGCACTGTATTCAAATATTTTTAGAGAAAGAATATGTTACCACTAGTTATAGTGAGCATGCTGAAGAAAATATTTTTAACCTATTCCTCCTTTATAACTAGAAGTATGAGTTCTTCATCCAGCATCTCGTCAGTGCACCCTCTTCACCGCAGTCTTTGGAGTCTTACTTCTCTGAAGTCCGCTTTTTTGATTTCATATAAGAATGAGATCACGTGCTATTTTCCTTTCTGATACCTGGCTTATGTCACTTAACAGAATGGCATGCACACATTCAACAGATTCCCATATTCAACATATTTCCATTGCGCATACGTGTTTTTGCTGCATTTTTTAATCCATTTATCAATGGAGGGACACTCAGATTGCTTCCGTATTTTGGCTACAGCAAAAACGTAATGAGTGCAGCAATAATTGCATGGGTGCACGCACCACTTCAACATACTGATCTGTGTACTAGTGGGCGTGCCCGGGTATTCTGATTTGCTGGATCATATAGTGGGTGGTTCTACTTGTAGATTTCTGAAGACTGTTTATACTTAAATAAGAGCCATAAAGCTTCTTTAATGCCAGCACTAATTTACATTCTCCCCAAAAGTGAGCAGGGAATTCGTTTTCTCTGCATCCTCACCAGAGATTAGGGTTTTCTTTTCTTTCTTTTTTGTTTGACTTTCGGATAATATGCATTCTGACTGAAGTGAGAAGAAATCTCATTGTGTTTTTGATTTGCATTTTCGTGATGGATTGGGGATACTGAGGACCTTTTAGTGTGTCTTCTGGGCAACTGTATGTCTCAGTTTCACAAATGAGTCTTCGCAGCCTTCGCCCATTTGTTTTCATGCTATTGAGTTGTTGGGAGTTCCTTCTGTACTGTGACTATTCAATCATTGCTCCCATCCTGTAGGATGTCCCTTCTGTATGTTGAGTTTACTATGGTGTGGTGAAGCACTTTAGTTTGCTATGATTCCATTCTCTGTTTTTGATGGTGTTTACTGTGTTCTGGCAGTCACTTTGAGACCATCATTGCACACACGGACGCCATGGAGCTTCTTCCTTGTGATCTCTTCTGCTATTTTTATCGTTTCAGATCTGACACTGGAGTTTGGTGATAAATAATCCACTTGTAAAATCCTTTGTGTGGCTATTCACATTTCCCCAACCTAGTTTATAGAAGATACTTGATTTTGCATTGGGCGTTCTTGCTTCTTTGGGTAAAGGCGGTGAGATGCAAATGCAGTGACTTAGTTCTGGGCTCCTGTTGTTTTTCCTGAGCTCTAGTCTCTGCTTTTCTGCCAGTGCTATTGTATTTTGGTACAAAAAGTTTTGTAGTAGTATATCATGAAGTTAGGTAGTGTGGTGGCTCCAGCTTTGTGCTTTTTACTGGATTGCTCTGGGTATTCAGGATCTTCTGCCATTTCATAGCAAATTTGGGATTCCTAGATTGTTTTTCTAAGAAGATTGTGTCATTGATATTTTTACAGGGGTTGTATAGAATCTGAGGATGCCTCAGGTAGTAGTGATGTCAATGCCGTTTAGACAATGTGCGTGTTTGTGTGCACATGCTCAGGGCCAAGAGACACTGGGTGTCCTCACCAATACTGAGGTGGGCCTTAATATCCAGGCAGATTGCCTTCTGGAAACACACAGAATGTCCTGTTCTGTTTTGCCGTCTCTTCACATTTCCTCCCCTGTGAGCCCTGTGTGGTCCTCCAGATTCCCTGTGCGGTGGCCTGCCTTTTTTGGGGTGGGGAGTTGGTGGGTGAATGAGGATGGCGGAGGGAAGCAAGCATGTCAGTGGAGCGTGGTGTCATCCAAACGGTACTTAGCAGGCCTGGGAGAGTCATTCTGGGAGGACGCAGACCTAGACAGGCCTCAGGTGGGCATCTGTGTGGAGGGTGAGAGATCCCTGGTTGAGCCCAAACTGAACCCCAGGTAGAAGCAAGCCTCAGGACAGGGAAGTAGCTAGCAAGGGATGATGAGGCAGCTATCCCTTGATCCTGGCTTCCCACCCATTGACCTTAGCTGCTTATGCCTATTAAGCAGATTACGGTTCCCCCATCGTGAAATGTGGGTACCACAGTTCCCTGATGGGCATTTCTCCACCAGCCCATGATGGCCTGAGTTTCCTTACTGCAGTCTCCTCCCTGAGCCTTGGCTTCTCTATGTGTGTCCTACCTCCAGGACCCACAGGCCTCTCAACCCCCAGCCCTGGGCTGCTTCTCTAGCCTCTTCTCTGTTCCCTCTCTGAGGGCCTAACTCCCTTGGGTAGTGCTGCAGAATATAGAGCCACAGGCCCTGGCTGATGATCTGGTGGACTGGGCAAATTGGCCGTGACAGGTCAGGTTCTGGTTCAAAGCCAATTCCTCCGATGCCAAGGAATGTCGAAGAAGGTCCTTTGCGATGATGCCCCATAGCTGCCCCACCTCAGCAATCGTGCCGTAACCTGGGCCGTCACAGTCAGACAACCAGCTGAAGAAGCTCAGGCAGTGACCTGCGGGAAACTCGGGCTTTCACTTGCATGACCCTGGAACCACTGGACTGCAGTGGAGCCAGTCGCCCTGTATCTTGGAGGGAGACGAGTCAGGAAGGCTCACGCCAGGCCCAGCTTCCGAGGTACTACCCCCTCTACTCCTCATGGAGGATGCCAATGCAATACTCCTTAGTCATCACTTTGTTTCCGAAGTAAATGTTGTGATGAAAGGCAAACTTCTTCCTACCACTTGTATTCAGGGTGGCCGAGTTCCTCCACCTGCCTGTCCAAGAAGGAGAAACAGGGCTGTGAAGGGGCAATTTCATCTAGGTGGGCTGAGGTGGCATTCTAGCTGGGGTGAAGCATGCGTTTCCCCTTCCCAGCTTTCCCGCTGAGACACACCTGAGCCCCAGAAGGACCTCAACCAGACCAGGACCGTAGCACCCTCCCCCAGACCCAGGCTTTCCATCCTGACCTGCAAATCCAACATGCAGCTTTGAAGGACTTTCTCATGGTTTCTGAGCTCCTTGCTCTCACCAGAAAGAATCAGAACTTTTAAAGTGTTCTTTACGCCAACTTAAATTTTTCATTTGGACTACCTCATGTTTTGGATGAGGCATGTATTTTTACATTTATTTTCACCCTTATTGTACCTCTATGATAAACTGCTTGCTTACATTCATACCATAATTATGTCTCAGGTTACTTGTCTGTTCCTAAAGATTCACTGAAACAAAGAATTGTATATATGCTTGTATCTTTCAGCAGCCGTATGTCAGATAGCACTGCACATTACTGCAGACATCGCATATACAGGTCCAAAGGTAGATGAAGAAGAAGAAAGCAAGCTTGAAACTCTATACATTCCTAAAAGCATATCAGAAACTCACAAATAACAGTGAAATCAAAGAATGATCCCAGCCAATTCCATTACATACCTAGACTGAAATATGAAACTTCAAAGAAAAGACAGATTAGAACTTTGGGTTTGTAAAAATTTTCCTATATAGAAAAAATTATTGGTAACTTTGTCTCACTAGAACACATAAACATAAACAAAAATCCATGCTTTGCATATGTGTAAATATACATAGTTTTATTTCCATCAGTTATGACATGCAAGCAAGTAGTAAAGTGAAAGTACAATAAAATGATATATGGAATTTTCTCAGTCTCAAAATATTCCATGGAGACTATCAATTTTATGAAAACCACAAAGAATGCTTCATGAAACTACATTATACAGTGCCATTTAGTATTTTACTTACATTTTAAATAATCAACAATTAAAGGGAATACATCAACATTATTTATTACGAATACCGTTAATTTCCTTTAGTAATCCTATTGAAATTAAGTATTTTAAATAAAACATTAAAAACAAATTATATTGACTGATTTCAGCTTTGGATGAAATCATTCTTGTGTATTTGTACTAATGGGAAGTATAACTTTCTCCTCACAATTAATCTTTTATAACATCGGTGTTACTGTTTTCTCTGACACCACCATTGTGAGATCGCACAGGTTTACTGCATGCATGCTTTACATGCCTCCAGAGAGTAGGCTTCAAATATATGAAAAATTATATTTATGAAAAAATTCTAGGAAAGGGAATGGTGAAATGGGAGAGAATTTCTATCTTGTTAACTGTTGGTCACTGGATTTGTATATACTTGGATATAGACACATATTGGCACACTGTGAGTCTGCCCATGTACATATACACTTATATGAGAAACCCATAATATATGGGTTGTGTAATCTTTTAATTAATCCACAATTGTATATGTGTGAAATTAGATAAGTGGTTACCTTTTCTTTACTCAATTTGATGGAAAACCAAAACAATCTGTCAACCTTCATTTCAATTAATCCAATACCGTTAACTGCTGGTAGCTTCATTCTCCTTGTTCTCTTACGGCAACCGGAAAGTTAATTCTTGCTCTAATTTTGATTTCAAGCTGCGATCAACAAGAATGTCACCTTGCTGTGGATTGTGACCTCTGACTCCACCTCTGTCTTCCTTTTGCAGTCCTACCTTTGCATAGGTAACAAACTTTGTACATGGATAAAAGGATAAAAGTTCAGTGAAATGTCAAGCCATGCTGTGGAATGTTCCATAGCTTCTATATCTCTAATTGTCCTTTGATGTTATAGAGGCAAGAAAAATAATTCAATGTTTTTCTTAGTATCTAGTCCACTGCACTCTTTCTTCATAATACTGCAAACAAGGCACTGACATGTCAGCGTGGCTGGACGTCTCAAAATCTCTTCTCATTAATTACCATTATGTTAATCACTGTTGCCCACAACTGGAATTGGACTGTGAAATCCCCTGGTGGGAATTGCTATAATGGCTCAAACTACTGGAATGACTATCTTTTTTTACCTGAAAATATCTGATGAGCATAGACATATGCTATATACAGGAACATATTGTACATTAACAACATACCATCACTGCCACTCAATAATAGGTATCCCAGAACTTTGAGCCAAACTGAGCTCAGGTGCTCCCACAAACCAAGCTTTTCCCTCCACAGATTTCTTATGTCAAAAAGCCACAATTCCAGGCCAGGCTTCGTGGCTCTTGTTGTAATTTCTACATTTTGGGAGGCCGAGGTTGGTGGGTCACTTGAGGTCAGGAGTTCGAGACCAGCATGGGCAACATGGCAAAAACCTGTCTCTACCAAAAATACAAAAATTTGCCAGACCTAGTGGCACTTTCCTGTGGTCCCAGCTACTTGGGAGGCTGAGGTAGGAGAACCGCCTGAATATGGGTGGCAGAGATTGTATAGTAAGCCAAGATCAGACTACTGCATTCCATCCTGGATGTCACAGCGAGATCATGACTGAAAAAAGAAAAAAAATAAAGGCAACTCCACTCATCCACTGGCTTAGGTAAAAAATACTGGAGTTGGCTGGGCTCGGTGGCTCACACCTGTATTCCCAGCACTTTGGATTTTGGGAAGCTGAGTCGGGCGGGTCACCTGAGATCTGTAGTAGGAGAGCAGCCTGGCCAACATGGTGAAGCCTGGCTTCTACTAAAAATACAAAACATTACCTGAGCGTGGTGATGCATGCTTGTCATCCCAGCTACTGCAGAGGCTGAGCCTGGGAGGCGGAGGATGTGTTGAGCTGAGATCCTGCCACTGCACTCCCTCCTGGTCTACAGAGCGAGAGTACCCTGTGACAAACAAAGGTGAAGAGAACAAGAAAAAAAATTAGAAAAATAATACCCACTGCAAAAGTTTGCCACAGAAAAGATTAAACATTTCACCAACTTCTATCTTCTATCATGGAAGCCAAGGTTATTTGGACCAAACCTCCTGTCTTAGTTCATTTCCATGCTGCTGAAGAAGACATACCTGAAACTGGGAATAAAAGGAGGTTTAATTGGACTTCCAGTTCCACATGGCTGTGGAAGCCTCAGAATCATGGTATACGAATAAAGGCACTTCTTACATGGCAATGCCAAGAGAGAATGAGGAAGAACTTAAAGCGGAAACCCCTGAAAAACCCATCAGATCTTGTGAGACTTCTTCACTGTCACAAGAATAGCATGAGAAAGACCAACCCCCGTGATTCAATTACCCCCCCCGGGTCCCACCCACAACACGAGAGAATTCTGGGAGATAGAATTGAAGCTGAGATTTGAATGGAGACACACCAAACCATGTCACTTCCCAAACAATTAAAAATTCCCAATAGAAGAAGCATTAATTATATCAAAAAGTGGTGGACCAAGAAGGAACTATTAGCCTCATATCTCAAGAAAGACTCTAGTCAAGGCCTAGGGACTACTCATGAAAAGAGTTTAATAGCCGACTCTCTCGCAGTGGATCTGGATTCCACCGGACTGTATCTTCACAGTGAGGGTGAAACAGAAGCAAACCCATTCCTATTTCCAAGCTCAAGGAACTTTGGTCAAAGTTCTCTTGGAGCTGAGCAGAACAAGGAGGCAAACAGAAGAAATTTGTGTCCCTGAGAAGTCATGGCCACAGGCTGGCTATCACACAGATTGTCAAGCCTGTTCCATATTGCATGGGTATTACAGAAAATCTCAAAACAGAAATTTGTGTGTGGGTTGTCCCAGAGTAGCAGGATCTGGCAGAAGGAAATTTCCTTCTAACCCTCAAAGAATCCACAGAAATCTTGTTACATATGGGATTTTACCATTTGCTTCATGAATGAGAATGGCCTTAATTTTCATATCTTTTTCTACACTCAGTTTATGTCTTGTTGGCATCAAAGTTCTGCTTGCCTCACACAATGAGTTTAGGATTTTCCCTTTTTTATTCTATAGAATTCTTCATGTATATTGAAATGCTCTGCCTGGGGAAAAAGTCCGAGCCTAGTGTTTTATCTCTAGGAACAATCCTTTATTTCCTTGAACATTTACGAGACTATTCAGATTATATATGTCTTCTTGTATCAATTTTATGAAGCTATATACATAGCTTATATTTATATATGTATAAATGTAAGATACAAATATAAAAATTATATATAAATATGAAAATATATATAGAGAGCTATATATATGTCTATATATATATAGACAGATTATAAATATCTGTCAATTTGATTTCAGTTTTGAAATTTGTAGGTTAAGGTGTTAAGGATATTTCCTTATTAGCTTCTTAATCTATGCTGTATCTATGGTTGTGTACCTTTTAAATTCTTAGTTTTATCAATGTTTTCTGCCTTTTTTTCTAAACTTGACTGACGGTTGCATCATTTATTATATTTCTCCAACAACCAAAGGTTAGCTTTGTATGTTTTACTAATTTTGTCTACATCATTATTCCCACACTTTAGTTTTTCAGAATTGATTCTGTTGTTTCTTTTCTCATTCTTTATTGAAATATCTAGTACATTAATTTTCAAGTTATTAGAGAAATCTTTTTCTGTAAACTCCTATTGTAATATCACTTTTCTTGCTACTCACAAATTTAATCTTTAATATTGGCGGTATCATTAAGTTCTAAGTACATTTCAATTCCTAGTATGATAATCTATGCATTGCTGAGAAATAGTGTTTATAATTTTGTTGTTCTATTTCCACTTAATTTTATTTTTACTTCTGCTAACTCAATTGAAAATTCTTTACTAGTTTTTAAAATCCTTCAACCGAAGAGACAGAGGTTGCAGTGAGCTGAGATCAGGCCACTGCATTCCAGACTGAGTGACAGAGTGGAACGAGATTTCAAAACAAAATAAAACAAAACAAAACAGGCACTGGAAATATAATAAAATACATAAATGTGGGATGTAATATGTAATTGTGATAAAATAAACTGGATTTTTTGTATAAGTTATACATATAAATGTAATGACAAGACATTGATAAGACAACTCATGGTCTTATCTGAATACTTAGTGTCTTCATGTAACATATGTCCCTTAGGATAGTTACAGTCCATTTTCTTTCCAGGAGAGACAGATGAGAATGCAGAAATGTTAAAGTGCAAGTGACAGAAGCTTCCAGCTATGCCCACCTGTAACCTGACATAGACAGTTCCACTGTTTGCTTCATTAATCACGCCAAAGGCTCTGATGCAAATGTGGTACAGAGTCACATGTTTTTGTATCTACATGATAGAAACTATAACTTCATCTCTATATAAAAGGGTACACAGCATATGCCTCAATGATAAATATAAGTGAATCATTGATCAGTAGGAATCCATTTTAAAAGTCTTTCATAACAGAACAAAATCCCTGAAAACATTTTCTTCTCATTCTCTGAGTTTTCTTACATGGCTTATGAATCTCTAGCCATACTCAAGAGATAGTATGCTGCTCTTCCAACAAATTATTCATTGTATATAATTCCTGGAATCTAATAACAGTACCTTTACACCTCAGGGTTTAAAATGACTCCAACCTTTTTCTGTTTCTCCAATTATAATAACTTTTTTAAGGTTGAATTTTCAGTAATTTTTTGTAGTAATATTTTTGAAGATATTTGACCAGGATGATTTGCTTATATAGCTATCTGACTTCTCCCTTTCTTCTGAATCATATTTTATTACCCACCTATTAGATCTAAGTTTAAGAAGTTGGAATAGGGATTTAAATCTAAGTTCTACATTTGAATTTACAGGAGTCAGCGAGTCCAGGAAGTGCCTTTATGCACAGACCAATATCTGGGAATGGCACTAGGGGACAAATAAGCTTTACCAGTCTCAAAACCCTGGCTACTACAGTGAATCCACCCTTCTGCTGGATCTTATCTACTTCAGCAAAACAAGGCCACCCACTAAACCAGGCCCTTGTACTTTGGGTGGAAACTCCTAAGTCCTCTAGTCTCCTCAAACAGACAGCCAAGCTGCCAATTTCCACAATAATAATTTCTATAGCACTGAGTCTTTGCTAGCCTTGTAACTATAGCTACTGATGCTACAGTCTTGTCCCTGTATGATAAAACACCAGAGCAACAGAAACAAAAATATTGACTGAAGCCTTCTAAAATCTCTCTAAATATATCTTCAATAAATATGTTTTTATTTTACAGAACGACTGCTTTCAACTTCCTGAACTAACGCTTGGCCTTCGCTAGTTTTCATTGTGGAAATTCATTCAAATGTGTACATTTAACATGAAAGTCAATAGAGAATTTCATATGTCAGCAATTAAAATTTTCAAAATGATGCAAAATACAAATGTGAAACTGTATTTGTGAAATTTACCATTCATTGAAATTTTATTTTCATACCTGCCCAGGCACAGAATTTTTTATAACTGTCTGCATGTTCTCCTCATGTGGGGGAAAAACAGCACCAGCCGGCACGGGAATCCTTTGAAGTTGGAGGGAGAGGTTGCAGTGATCTGAGAGTTTGCCCCTTCACTGCAGCCTAGATGACACAGTGAGACTCCAACTGAAAACAAACACACACACACACACACACACATACATCCCAAAAATTGATAAATAAAAAAAAATCCGTATTCGAAAACATGCTAACAAGCTAACTCCCATATCTAACACACACACCCACACACACACCCACACACACACACACACACACACACAATTCCTTGAAAACGAAAGTTCCACAAGGGCGAAACAAGAAAACAAATTTAACACCCCCCATAGAAAGTACAAAGAGTAACCTCAAAAGAACTGCAGGGGGAAACAATTCAAAATTTACAACTATCTACCCTAAAAGAAGCTGAAAGTCCCTCAAAACTTTCCAGAGGCCATGTCCTTGTATTACAAAAATGATCATAAAAACTGGCAGGAGTAGAAGAATAAAAATGCATCTTAAAACTTGCTAAAAACATCAAGTCTCCCATAAGAATTGTAATGGAAAATGGATCAGTCGGCAGTGTTTTCCATACAGTTATGAACTAATTATATTTCTTCATATATAAATTTGTTTTTTCAATATTCTAAGGAATTAACTTTTATGTTAATAGTAGGTGATGTAAGAAAGCAGGTCTTTATCAAGACAACTGGCACTGGATGTCCACACCATTACTCAGGTGGGCCTTTATTCCCAGCGAGGTTCCCTCCCTGGACACACACTGAAGGTCCCCAGCCATTTGGCAATCTCTTCACATTCCCAGCCTGGGAGGTAGCCCTAAAATACATGTACGTGAAGAAAATAAAACGTTGCCTCACACTGGAGCCCAGTGTGGTCCTCCAGATTCCGTGGGAGGTGGACAAACATATGTGGGAAGGCAGGGCAGTGGGAGTGAGGATGGCAGAGAGGATAACACATGTCACGGCAGCCGGGTTCATGGAAACAAAACATGAGTGGCCTGGGAGAAACACTGTGAAAGGACATAGACCTAGGTGGGCCTCAGGTGGCCATCCTTCTGGAGAAAACGGGGGCTCTGGTTGATCTCAAAATGAGCCCCAGGTGGCAGCAGGTCTTACCGCAGGGCAGGGAGCTGGCGAGTGATGATGAGACAGCTATCCCTTTAGCCCTGCTTGTCACCCGCTGACTTTAGCCATATATGCATCATAGTGGCTTAAGGTGCCCCAATCCTGAAATGTGGGTGTTACATGTCCCTGATGGGTCTCTCTCCCCCAACCCATGGATTGCCTGGGATTGCCCACTGCAGTCTCCTCCAGGATCCTTGGGTTCTCCATGTGGGGCCCAGATCCAGGTCAAACGGCCTCTCAGTTCCCAGTCCTTCCCAGCCCTAGGCTGCTCGCCTGGCCCCCTCTCTGTTCCGCCTCTAAGGCTGACCCTCTCTCCATGGGATAGAACTGCAATAGATTGAGCCACAGGCCCTGGCTGATGATCTAGGGGACTGCAGAAGTGGGTCCAGGACAGTTCAGGTGACAGTTTAAAGCCAATTCCCCAGAGACCAAGGAATGACCAGCTAGGTCCTTTCCCATGATGCCTCACCGCGAAGCCCACCTCAGCAATCCTGCCAAAACCCGGGCAGTCATGTTCAGCCAAACAGCTGAATAAGCTCAGGTAGGAGGTGTACTGCCTGCAGCTGGAGGCTTGACCTTCGTGATCCCAGAACCGCTGGACTGCAGTGGAATGAGACACCCTGTAGCCTGCAGGGAGAGGAGTCAGGAAGGTTCATGCCAGTCCCAGCCTCCCACACACCAGCTCCCCTACCATGCTGGGAGGCATTCCTTACCGAGGATGCCAACAAAGTGCTCCTTCATGATGATTTCACTGTGGAAATAAAGGTTGGGATGAAAGGAAATCATCCTGCCACCGGTAACCGGGATGGTTGAGTTCCTCCACCAGCCGGATCAAGGAGAAAGAGGATGGATTCAATGGGACCATGTCAACTAGCTGGGCTGAGATGGCCTACTAGCTGTAGTGAACCATGAGTTTCCCTTCCCAGCTCTCCCACTGAGACAACCCTGGTCCCCAGGGGGACCTCAAACTGACTCAGACACTGGACTCCTCCCACAGACCCAGGCTCCCCAGCCTGACCTGCAAATCCATCATGTAGCAAAGCAGGACTTCCGCATGCTTTCTGAACCACGCCAACATCTCGTGTGCCAAACAATCTACCTCTGCGCAAGAACTCTCAAGAGGATTGAGTGGGCAAGCCTCGTGACGCCTTGCAATTTCGCAAGAACACAGACAATGTGGAGCAGGGCCATCTCCCAGACATTTGGCCAGTCACCCTTCATTGTTGGCCCTCTATCTCTGTCTGACGAGGAGGCAACGCCACAACTGTGGTGGTTTTTGGAGTGGGTGGACCCCGGCCAAGACGGCCTAGGCTGACCAGAGACGGGAGGTAGAAAAAGTGGGCAGGCGATTGCAGCTGAGGGACGGGAGGGGCGGGGGGTCGTGTGAGGCTGCTGCCTCTCCGAGTTTATGAGCTGCAGGAAGCCTTTGTATGCTGGGTGCTGGACATGCTCCGCTGATGTCCGGGTGTGTGGTGTCCTCTTATCCTAGTCACCCTGAGGGGTGGGCCTGTCCACTTGACGGAAGCCCTGTAGTTAGAAGCGACTGCAGGGTCGTGCCTGGCGCTCTCCATGGGAATTGCGTGGGTGCAAAGGAAGTTATATAGGCTCAAGGCCTACACACCTTTGGGTGCAGCGCCCGCAGGGGGAAGAAAGCGTATGTGGGGAGCTGGTGCCTGCCCTTAGGTGGTCGGCAGCCCCATGCACCACGAACTTGTGTGAAGCACCTTGTGTTTCTGGGGTGAGCCTGCTGGAAACAGGCACCGAGAGCAGGGGTGGTTCAATGGCTGGCAATGGCATACAGATTCCCCGTCCTCCTGGGACGTTCCCAGGGAAACGTGTCCTTCGACTTTGTGCTGTGCGGGAAGGGAGCTTGGCGCCGCGATTCTCCCTTGTCAGTGCTGGCCTTGGCTCCCCTTCCCTACCACGTGCTCCCAGGGCTGCTACAAGCAAGCTGCCCTCACAGCTGCAGGAACGTGGCCTCGGCTCCCACCCTGTCCCCCATCCCCTGCCTCCTGGCTGACCCCACGCGCCTCCCACCTGGCTCCTCCCCGCAACCAGCCCCCATCCCCCACTGAAGCCCAGTGACTATCCCCTGCTGCCAGCCATCCCAAATCGGCAGCTGCAAGGATAGGGCTCTGGCCCACAAGGCGGAGATGCTCTGTGGCCTGGGGCATTCACGGAACCCAGCTCCAAGTGAAGGACCTCCAGCAAGTCCATCGACGGCCCGGGTGTGCTCGGGCCAGGGCCAGGCTGTGCCCGCTGGCCCTCCTTCTTCCACCCCACGTCGGTCTCCTACTCAGCCACCACCTCCACCTCAGCCATGATGTCTTCCACCTTCAGCACCGCCTCCTCTTCCAAGGCCGCCTCCTTGCTCTGTACCCCGGCCGTCCTCTCCAGCATTGCCTCCAGCCTGAACACGGTTTTCTTCTGGGTGCTCCCACAGACCCTGGGCCTGCGCAGCGTAGCCCAGCCCATGTCCTGCACCCCATAGGCTCTGGGGGCCCGCGCTCTAACAGACCCGCTCCTTGAAAGACCCACGGGCGTCGCCCTGCTGAGAAACTAGTCCCACACCTATGTGGACCCAGGTTTCCTGAGGAGCTCCGCTGGACCCGCAGATCCCGCACTGGCCAAAGGGCTCTGGTCTCCAGTAGGCTCAAATGCGGACAGGAGCTCGGGAACCAGAGGCCCCGGCCCTGGGCTTGCAGAGCCCCACCAGCAGGCACCGCAGCCGCTGCTGCGGGTGCGGGAGCCTCTGGGTCGTCAAGGCAGTGCACAACAGCGTGCGCGCAGGCCGACAATGGCCAACCCTGGCGGCTGGCCTCTGGTGTGCCCAGGGCATAGGACAAGAGGCCCTTTGGAATGCTCCTTGGAGTACAGCATCCTCAGGAAGGAAGCACGGTACTCGGAGCCTGTATTTGCCTCGACCTACGAGAGTGCGTGCTGGGGCTCTGGCCTCTACAGCAGATCAATTCCACCTCAGCACAGGCAGGGGACTTTCCTCCCACATGCCCGCCCCGACTCACTTCCCCTAGTCCAACCCTGCCACCCTAGCCCTAGCAACCAGAGTTCTCTGGATTCGCAGTATTACTTCCCTACCATCTGCCTGGCCTACCTAACGAAGAGAGATGTTTTGTGTGTTCATGACACATAGAGATGTTCATGGCTTGCCACACTGAGTATGTCAGGGCACAGGGCTGCCATGCCTACAATTCCAAAGGCCACGCAGCCCGCGTGTCCTGGACTCTGAGCTACCCGGCACAAGCTCCAAGGGCTTCTCGGAGGAGGCTTGGGCAGGGAAGGCGGGGGGTGAGGGGGCTGGAGATGCAGGCGCGCCAGAGGCTGTGCAGCCCAGGGAAACGCCCACCGCCCTCCCATTGATTGGCCACGAGGGAAGGAAGTCGGCCTGGGTGCGGCCCCTTGGCCCTTAGCGCGCAGTCCCTTAGGGGGTCTCCTGGAAACCCGGCGTATGCGCCCTGAGGGCCCGCTGACCCACCGGGTGCCATAGAGGCTGCAACAGGGTTCCTATGGCGTGGGTCGGGCAGCACAGGCCTTGGTGTGTGCGAGTGCCGAGGAGGGCACTGCCTTCAGGGTGGAAGCTGTGCAGGAGCGGGCGGCCGGGGTGGAGAGTGAGCAGGCGGCTTTGGGGGAGGAGGCGGTGCTGGTGGCAGATGACATAATGGCGGAGGTGGAGGTGGTGGCCCAGGAAGAGGCCCTCGTGAAGGGGCAGGTGGAGGCCCAGCGGGCACAGTCTGGCCCTGGGCCAATGACCCCAGAGTCTGCACTGGAGGAGCTGCTGGCCATTCAGGTGGAGCTGGAGCCGGTTAATGCCCAAGTCAGGAAGGCCTTTTCTCGGCAGCGGGAAAAGATGGAGCGAAGGCGGAAGCCCCACCTAGACCACAGAGGCGCCATCATCCAGAGCGTCCCTGGCTTCTGGGCCAATGTTGTATCCTTCTCAGTGTTTCTTCGGCCTTTCTAGTGGAGAGGTGCCCTCGGGGAAGTGTAAGTAACTGATGGGCAGCTCGGCTTCGATGTGACTCTTTGGGGAACAAAGGGGAGTTGCCACGGACAAATGTGGCTGTGGAATGCCGGAGCAGGCGTGGGTACTATTATCCTGCATGCGGCAGAGAAACCCTTGGTGATGCCGAGCAGCAGACGTTTGGGGCATCTTTTTGAAGAGCGGAAGCGAGTTCAGACCAGAAGAGATTTTTCAGTGAATCAAGCTATTTTTAAGGGAGTGTGATTGCTGCCAATTGCTAGTCCGATCTGCGACTGGGCGTCTTCGACTATAAGCAGATTCTGCCACTCCTCAGACACCAGCAACTCTCCGCACATCATGCCTCCCCATGTCAGTGCAGTCAGCCTCAGAATTATACACCTTCTGTGAACGCAAGAGGCCTTAGTTTAGGGGGAGGGGGAGGCGAAAGGAGGTCATACATGGAAGCAGATCTGAGAAATCCCCTACCCCAGCCTCTGGGTGCTCTTAGGCCTTCTTCCCTGTTGCTCCTAGCTTTTCCTTCCGTCGTGTGTTAAGTCTCTTTGACCTAAATCAGATTGCACACCACCCCCAGATGTCAGCCCTGATCACTGACGAAGATGAAGACATGCTGAGCTACATGATCCACCTGGAGGTAAGGCCAGGAAGCCTGAGGCTAGAGGGTTTAGCGGGGGAGGGTAAGGGAAATAATTTATTCCTGTAAGCAACAGCAGGCATCTCACCCGAAAAGGTATTTAAGCTTTCTCCACCTTGCCCTGACAGGTGGAAGAAGTGAAGCATCCAGTTCATCTGTGCAAGATCATGTTGTTGTTTCAGAGTAACCCTTACTTCCAGAATAAAGTGATTACCAAGGAATATCTGGTGAACATCACAGGTGACAGGTGGCTCCCAGGATGGGTAGTGGAAGGAAGATGGTGGGTGGATCATTGCCAATGTGATCCAGCCCCCTTCCCGCAAAAATTCCTGTCTCTGTAGAATACAGGGCTTCTCATTCCACTCCAATTGATTGGTATCCGGATTATGAAGTGGAGGCCTATCACTGCAGACACCACAACAGGAGCCTGAATTCTTCAACTGGTTCTCTGACCACAACTTCGCAGGATCTAACAGGACTGCTGAGGTAAGTCCTCACTGGGAAACATGAGGAATGACCCCGTGTGTTCCCAGGTGCTTGGGTCACCATTCTGAGTCCTGATGAGGCCTTTCCCGATGGATTCCCCTGACAGATCCTGTGTAAGGACCTGTGGCGCAATCCCCTGCAATACTACAAGAGGATGAAGCCACCTGAAGAGGGAACAGAGATTTCAGGTGAGCTGTTCAGTTGGAAGTGAAGCTTTTTGATGCCCAGGATAAGGGGGTTGACACACCTGCCTATTAGGGAGGCTGGAGGCTCATTTCAGAAATGTATAAATTGAGCCTCCTTTCATACATGTAGAAATTCCTTGAGAGGAAGACAGAGTGTGACAGAATCCAGGACATTCATGGCATTGGGCTGAAAAAGGCACATTAGAGACTGCACTGCAAAGCACGTTATAGCTGTGAAGTCTTAAGCCCAGGGAAGCATCATCCATTTCCGGAATCACTGAGAAGAAAAGCTAAAAATCCTTCACTTCAGTCTGTGGCACTTGATTCCATAGCCGTCAACCCCACCGGCAGTCATCCTACCAACCCCATAAGATTGGGCTCCCTGAATGTGCGTCCTGGTCATCCTTGCCCCAAACCACAAAGGACTGTTTAGATTGATGGATTTCCTTAAGCTGTTGCCTCATCAGATTTCTGTGTGCTTTTAGGGTACAGTGCATCTTGTTAGCTGACTCCCCTCACAGAGAATACTGGGAATGGGGCAGGGATTGCACAGAACAGTTTGTAACACGTGGTAGAAGGAAGTTTAAGGGATCACAAATGGGGAAGAGATATCCTTTTCTCAGCGGGCCCTACAATTGAAACATTTCGAAGTATGGCTCAGAGAAAATGCATTTTGACATGCGTTTGTGTTTCTCTAGGGTACTCCCAGATGTTGAGTTGAGTCTCTCCCCGATGTTGAGTTGAGTTGAGTATGATGGAGCATCACACTTTACCTAAAGCAGCAGAACTCCTAAAAAGTTACTACGGTATGCAGGATGTCAGTATTCAGCATGGTCTTATGCACAGGAACTAAAGGAAAAACAGATCGAGTCACAGAAAATCAGACAGGAAGAGGGAGTAAACTTGGATTGTATGGAATGAAGAATAAACATTCTCAAGGATATGTGACTCTGTGTTTGTGTGTGTTTCTCTGTTTGGGTGTGTGTATGTGTGTGTATATTTATCCCCTGGATTCGGGTGTCATAATGAATTGATCAATCCATGTGCATTATTCTCTTCATGGAAATAACCAGTCTGTGTTGGAGCTGGGCCTCTAAAGTTGTAGAGTGAATAGATGTGGAATGTGTTGCGATTCTTCCTACAGGACAGAGTTGGGGATGTAAAAGCAAAAGACAGCTTAGTTGGAGGCTTACTTCGTCCTATGGAAGCAGAGGTAGTTCAAGGAAAGGGGTCAATAGGCACTAAGGTTTCCAGGTCCCAGTTTGCTGGGACCTGCAAAATCCTTCATTTTGGTATCATCATACCCAATAGATAGCACAGGATGATAGAAATCTTAAAGTTCAATTTTGTGTTGAATTCACATGTTCTCCTTTTAAAGGTGAATGCATAATCCTTTTCTGGGACAATCAGCCTCTCAGGACTTCTCAGACATCAACTTGAGAAGAAATGGGCACGTAACCTGTATGGAGGGACTGTGGGAAAGGTGACAGAGGCATGTGGGAAGGCATTCAGAATACGCTTTTTGGCATAGATGACTAAGGGAAAACTCAAACTTACAGAAGTGAGGGAAAAGGGGGAGGATTTGTGGAATATAAGATTGCTGGAGGATCCACGCATGGACTCTCTTGTCACTTGATGACCAGGATATGGACACTCTTGTTGATGTTTACATCTTTAGTTGTTTTAAGCTTTTCTCCAAGATTCTACGTTAGGTGAGGAGCCAATAATGTCTGTAGCTAACAACATTATGAGTGCATTTTGTGCTCTTGCACACTCTAGTGAGGCTCTATTCTCCCCAGTGATGGGCACGGCAGATTATTTCTAGAGCCCAGGGCCCTTTTATTTTCTTTGGCCTTTTCAGCATACTTTGCCTAAGATTAATAATATAAAGAGAATATAGTTGCAGAGTATGTGTTGCAAGCCTCACACAGGAGGACAAAACATACAGTGTTCATTCTCGAGTGGGTGGCTGCTTCCCAGGGACACCTGTGTCTATGCACAAGATAAGGGGTTGCCTCTATCATAGATGGGGGAGGAGGATTTCATTGTTGGGCACAGAACTTTCTTCCCTGTTCCCAGATAAAACAGTTCCAACATGAGCATCCATGTTGGCCACACACTAATAGAGTGCTAACATTCCTGTCCTCTATGGACTCTGGTCAGCACAGCTCCTGTGAGAAGAGCTGTGTTGTTTCAGGGAAGGGTGTTTGACAGTCAAAGTTCATGAATCTGTTGTACTGCCTTCAACAAGCATTCCACATCTCCTGCTCGGTATCAGCAGTTGAGCTTTGAAAATCTATAGCCCAGTTTTGCCCCTGCTCCTATGCAAAGAGCTGAGGCTCTCCAGCGGGAGTCTTGTCCTCCTCTGACTACTGTCCCCATGTCCCACAAACACAGGAGAAACAGGTTTCCTCAGCAAATTATTCTGAAAACAGTTGGAACCCTTTGGCCCCTGCAAGCTGCCCTTTATCTTACTGTGTGCTGGTCAAAGGCACTGTGGTCCAGTACAGTATCCCTATGGTGGAATGGGGCAACAGATTGGTGTGTGCACTCAGGGCAACTCAGATTAGGAAACGTCTGGGGACTTCCCTATAATGAGGTCGTCTGAAAAGGTCTTGCCCCAAATTTAATGCATAGGAAAAAGTTGAGGAAAGGGTCTTGCAATGATTTTTCTAGGAAGTAAATAGATAAGAAAAATACTGTAAATAGATGCCAGGGCTAGTTTTGGAGGTAGACTGTTTTAAAGTGGTAGGGGAAGCACTTTTTCCAAGGCAGGCAGCAAACCAGGAACTGTCTACAATGGATGGGCGTGCCATGGGTTGCTGGCTCAGCCATATTGACACCCCAGTGAGTGAATGCAGCAGACTGGGCTTCTTCCTCGATTCCTACATACAATTCAGTCTAGTGATTTCACATGAGAGCCCTTCTTTTGGTATTATCAGAGATCGTGCTGAATTATACAGGCTGTCTAATGATTCTTCCACTGCATATTCATGCACATGGGCCGCAGATACTAAGGTCACTGACAAATTTGTATTCTGCCTCAGTAACTCTGAAACACCTGTGTTATTTCTAGTGTCAGGGTCTTGGTGTTTTTTCATGTTTAAACTACCACGTGTGTGTTTGTAGTTGTGTATGTTTATTTTTCTGTGTGGGTTTACATGTTTTCTCTGACTCCACCTATGTCTCTGTCTACCCAACAGGTTTCCACACCACTTGTAGTAATTTTACATGCCTATCTCTACAACCGTGCTGGACTTTGTATCTGTGTCTTTGAACATCGATCACTCTCTGTCCCTTCCTTTTTTTCCTTTCTTTCCTTTACACCCCTCCTTTCTTCCTTCCCCACCACACGCTTTCCATCTGTATCATCTGTCTTTTTATTCTCTATCTAAATTCAGTTTGTAATTCTGAATCTGTTATCAGTGGCATCAGATTATCATTTTAATGTCTGGATGAAATTCCTCTTTTAAAGACTCTCAGCTGAAGGATATGAGTTCTTTTTTTGAGCCATAATGAAGGGTTTATTTCTGGCCGATCTAGCAATGACTGTTAAAAAAAAAAATACTGGGCATGACAGGAAAGCCAAAAGTCACACGGATTCCACTCATCCCACTCAGTGTATCCAAAAGGTGGAAAAGTGAAAAAGTGGGTGATTCCTGTGGTCTCCAAGGCAGAATGAGAACTTTCAAGTGATTGTGTCAGATCATTTTCCAGGAGGCAGCTGTAGTTCGTAGATACATGCTGTGTAAACACAAGCACAATGATGAAACCAATAAAATATTCTTCTCCCTCTGTTTTAATGTTATTTTATCTTTTTAACAAATATTATACATACATAATTTCTTCATGACATGTCATAAACTATTGTTTAATTAACTCATACATGAGTTCTTCATTGTGTCAAAGAATGTCAAAGCATCATGATTCGTTATGACCTGCTACAGATAAGTGATAGGAAATAACAAAATGAGAGCATATAGAAAGGACAAATCATGGTCTGAGAACTTCACCAAGAGGTTCAGGCTAGATGAATGCATGTCAGGGATTCAGAAAGAAACTTGCACTTGTTATTAAGGGCTATGAATCCAAAAGAAGCACTCTTTGACATTTATGTCTTTTAACTCATTTGGGGAGTTTGGTGTGTTATTATTTACAGTGTTCTCTCTACCTTTTTTCATTATTCTCCCCATCTGGGGCTCTTATTATGTGAAAGCTGTTTCCTAGGATTGCATAAGGTCTAATGATATTTCATTTATTTTGATTCTCCTCACACTACATAGTTTTAATTTACCTAATGTGACGCTTTTTGTGTTCATTTCCTCAGAATGGGTCTTACTCTGTCTCCTGGGTTGAAGAGCAGCCCCACGATCTCAGCCCACTGTAGCCCAGACACCACACACCTTTGTGATCCTCTCAACTTAGACTGTCACACACCTGGCAGTACAGGTGCATGCCACCCCTCTCAGCTATGTATTAATTAATTAATTAATTAATTACTTTTTGGATGTGGGCCCATGTTGCCCCAGGCTCGTCTGGAACTCCTGAGTGCAGGCAATCCTCCCACCTCAGCCTCTCAAAATGCTGGGATTACAGGTGTGACCCATGGCCCGGCCATCGCTTTGTGTTTTTTGCTTTTTATTCCTCCTCCTCACGTCTTGTATTGAAACATGCAGTGAAGGTTTCAATTCATGGACTATAGTCTCCGCGCCTGTAATTTCTATCTTTCAACTCATCATCGGCCTTCACTGGGATTTTCATATATATGTATATACATGTACACATGTATATTTTTTTCTTAACTTACCAAACGACGTCGCATTCTTTCCTGTATCATGAAAAAGACTTTGATAGAAAAGAAAAGCACTGCTTTATAATAAAATACTTTATTGACATTTATTCTCTTCAGGAATTTTAAAAATTGTTAATTTTTTAAAATGGCATATGAAAAGATACATATTGATAACTTACGGGGGTGATGTTCCAAAGGTCATATACATTATGCAGTGGATGCATTCAGCTAATCAACATATGCATGACCTCACATACTTGTCATTTTTGTTGTGAAAAAACGTGACAAGCACTGTCTTCGAATTTTTTAGAGAAATAATATATTATCACTAGTTATAGTCAGCATGCTGAAGAAAATGTTTTTAACCTATTCCTCCTTTCTAACTAGAAATATGTATTTTTGATACAGCATCTCCCCAGTGCACCCTCTTCACCCCAACCATTGGAGTCACTACCTCTGTGAGGTCTGCTTTTTATATTTCATATAAGGATGAGGTCATGTGCTATTTGCCTTTCTGATACATGGCTTATGTCACTTAACAAAATGGCATGCACACATTCAGCATATTCACACACATTGTCACAACTGGCAGGATTTCCTTTTTTATTATGGCAGTGCATTTTTCCATTGTGCATACGTGTTTTTGCCCCCATTTTTTTAATCCACTCATCAATCAAGGGACTCTCAGGTTGCTTCTGTATTTTGGCTATAGCATAAATGTAAAGAGCGCAGCAATAATTGCATGGGTGCACACACGGCTTCAACATACTGATATGTGTATTTGTGGGTGTGCCCCGGAATTCTGATTTGCTGGATCATATAGTGGGTGGTTCTACTTGTAGATTTCTGAATACTGTTTATACTTAAATAAAAGCCATAAAGCTTCCTGTAATGCCTGCACTAATTTACATTCTCACCAAAAGTGAGCAATGATTTCCTTTTCTCTGCATCCTCACTGGAAATGAGCATTTTTGTTTGTTTGTTTGTTTGTTTTGTCTTTTGGATAATAGGCATTCTGACTGAAATGAGAAGAAATCTCATTCTGTTTTTGATTTGCATTTTCCTGAAGGATTAGGACTTTTTAGTGTGTCTTCTGGGCAACTGTATGTCTTCGTTTTACAAATGAGTATTCACAGCCTTAGCCCATTGGTTTTCATGCTATTGATTTGTTGGGAGTTCCTTATGTATTGTGAATATTCACCAGTTAGCAGATGCATGGTGATCCAATCATTGCTCCCATCCTGTAGGATGTCCCTGTCTGTTTAGTTTTCTGTGGTGTGTGGAAGCACTTTAGTTTGATATGATTCCGTTCTCTATTTTTGATGGTGTTTACTGTGCTCTCGCAGTCACTTTGAGACCATCATTGCCCACAGGGTTGCTGTGGAGCTTCTTTCTTGTGATTTCTCCTGGTATTTTTATCATTTCAAGTCTGATATTGGAGTTTGGTGAGAAATAATCCACTTGTAAAATCCTTTATGTGGATACTCAGGTTTTCCCCAACCTAGTTTATAGAAGATACTTGATTTTGCACTGGGTATTCTTGCTTCTTTGGGAAAAGGCTGTGAGCTGCAAATGCAGTGACTTAGTTCTGGGCTCCTATTGTTTCTCATAAGCTCGAGTCTTCCCTTTTCTGCCAGTGCTATTCTATTTGGGTACGTAAAGCTTTGTAGTATATCATGAAGTTAGGCAGTGTGATGCCTCCAGCTTTGTGCTTTTTACTGGATTGCTCTGGGTTTTCAGGATCTTCTGCCATTTCATAGCAAATTTAGGATTCTCAGATTGTTTTTCTAAGAATGGGTCATTGATATTTTTACAGGGGTTGTATAGAATCTGAAGATCACTTAGGTAGTACTGATGTCAGTGCCATTTAGACAATGTGTGTGTATGCACATGCTCAGGGCCAAGAGACACTGGGTGTCCTCACCAATAGTGAGGTGCGCCTTAATGTCCAGCCAGATTGCCTTCCTGGAAGCACTCGGAAGGTCCCCTTCCTTTTTGCCGTCTCTTCACATTTCCTCCCCTGTGAGCCCTCTGTGGTCCTCCAGATTCCCTGTCTTTTTGGGGGGTGAAGAGTTGCTGAGTTTGGCCTGTCTTTTTTAGGGGTAGGGAGTTGCTGGCTGAATGAGGATGGCAGAGGGAAACGAGCATGTCAGAGGAGACTGGCATCATCCAAATGGAACTTGGCAGCCCTGGGAGAGTCATTCTGGGAGGATGCAGACCTAGAGAGGCCTCAGGCGGGCATCTGTGTGGAGGGTGAGAGAGCCCTGGTTGAGTCCAAGCTGAACCCCAGGTAGTAAGTAGCAAGTCTCAGGACAAGGAAGGGAGCTAGCAAGGGCTGATGAGGCAGCTGTCTCTTGATCCTGGCTTCTCACCCATTTACCTTAGCTACTTATGTCTATTAAGCAGATTATGGTTCCCCCATCCTGAAATGTGGGTACTACAGTTCCCTGATGGGCCTTTCTCCACCAGCCCATGATGGCCTAAGTTTGCTTACTGCAGTCTCCTCCTTAAGCCTTGGCTTCCCTATGTGTGTCCTACCTCCAGGACCCACAGGCCTCTCAACCCCCGGCCCTGGGCTGCTTCCCTGGCCTCTTCTCTGTTCCCTCTCTGAGGGCCTAACTCCCTTGAGCAGTGCTGCAGAATATTGAGCCACAGGCCCTGGCTGATGATCTGGGGGACTGGGCAAATTGGTCATGACAGGTCAGGTTCTGGTTCAAAGCCAATTCCTCCGATGCCAAGGAATGTCCAACAAGGTCCTTTGCCATGATGCCCCATAGCTGCCCCACCTCAGCACTCGTGCCGTACACTGGGCAGTCAGAGTCAGCCAACCAGCTGAAGAAGCTCAGTTAGGCAGTGACCTGCGGGGAAGTGGGGCCTTCACCTGCATGACCCTAGAACCACTGGACTGCAGTGGAGCCAGTTGCCCTGTATCCTGGAGAGAGAGGAGTCAGCAAGGCTCACGCCAGGCACAGCTTCCTGCATATTGTCCCCTCTAACATGCCGGGAGGCACTCCTCATTGAGGATACCAATGCAATACTCCTTACTGATCACTTCATTGCGGAAGTAAACATTGTGATGAAAGGCAAACTTCTTCCTGACACTTGTACTCAGGATAGTTGAGTTCCTTCACCTGCCTGTCCAAGAGGGAGAAAGAGGACAGTCAAGGGATAATTTCATCTAGGTGGGCTGATGTGGCCTTGTAGCTGGGGTGAAGCATGCGTTTCCAATTCCCAGCTCTCGCACTGAGACACCGCTGAGCCCCAGGAGAACCTCAACCTGACCAGGACCTTAGCACCCTCCTCCAGACCCAGGCTTCCCATCCTGACTTGCCAATCCAACATGTAGATTTGCAGGACTTCCTCATGGTTTCTGAGCTACTTGCTGTCATCAGAAATGATCATAACTTTTAAACTGTTGTTTATGCCAACCTAAATTTTTCATTTTTACTACCTCATGTTTTGGATGAGGCATGTGTTTTTAAATTTATTTTCACCCTTATTGTACCTCTGTGATAAACTGCTTACTTACATTCATACCATAATTATCTTTCACTTTTACTTCTCTGTTCCTAAAGATTCACTGAAACTAAGAATTCTATTTACGCTTGTATCTTTCAGCAACCATATGTCAGATAACAGTGCACATTACTGCAGAAATCACATATACAGGTCCAAAGGGAGATGAAGAAGAAGAAAAGCTTTAAAGTCTATACATTCCTAACACTGTATCAGAAACTCACAAATAACAGTGAAATCAAAGAATGATCACAGCCAATTCCATTTCATACCTAGACTGAAATATAAAACTTCAAAAGAAAAGAAAGTTAAGAACTTTGGGTTTGTAAAAATTTTCCTATATAGATAAAATTATTGGTAACTTTGTCTCACTAGAAAACATAAACAAAAATCCATGTTTTTCATATGTGTAAATATACATATTTTTATTTCCATCAGTTATGACATGCAAGCAAGTAATAAAGTGAAAGTACAATAAAATGATATATGGAACTTTCTCAGTCTCAAAATATTCCATTGAGACTATTAATTTTATGAAAACCATAAAGAATGCTTCATGAAATTATATTATACGTACTTTTTAGTATTTTACTTACATTTTAAATAATCAACAATTAAAGGGAATTTTTCAGCATTATTGATTATGAATACCAATATTTTCCTTGAGTAATCCTGTTGAAATTAACTATTTTAAATAAAACATTAAAAAGAAAGTATATTGAATGATTTCAGCTTTTGATGAAGTCATACAACTGTAATTGTAGTAAGGTGAAGTATAACTTTCTCCTCACGATTAATCTTTTATAACACCAGTGTAGTTGTTTTCTCTGACACCAACTTTGTGATATCTCAGGGCTTTACTGTATCCATACATTACATGCCTCCAGAGAATAGGCTTCAAACATAAAGAAAAATTATATTTGTGACAAAATTGTTGGAAAGGGAATGGTAAAATGGGAGAATAATTTCTAACTTTCTGACTGTTGGTCAATGGAATTATATATATCTAGATACAGACACATATTTGCACACTGTAAGTTTGCCCTTGTACATATATATTTATATGAGATACCCATAATATATGGGTTGTGTAATCTTTTAATTAATCCACAATTGTATATGTGTGAAATTGGATAAGCAGTTACTGTTTCTGTACTCAATTTGATGGAAAGCCAAAAAAACTCTGTCAACATTCATTTCAATTAATCCAATACTGTTAACTACTGATAGCTTCATTCTCCTTGTTCTCTTTTGTCAGTCTGAAAGTTAATTCTCACTCTAATTCAACTCTCAGGGTGCGATCCACAAAAGACTTTCATCTTGCTGTGGATTGTGACCTCTAACTCCACCTCTTTCTTCCTATAGCAGTCCTACCTTTGCATATGTAGTAAACTTTGTACATAGTTAAAAGGATAAAAGTTCAGTGAAATGTCAAGTCATACTGTGAAATGTTCCATTGTTTCTATATCTCTAATTGTCCTTTCATGTTATAGAGGCAAGAAAAAAAATTCAATGTTTTTCTTAGTATCCAGTCAAATGCACTCTTTCTTAATAATGTGCCAAACCCATCCCTTCAAGACACTGACATCTAAACATGGGTAGACATCTCAAAATCTCTTCTCATTAATAACCATTATGTTAATCACTGTTGCCCACAACTGGAATCTGACTGTTAAATCCCCCAGTGGAAATTGCTGTAATGGCTCCAACTACTGGAATGTCTATTTTTTTACCTGAAAATATCTGATGAGCATATACCTATGCTATGTAAATGAACATATTGTATATTAACAACATACCTTCACTAATAATAGGTATACCAAACCTTTGGGCCAAACTGAGCTCAGAGGCTCCCACAAACCAAGCTTTCTCCTGCACAGATTTCTTTTTATGTCAAAAAACCACAACTCCAGGCCAGGCATGGTGGCTCTTGCCTGTAATTTCCACATTTTGGGAGGCCGAGGTTGGTGGGTCACTTGAGGTCAGGAGTTTGAGAACAGCCTCAGCAACACGGCAAACACTTGTCGCTACCAAAAATATAAAACTTAGCCAGGCCTAGTGGCACATTCCTGTAGTCCCAGCTGCTTGGGAGGCTGAGGCAGGAGAACCGCCTGAACCTGGGAGGCAGAGGTTGCAGTAAGCCAAGATCTCACTACTGCACTCCAGCCTGGATGACACAGCGAGACCCTGTCTCAAAAAAGAAAAAAAAAAAAAAAGACAACTCCACTTGTCCACTCGCTTAGGTAAAAAATACTGTAGTTGGCTGGGCATGGTGGCTCACGCCTGTATTCCCAGCATGTTGGACTTTGGAAGGCTGAGATGGGCAGATCACCTGACTTCAGGAGTTGGAGACCAGCCTGGCCAACATGGTGTAGCCAGGCCTCTACTAAAAATACAAAACATTAGCTGGGTGTGGTGATGCATGCTTGTAATCCCAGCTACTGGAGAGGCTAAACCTGGGAGGCAGAGGCTGTGTTGAGCAGAGATCCTGCCACTGCACTCCAGCCTTGGCTACAGAGCAAGAGTACCCTGTGAGAAACAAAAGTGAATAAAACAACAACAACAAAAAAATTAGAAAAATAATACCCACTGCAAAAGTTTGCCACAGAAAAGATTAAGCATTTCACCAACTTCTACCTTCTATAATGGAAGCCAAAGTTATTTGGACCAACCCTCCTGTATTAGTTCATTTTAATGCTGCTGATAAAGACATACCTGAAACTGGGAATAAAAGGAGGTTTAATTGGACTTACAGTTCCACGTGGCTGGGGAGGCCTGAGAATCATGGTATACGAATAAAGGCACTTCTTACATGGCAATGCCAAGAGAGAATGAAGAAGAACCTAAAGCGGAAACCCCTGAAAAACCCATCAGATCTCGTGAGACTTCTTCACTATCACAAGAACAGCACGAGAAAGACCAACCCCCATCGTTCAATTACCTCCCTCTAGGTCCCACCTGCAACATGTGGGAATTCTGGGAGATACAATTGAAGCTGAGATTTGAATGGAGACACACCAAACCATGTCACTTCCCAAACGATTAAAAATTCTGAATAGAAGAAACATTAATTATATCAAAAAGTGGTGGACCAAGAAGGAACTATTAGCCTCATATCTCAAGAAAGACTCTAGTCAAGGCCTAGGGACTACTTATGAAAAGAGTTTAATAGCTGACTCTCTCCAGTGGATCTGGATTCCACAGGACTGTATCTTCACAGTAAGGGTGAAACAGAAGCAAACCCTTTCCTATTTCCAAGCTCAAGGAACTTTGGTCAAAGTTCTGTTGGAGCTGAGCAGAACAAGGAGGCAAACAGAAAAAATTTGTGTCCCTGAGAAGTCATGGCCACAGGCTGGCTATCACATAGACTGTCAAGCCAGTTCCATATTGCATGGGTATTACAGAAAATCTCAAAACATAAATTTGTGTGTGGGTTGTCCCAGAGTAGTAGGATCTGGCAGAAGGAAATTTCCTTCTAACCCTCAGAGAATCCACATAAATCTTGTTACATTTGGGATTTTACCATTTGCTTCATGAATGAGAATGGACTTTAGTTTTCATATCTTTTTATCCACTCAGTTTATGTCTTGTTGGCATCAAAGTTCTGCTTGCCTCACACAATGAGTTTAGGATTTTCCCTTTTTTATTCTATAGAATTCTTCATATATATTGAAATGCTCTTCCTGGGGAAAAAATCTGAGCCTAGTGTTTTATCTCTAGGAACAATCTTTTATTTCCCTGAACATGTATGAGACAATTCAGATTACATATGCCTTCTTGTATCAATTTTACTAAGCTATAAATTTATAAAATTCTATTTGGTCTAAGTTTTCAAATTTGTATCATAAAGTTTTAATCATATTTCCTTATTAGCTTCTTAATCTCTACTGTATCTATGCTTATGTATTTTTTAAATTCTTCATTTTATTTGTGCTTTTCTCTTTTTTTCTAACCTTGCCTGAGGTTTGCACCATTTATTACATTTTTCCAACAACCAGAGGTTGGCTTTGTATGTTTTACCAATTTTCTCTACATCATTTTCCCCTCACGTTAGTTTTTCAGTATTGATTCTGTTGTTTCTTTTCTAATTCTTTCTTTAAATATCTAGTACATTAATTTTCAAGTTGTAGAAACATTTGTCTATGAACTCCTATTGCAATATCACTTTTCCTGCTACCCAAAAATTTAATCTGTAATATTTGCAGTACCATTAATTTCTATTATAAATTTATATTATGATAATCCATGAGTTGCTGAGAAATAGCTGTTATAATTTTGTTGTTCAATTCCCATTTAATTTTATTTTAACCTGTGCTAACTCAGTTGAAAATTCTTTACTAATTTTTTAAATCTCATATCAAGACTTTTATTCACATCAATTGTTCTATAAATGCTCCCTCCTTGAAGAACACTCTCTTGTAGGCTGCTTCTCTGCAACAGTCTTGACTGGTTGCCCTCTAGGCCTGATTCAATTGTCTCATCCTAGGAATTTCATTCACTACGCTTTTAAGAATTTATTTCTCTTTTGTTGTGTCTCTTATTTTCTGCTTTTCAGAATCTTTGTCTTTCTTGGTTTACTTCTTCCTTCTGGTAGGAAGAAATCTCTAGTAGTTTCTTGAGAAAAGTTTCACAGGGAGACAAAATTTCAGAGTTGTCATATTTCTGAGAAATGTATGTTTTCTCCTTGTACATTTGATTTTAGTCTATGTGGAAATAACAATGTATATCAGAAATCATTTTCTTTTAGAATTTTCAAATCAGAACTCCGTAATTCATTGCCTTCTGCTTCATAGTGGTGGAGTTGATTTTTTTTTTTTTTATTTGAGATGGAGTTTCGCTCTTGTTGCCCAGAGTGGAGTGCAATGGCATGATCTCAGCTCATTGCAACCTTTACCTCCTGGGTTCAAGCAATTCTCCTGCCTCAGCCTCCCCAGTAGCTGGGATTACAGGCAGGCACCACCATGCCTGGATAATTTTGTGTTTTTAGTAGAGACGGGGTTTCTCCATGTTGGTCAGGCTGGTCTCAAACTACTGACATAAGGTGATTTGCCTGCCTTGGCCTCCCAAAGTGCACCTTGGCCTCCCAGAGTGCACCTTGGCCTCTCAAAGTGCTGGGATTACAGTCATGAGACACCATGCCTGGCCAGTGTTGAAAATTTTTAAATCATCTGATTCCTCATCCTTTGTACCTGACCTATTTTTACCTCTCTGGAAACTTATACAATTTTCTCTTTGTTCTCAGTGTTCCCAAATTTTACATTGATATATCTTGGCATGAGTCTATTTTCATCTATTTTGCTAGGTGTTTGCCTTTTAATCTATAAATAAGCACCCTTAAGTTCTGAGACTTTTTAATTATTTTGCCAACAATTTATTCCCCTTTGTTTTACTTATTTATTTTATTTCTATAACTCATATAATTAAAACAATTGAAAGAAATTATCTTGGAGAAGAAGATAACACCACACTGATTGTGTTTGTGTCAAACTATCACAGCTCAAGGTTGTCATATTTTATTAAGGATAAATATTGTATTTCTAGGTATTCACATTATAACCTGAAGAAGGGCAATGACTGTCAAAAATTTAAATGTATGGGTAATAGTTACAAGATGCAAGCACTGTATCCTCCAGAATTTTAGCATATGAAAACCTTTAAATTCCAGGCAAATTGACTTAAGCTTCAATATTCTCCCAGCTAAAATGAATCCATTTGTGCTAATTTCTGTGATCAAAAGTGAATAAGACATTGTTTCTGCCTTCAGTGATAGCTCAGTCCAAAGGGAGACAAATAGAAATGATGTAAGAAGAGAGATATGTAGTCCATGCATGGTGGCTCACACCTATAACCCCAGCACTCTGGGAGGGAAAGGTTGGAGGATCATGAGCTCAGGAGATTGAGACCATCCTGGCAAACAAGGTAAAACCCTGTCTCTACAAAAGATACAAAAATTAGCCAGGCATGGTGGCACACGCCTGTAGTCCCAACTACTTGGGAGGCTCAGGCAGGAGAATTGCTTGAACCTGGGAGGCGGAGGTTGCAGTGAGCAGAGATCATGCCACTGCACTCCAGCCTAGGCAACAGAGCGAGACTCTGTCTCAAAACAAAACAAAACAAAACAAAACAAAACAAAACAAAACAAAAAAACCCAGATACGTAAAGTGCTCTAAAAGCTGAGAAAAGGGACAGAATATCTGTGACAGGTAACTTGTTTGGGGCAGTTGGAAATACAGAGGTCTCAGTGTGTGCTTTCACTATGTCCCTACAGGTGTTGAATGTGGAGTGCTCAAACCTCAAGCTTATAGCTTCATGAAGGAAAAATTATGTTAGAATGAGACAAAAAGCCCCTCAACCACTACATCAATTATTTTATTCCTGAATAACTTACAGCAGAATGTCAATCTTTAATGAGTAGAAATGCTTCTCAATCATACAAACAACTTAGATTTACCTGGAGAGATAACAAAAAGCATCCCACATCTGAGATCTACCCTACACCAATTATATCAGAATTTATGGGGATCAATGGATCCTGGATATGTGAGCTTTTGTAAGCTTGTCAGATAACTTTAATATGCATTCAAAATTGAGAGCAACTATGTTAAGAACAATAATCCATGAAAGTAAGTTCCTATCTACTCATCTGCCCTTAATTATATTACACTGTTCTCATGCAGCATGATACAAGTAAAAATTATTATTATTATTATTATTATTATTATTATTATTATTATTATTATTATTTTGAAATGGTGTCTAGCTCTGTTGCCCAGGCTGGAGTGCATTGTCGCAACCTCAGCTCACTGAAACATCTGACTCCTGGGTTCAAGGGATTCTCCTGCCTCAGCCTCCCAAGTAGCTGGGATTACAGGCACCCACACACATGCCCAACTAATTTTTGTATTTTCAGTAGTGACGTGGTTTCACTGCATTGGCCAGGCTGGTCTCCGACTCCTGACTTCGTGATCCACCCACCTTGGCCTCCCAAAGTGCTGGGATTACAAGTTGAGCCACCGCACCCAGCCAACATTAATATTTTAAAATATTTAGAAATATACGTTGCAGGGCAAAGTGGCTCACGCCTGTAATCCCATCACTTTGAGAGGCCAAGGTGGGTGGGTCACTTGAACTGAGGAGTTCGAGACCAGCTTAAAAATATGGTGAAACCCGGTGTCTACAAAAAATACAAAAAATTAGCTAGGACTGGTGGTGTGTGCCTGTGGTCCCAGCTACTCAGGAAGCTTAGGTGAGAGGATTGCTCAGGAGGATCACTTGAGCTCAGGAGGCTGAAGGTGCAGTGTGCACAGATTGAGCCTCTGCATTCCAGTCCAGTCTGGGCAACAAACTGAGTCTCTGTCTCCTATATGAATGTGTGTGTGTGTATATATATATACATGTATATGTACATACACACACACATATACATATATAGGAAAGAGTGAAACTCCCTCTCATACACACACACACACACACACACACATACATATACGCTTGGCCACTTTAATTCCTCTACAATGGAATTCTGAGCAGCATGCTTAAGGGTCAATATCAGGAGCTGCAGGTAGTCAGCCTGTGCTAGAAATATTCAGAGTGGGATTTTTCACATTATACAGTTTCATCTTCTGAGTGTACTTCCTGAGGCTATTGTTCTCTTCATATCTTGCAGATCTTTCTGGGCAAAAGGCCACATGCACCAACAGTTTTTTTTTTTTTTTTTTTTTGCTAAGGGTCTTCTAATTAATTGGAGGACTTCAGTCGAAAAATTTCTAAGGACAAGATTTTTCCTCTTTTGGCTCAGGAAACTGCAGGCATCAGTTACACAACAATATTTAACAGTAGCACAGCTAATAAGTCATATCCATTGCCTTAAACAAAATGTACAGAATTCAGTATTTTTAGTTACACACAAACACTATATAGGGTTTGCAATTAATCATTTTTATATTCTATATTCTCTCTGATACTGAACACAGAACTTCAAGAAGAGTTTCACACAATGATTTATTCAGTAAATATGCATAGAGTTGCATAAGTACGGAGATTAGAAAACATACCATGTATCTGCACTCATCATGTTCTCATTCTATTAAATGCTGTAATAACACAACTTTGAGTCATAAAAGTTTCGAAAGAGAAGTACACACACAAAAAAAGCTAGGCAAATACATGGAACATTATGATCACTTAGAGCTGGTATCAGTTAAAGCCAGGTCTTCAAGACCCAGAAATGCCAGGATAGAAAGTATAGAACAAACTGTGTACACAAAGGCAAGTTTTTGTTGTTGTTGTTTTTGTTTCATAGGAAAATAAGATCAGAGTTTCACGAAGGTTGTAAGACTAATTGCAATATATAGGATGGGTTGAAGATCAGCAAGAGAAGACAGAAGGTGAGTTATGAGTTTTATTAAATGGTTAAACTAATAGATGATGGTGACCTGGGCAAGGAAAGTTGAAGCAAGGACTGGAAGAAAGAGACAGATGCAAGAATCATTGCAAAGATAAGGTACAAAAGTCTTGGCATGAGTTTTCAAGTTGAGGCTAGTAAAAAATATTGTGGGATTCTTGGCATTCATCTATCCATCAAATTATTCAAGGAATCTTTATTAAGATTCAATATTATTATTAATCTTTATTATTATTCAAGATTATTAAGATTTATGATTCATTGAATAATAAAAATATCATAAATATTTATTAGTATGCAACAAGCACTGTGCTGGGTTCTGGAGGTACAGCAATGAATATGGGGTTAATGGTCCCTGACTTCATAAAGCTTTATTTACAGGGAGAGACAGATAATAAATAAAAGACACAAGCAGTTGTAAATGCTGTGAAGGAAATTTTGGGATTTTGAAAGAGTGTAACAGACAGTAGTGATGGTTGGTATAACAGACAGAACTACTGTATATTGGGCACTAAGTGAAGCTTTCTCCAAAGAAGTCTTTTGTGAGATATCAGAAAGAGTAGCCATTGAAAAAGAGGGAAAAAAATCTGCCAAATCTCTAAAATAGGACAATTTTGGAATAGTTCTGTGTTTGAAGAACAGAGAGTTGCTAATGTGCAGAATAATGCTGAGAATTTGACTAAGAGGAAAATGGTAAAGTAACCAGCAGTTTTCATAGTACAGATGGGAATTCTGTCCTTGATAAAAGTAGTTCCAGTGGAATGAGACCAAAACCAAATTGAACTGAACTGAAAAGCCAGTGGGAAGAAATGAGGGAAGTGGGTACAGTGTACTCAGTGGAGAAAAGTAATGAAGGGCTAGGTGGCCGGGGGGTAAACAATGGGAAAAATTCTAATTTATAAAAGCAATGTAAGAATTTAGATCACAAATGTATATGTATACTGAGTTGGTAGAGAGGGAGGGATTAACATACATGAGAAAATAATATTGAGAGCAGTGGATTGCGGTTTCTAGCACCTACAGTGCACTCTCACTTTGCCTGTGAGTTGGATAAGTGGCTGAAAGCTGATTCTTTTTCAAAGTTGGTTTCTATTTGGGAAAGAAGGGAGTAGGGAACAACATGACACTGTAAACTGCATAGCAAAATAAGGATATTGAGTACATAGGGAAGAAAGAGCTCAGGTACAAGAAGATCTTGTTCCTCAAACCACATGCTGCCTACTTTCTAGTCTAGCTTCACATTAGCCCTACTCCAGTTTCCAAAAGAACAATGATCGTTTCATTTAGTCTAAGAGCATTTACATATCCCATCATAGACATCTGTCATCTAAAAGAAGAAGGAGTATTTTAGGACTACAGATAAAAATAATGTAACATTAAGATTAAAATCAAATAACAAATCTAGCTTCGTTGAAACTCTGTCTATACTGATATCTTATTTTTTTTTTTAATTCTGCCAAGTATTAGTAAAAATATTCTCCCAGTCTTGTGTCTGTCTGGAAATCAGTATTGGGAAATCACTAGACTGATTGCCTTATGAAATTGCTTCCAATTCAAATTCTATAATTCAGTTAATAATTAGAAAACATATCATATTTGAAGTAAAGTAATTTCCTTTTCTGTCTTCCATTCAAAGATATTACAGATAACTCTTCCTTTCCCAAGTGACCCTTGCAGTACTGTCAGCTATATAGAGATCTAAAGCAACACTTTGACACCTTCATCAGTTTCAAAGGCCTATCCTCCCAACTTTTCAGAGAGCCCACAGCATTTACAATAAACATATCTCTCTGCACAACAGGCAATAGCTGCTTCAACTGTTCTCTGTCAGCCTGAATGTTGATTAAGACCTCAGTAATCACACTCCACTCTGCACAAATCTAAAATCACAAATGCAGATTAATTTATGAGAACAGAAGGAAAGGATTGAAAGAAAAAAAAGGCTGTCTTGCTCAAACAAAGGAAGACACAAAAGAAATCCCACTGCCTACCTCATTTGTATATTTTTGTTTTTAAAATGTTCAAGCATCCTAGTATTTTTAGCACTCTTAAAGAGACAATTAAATATTGCATCAAATAAGACATGTAAAAAAATGACATGTTGTTAACAGGTGGACTCTAAACATGAGAATTATCACTGGCTCACTGAGACCTCTGATCTGCAGGCATATGATTGACGACGCCTTTCTAATTCCAATAGCATGGGCCTGCAGCGAAGTTTATTTTACTGCAAGGTCTGCTTTATTGAATTCACAGCCTGTCCTAATTCTATATATTTCTGATTAGCTGACCTTCAGAAGTGATGTTAGTAGAGGAAAATTGTTTTCTGACGTGCTAACATTTTAAACCTAATCATTCTTTTAAATAAGCAATTTGAGTTTGCAGCATTCTGTTCCTGTTATGTTTTATTAGTGTTTCTGCTTTAATTTGGTATGTGTCTTTTGGCATCACTCCAATGGCAGATCCAGATACAAAAATAGAATCAATTAGATTCACTGTGATGTCTGATATAAGCATTCCAAGCTTAGCTTTTAAAACAAAATGGTAGACTTGGCTCTTTCCAGAGTCCTGCAAATAAAATGTACTGATTCTGCAGGGCTTTCTCGACTGTAGGTTTTTGAAATTTTGTTCCCACTCTTCACATGTCCAAATCCACAATCTCCTAAACAGCTTTTATTGAGAACCACAACCTCATCTCCTCCTTTTTCAAAGCAATTAAGTCCATCTAGCTGGAGAGCCCAAGTACAGTTTATTTTCCTCTTTAATATCTCCCTCCAGTGCTTTCTACACTACTGCCAAGTAATAAGGGCCTGAATAAATCTTCCTTAAATGACAGGTTGAATGAATTTGTCCTCTCTTTTCTTTTCTCTGACTTGCACTAAGAGAAATTTCAGTTTTCCAAGACTAAACCTTGTCAGTGATGTAGAATTTATCTGATTCTTTCCACTCATGCCTTCTTCAAGACCTTGATTCATCATGTATTTCTTCTTAGTCTAACTGTCTTTGGTCTTCATTTCTTCCTTGGCCACCGAGTGACTTCCTAATAACACAGACAAATGTCTCAGTTTTGTGGAAAAGGTCTGAAGGGAATGGTGATTTGGACAAGGCATCTGCATTGGAATACTAGTTTGGTTGGCAATATCCTGTTGCTTTACATCTGCATGGCAGAAATAAAACCATACACTTGTGTGGTTTCCATATCTGAGTTTTATCTTAAAATAAAAAGGTAAAAATAAAAACAAACAAAAAAGACACAAACCAAGGACAAGAGGTTTATTAAAGCTGATGCAAATTAAAATAGAGACGAGACCTGAAGAATCTCTTAGAAGAAAAACAACAGCTAGGCCCCAGAAGTGTCCTCAACCTTGCTTGATTTGCAAACATAAGCAAAACTTAAGTTGAGCTATTTCTTGTAAATGTTTATATCATAAATAAACAGAATGTAAACTCAACCAATCAGAAGCAGTTAACAAACTTATATAATTAGGACTTTCCAATGGGATAGATCAAATGAGGCAACTGTATAATTGTAAACAATTAAATGCCATCTGCTTTACTTCTGTGTGTGTTTTATAAAATTCTCCCCATTGTCTTCCCTTGATGGAACTCCTGAATGGCTTCTAGTTTGGAGCTGCTCAATTCAGGGAATATTTCTTGCTCAAACTCTTTAAAAATGTGCCTCAGTTTACCTGCTAACATTGGAAAGGTTAGTCATTGGCTTCACAATGTGAACAATTCTAAAGGCTAGATAGTAACTCTTCTTGTAAGTCAAGCAATTTTCATTGCTTTGTTTTCAACAAAATTGAATGACTTGCAGTTGTCATGTGTATAGTTTTCAGTATTTAATTCATGAAGAATTCAAAGAATTGAGTGAAATTGCTTTAAAAATTCCTTCTTCCATTCCTAAATACATATTCATGGGAACAAAGTCTCTTTTTGACACTTCCATCCATAGAAAGAAAAAAATAAAAATTGAACCAATAATGAATCCAGCCTCACTCTGGCATTTAGTAATAGTTACCTATGCCTAAAATAGAGAATGAAAGTAAATGAGAAGAGGACAGGAACAATACCATGCATTTCATTAAGAAATGAGTTTTCTAGCAGTCTATCAATTTTGTTGATCTTTTCAAAAAACAAGCTCCTGGATTCATTGATTTTTTGAAGGGCTTTTTGTGTCTCTATTTCCTTCAGTTCTGCTCTGATCTTAGTTATTTCTTGCCTTCTGCTAGCTTTTGAATGTGTTTGCTCTTGCTTCTCTAGTTCTTTTAATTATGATGTTAGCGTGTCAATTTTAGATCTTTCCTGCTTTCTCTTGTGGTCATTTAGAGGTATAAATTTCCCTCTACACACTGCTTTGAATGTATCCCAGAGATTCTGGTATGTTGTGTCTTTGTTCTTGTTGGTCTCAAAGAACATCTTTATTTCTGCCTTCATTTCGTTATGTACCCAGTAGTCATTCAGGAGCAGGTTGTTCAGTTTCCATGTAATTGAGCGGTTTTGAGTGAGTTTCTTAATCCTGAGTTCTAGTTTGATTGCACTGTGGTCTGAGAGACAGTTTGTTATAATTTCTGTTCTCTTACATTTGCTGAGGCATTCTTTACTTCCAACTATCTGGTCACTTTTGGAATAACTGCAATGTGGTGCTGAGAAGAATGTATATTCTGTTGATTTGGGGTGCAGAGTTCTGTAGATGTTTATTAGGTCCGCTTGGTGCAGAGCTGAGTTCAATTTCTGGATATCCTTGTTAACTTTCTGTCTCCTTGATCTGTCTAATGTTGACAGTGGGGTTTTAAAGTCTCCCATTATAATTGTGTGGGAGTCTAAGTCTCTTTGTCGGTCTCTAAGGACTTGCTTTATGAATCTGGGTGCGCCTGTATTGCATGCATATATATTTAGGATAGTTAGCTCTTCTTGTTGAATTGATCCCTTTACCATTATGTAATAGCCTTCTTTGTCTCTTTTGATGTTTCTTGTTTTAAAGTCTGTTTTACCAGAGACTAGGATTGCAACCCCTGCATTTTTTTGTTTTCCATTTGCTTGGTAGATCTTCCTCCATCCCTTTATTTTGAGCCTATGTGTGTCTCTGCAGGTGAGATGGGTTTCCTGAATACAGCACACTGATAGGTCTTGACTCATTATCCAATTTGCCAGTCTGTGTTTTTTAATTGGGGCATTTAGCCCATTTACATTTAAGGTTAATATTATCATGTGTGAATTTGATCCTGTCATTATGATGTTAGCTGGTTATTTTGCTTGTTAGTTGATGCAGTTTCTTCCTAGCCTTGAAAGTCTTTACAATTTGGCATGTTTTTGCAGTGGCTGGGACCAGTTGTTCCTTTCCATGTTTAGTGCTTCCTTCAGGAGCTGTTTTAGGGCAGGCCTGGTGGTGACAAAATCTCTCAGCATTTGCTTGTCTGTAAAGGATTGTATTTCTCCTTCACATATGAAGCTTAGTTTGGCTGGATATGAAATTCTGGGTTGAAAATTATTTCTTTAAGAATGTTGAATATTGGCTCCCAGTCTCTTCTGGCTTGTAGAGTTTCTACCGAGAGATCAGCTGTTAGTCAGATGGGCTTCCCTTTGTGGGTAACCCGACCTTTCTCTCTGGCTGCACTTAACATTTTTTCCTTCATTTCAACTTTGGTGAATCTGACAATTATGTGTCTTGGAGTTGCTCTTCTCAAGGACTATCTTTGTGGCGTTCTCTGTATTTCTTGAATCTGAATGTTGGCCTGCCTTGCTAGATTGGGGAAGCTCTCCTGGATAATATCCTGCAGAGTGTTTTCCAACTTGGTTCCATTCTCCCTGTCACTTTAAGGTACACCAGTCAGACGCAGATTTGGTCTTTTCACATAGTCCCATATTTCTTGGAGGCTTTGTTCATTTCTTTTTCCTCTAAACTTGTCTTCTCACTTCATTTCATTCATTTGATCTTCCATCACTGATACCCTTTCTTCCAGTTGATCAAATCGGCTACTGAGGCTTGTACATTCATCACGTAGTTCTCGTGCCTTGGTTTTCCGCTCTGTCAGGTCCTTTAAGGACTTCTCTGCATTGGTTATTGTAGTTAGCCATTTGTCTAATTTTTTTCAAGATTTTTAACTTCTTTCCATGGATTCAAACTTCCTCCTTTAGCTCAGAGTAGTTTGATCGTTGGAAGGCTTCTTCTCTCAACTCGTCAAAGTTATTCTCCGCCCAGCTTTTTTCCATTGCTCATGAGGAGCTGCGTTCCTTTGGAGGAGGAGACACATTCCGATTTTTAGAGTTTCCAATTTTTCTGCTCTGTTTCTTCCCCAAGTTTGTGGTTTTATCTACCTTTGGTCTCTGACAATGGTGACGTACAGATGGGGTTTTGGTGTGGATGTCATTTCTGTTTTTTAGTTTTCCTTCTAACAGTCAAGTGCCTAAGCTGCAGGTCTGTTGGAGTTTGCTGGAGGTCCACTCTAGACCTGTTTGCCTGGGTATCAGCAGTGGAGGCTGCAGAACAGCGGATATTGGTGAGCAGCAAATGTTGCTGCCTGATCGTTCCTCTGTAAGTTTTGTCTCAGAGGACTACCTCGTTGTGTGAGGTGTCAGTCTGCCCCTACTTGGGGGTGCCTCCCAGTTAGGCTACTCAGAGTTTAGGGACCCACTGGAGGAGGCAGTCTGTCCGTTCTCAGATCTCCAGCTGCGTGCTGGGAGAACCACTATTCTCTTCAAGGCTGTCACACAGGGACATTTAAGTCTGCAGAGGATTCTGCTGCCTTTTGTTTGGCTATTCCCTGCCCCCAGAGGTGGAGTCTAAAGAGGCAGGAAGACCTCCTGGAGCTGCAGTGGGCTCCACCTAGTGCGAGGTTCCTGGCGGCTTTGTTTACCTACTCAAGCCTCAGCAATGGCAGGCACCCCTCCCCCAGCCTCGCTACTGCCTCACCGTTTGATCTCAGACTGCTGTGCTAGCAATGAGAGAGGATCCATGGGCATAGGAGCCTCCAAGCCATGCATGGGATATAATCTCCTGGTGTGCTGTTTGCTAAGACTGTTGGAAAAGCACAGTATTAGGGTGGGAGTGACCCAATTTTCCAGGTGCTATCTCTCACCCCTTTCTTTGACTAGGAAAGGGAATTCCATGACCCCTTGCACTTCCCAGGTGACGTGATGCCTCGCCCTTCTTCAGTGCACACTGGGTGCACTGCAGCCACTGTCCTGCACCCAATTTCCAATACTCCCCAGTGAGATTAGCCTGCTACCTCAGTTGGAAGCAAGACTAATAAAGAAGAAAAGAGAGAAAAATCAAATAGAAGCAGTAAAAAATGATAAAGTGAACATCACCACTGATTCCACAGAAATACAAACTACCATCAGAGAATACTATAAACACCTATACATAAATAAACTAGAAATTCTAGAAGAAATGGATAAATTACTTGACACATACACCCTCCCAAGACTAAACCAGGAAGAAGTGGAATCTCTGAATAGACCAATAACAGGCTCTGAAATTGAGGCAATAATTAATAGCTTTCCAACCAAAAACAGTCCAGGACCAGACGGATTCCCAGCTGAATTCTATCAGAGATACAAGGAGGAGCTGGTACCCTTCCTTCTGAAACTATTCCAATCAATAGAAAAAGAGGGAATCTTCTCTAACTCATTTTATGAGGCCAGCATCATCCTGATACCAACACCTGGCTCAGACACCACAGAAAAAGAGAATTTTAGACCAATATCTCTGATGAACATCAATGCAAAAATCCTCAATAACATACTGGAAAACTGAATCCAGCAGCACATCAAAAAGCTTATGTACCATGATCAAGTGGGCTTCATTCCTGGGATGCAAGGCTGGTTCAACATATGCAAATCTATAAACATAATCCAGCATATAAACAGAAACAACAACAAAAACCATGTGATTATCTCAATAGATGCAGAAAAGGCCTTTGACAAAATTCAATAACGCTTCATGCTAAAAACTCTCAATAAATTAGGTATTGATGGGACATATCTCAACATAATAAGAGCTATCCATGACAAACCCACAGCCAATATCATACTGAATGGGCAAAAACTGGAAGCATTCCCTTTGAAAACTGGCACAAGACAGGGATGCCCTCTCTCACCACTCCTATTCAACATAGTGTTGGAACTGCTGGCCAGGGAAGTCAGGCAGGAGAAGGAAATAAAGGGTGTTCAATTAGGAAAAGAGGAAGTAAAATTGTCCCTGTTTGCAGATGACATGATTGTATGTCTAGAAAACCCCATCGTCTCAGCCCAAAATCTCCTTAACTCATAGGCAACTTCAGCAAAGTCTCAGGATAAAAAATCAATATGCAAAAATCACAAGCATTCTTATACACCAATAACAGACAAACAGAGAGCCAAATCATGAGTGAACTCCCATTCACAATTGCTTCAAAGAGGATAAAATACCTAGGAATCTAATTTACAAGGGACATGAAGGACCTATTCAAGGAGAACTACAAACCAGTGCTCAGTGAAATAAAAGAGGATACAAACAAACAAATGGAAGAACATTCCATGCTCATGGGTAGGAAGAATCAATATCATAAAAATGGCCATACTGCCCAAGGTAATTTATAGATTCAATGCCATCCCCATCAAGCTACCAATGACTTTCTTCACATAATTGGAAAAAAACTACTTTAAAGTTTATATGGAACCAAAAAAGAGCCCACATTGCCAAGTGAATCCTAAGCCAAAAGAACAAAGCTGAAAGCATCACGCTACTTGACTTCAAACTATACTACATGGCTACAGTAACCAAAACATCATGGTACTGGTGCCAAAACAGAGATATCGATCAATGGAACAGAATAGAGCCCTCAAAATTATGCCACATATCTACAACCATCTGATCTTTGACAAACCTGACAAAAATAAGCAGTGGGGAAAGGATTCCCTATTTAATAAATGGTGCTGTGAAAACTGGCTAGCCATATGTAGAAAGCTGAAACTGGATCCTTCCTTACATCTTATACAAGAATTAATTCAAGATGGATTAAAGACTTACATGTTAGACCTAAAACCATAAAAGCCCTAGAAGAAAACCAGGCAATACCATTCAGGACATAGGCACGGGCAAGGACTTCATGCCTAAAACACCAAAAGCAATAGCAACAGAAGCCAAAATTGACAAATGGGATCTAATTAAACTAAAGAGCTTCTGCACAGCAAAAAAAACTACCATCAGAGTGAACAGGCAACCTACAGAATGGGAGAAAATTTTTGCAATCTACTCATCTGACAAAGGACTAATATCCAGAATCTACAATGAATTCCAACAAATTTACAAGAAAAAACAAACAACCCCATCAAAAAGTGGGTGAAGGATATGAACAGACACTTCTCAAAAGAAGACATTTATGGAGCCAAAAGACAAATGAGAAAATGCTCATCATCACTGGCCATCAGAGAAATGCAAATCAAAACCACAATGAGATACCATCTCACACCAGTTAGAATGGTGATCATTAAAAAGTCAGCAAACAACAGGTACTGGAGAGGATGTGGAGAAATAGGAACACTTTTACACTGTTGGTGGGACTGTAAACTAGTTCAACCATTGTGGAAGTCAGTGTGGCGATTCCTCAGGGATCTAGAAATAGAAATACCATTTGACCCAGCTATCCCACTACAGGGTATATACCCAAAGGATTATAAATCATGCTGCTATAAAGACACATGCACATTTATGTTTATTGGGGCACTATTCACAATAGAATAGAATTGGAACCAACCCAAATGTCCAACAATGATAGACTGGATTAAGAAAATGTGGCACATATACACCATGGAATACTATGCAGCCATAAAAAAGGATGAGTTCATGCCCTTTGTAAGGACATGGATGAAATTGGAAACCATCATTCTCAGCAAACTGTTGCAAGGACAAAAAACCAAACACCGCATGTTCTCACTCATAGGTTGGAATTGAACAATGAGAACACATGGACACAGGAAGGGGAACATCACACACCAAGTCTTGTTGTGGGGCAGAGGGAGGGTGGAGGGATAGCATTAGGAGATATACCTAATGTTAAATGACGAGTTAATGGGTGCAGCACACCAACATGGCACATGTATACATATGTAACTAACCTGCACGTTGTGCAGATATACCCTAAAACTTAAAGTATATATATATATAAAAAAGAAACCTGTTTTCTTTTTTTCTATTCTGTGTGTGTGTGTGTGTGTGTGTGTGTGTGTGTGTGTGTGTAATGGAGTTTTGCTCTAGTTGCCCAGGCTAGAGTGCAATGGCGCAGTCTTGGCTCACTTCCACCTCTGTCTCCTGGGTTCAAGCGATTCCCCTGCCTCAGCCACCTGAGTAGCTGGGATTACAAGCATGTGACACAATGCCCAGCTAATTTTGTATTTTAAGTAGAGATGGGGTTTCTCCATGTTGGTCAGGCTGATCTGAAACTCCCAACCTCAGGTGATCCACATGGCTTGGCCTCCCAAAGTGCTGAGATTACAGACATGAGCCACTGTGTACAGGCATGAGTCACTGTGCCCAGTCAAGAAATGTATTTTAAATAAATATTAACATTGTGTGTTTAGCATTTATTTTCCAAAAAAAAACTTAACATACTCTTTTCAATCAATTCTATGCTCTATTAATTGAAACTGGCAAGTATGTTTATCAAAACAATAAGGGTAGTTTTTTTTGTATTGTTGCATTTCATGTGTTTTTTTTTTTTTACGTCCTTCTTTGTACTTTTTGTATTTCTAAATCCTACAGTGGGCACATATCATTTTTCACTGAATAAAGCAATAAGCTATTAATGTTATTAAATAATACTTTCCCTTGAAAACACCTCCCTAAAGTTATTTGTCTTTTCTCATGTTTGCTTATCTCCTTTTCATCATTATTCACTCATCTCATTTTCCACAAGAATCCTGCCCCAACTACTCCACTGAAAATATACTCTTCAAGGTCAACCTGATCATTACAAAATCTTCTTTCTTTACTTCCTTTGACAACTGTCCACAAAATTCAGTATAGTCAAGTTGACTGAGCCTTGCAAAGTGTGTCCCTTGGCTATTCACTCCCTTGTTTTCTTTCCCTTTCTCCTGGCATCTTCTCTCTCTCTTTGATTGGCTTTATTATGTCATCTGCTAATTGTGAAATGTAAACCCAAGCCTAAATATTTAGGATACCACTAGCTATGTGTATCCAGGTCAGTATATCATGGTTGAATGACTTTCCAGCCTGCATTCACTGTTCAGAGTGTTCCCTGACCTTGAGTCATAGTTCCCTAACTGCCATTTTCAGTGGGATATCTTAACACCACCTTAAACCCAACATGTCTAAAACCACATCTGTTGCTCCAAGTCAGTTTTCCCTCTAGACCATACTTGTCCTGCCACAGAATGAGGTCACAACTTCATTGCTTTTGCAATAGCCTTTCAGAAAAAAAATAAGAAAAAGCCACAAAGTGATCTTCAGCTACAGTAGAAAGATGAAAACAGAACACACAGAAAGTCTGAATACAAGTATATTTATTTTTCAAGATGATTTCATAGAAGGAATCAGCCCAATATATTACTATGTTAGTTTAAGCATAGCCATAAAAGTAAATTTGGCTTTAAATTTGGAGTCAGTCAATCTCTGGAGAGAAATGTGTTCATTACCAATATTAGCAGCATTTTATCCTCCAAGTCATTTGGGTTAAAAATCATGGGGAGGTACAATTCTCTGTTTTGAACCCTTATATTCAGTCTTTTGCCTACTCTTGTCAAGTATTTTTGAATGTCTTTTGTTGTTTGTTACGTTTGCATTCCCACAAAATACCTAATTCAGTTCATGTTCACATAACATTAAGATGTTACAACACTCAAACTATTAACTGATAGACTTGACGTCCATTGTCTTCCATATTCTGTTCCTGTTTGTATAAATTCAACCTGCTTTAAAAATTATATTTGGTAGTTGATGACTATAAGATAGAGACTGTAAACCTGAGTTTTCAAGGTGTATAAAATCTGATCAGAAGCCGGTTTCCAATCTAATCCACAACTATATTTTTTCACAAACTATGTCTAATCAGCTTTGATAAATGCTAAGTATGAAGGAAATAAAAATGGTGCATACATAGTTAAGGAAACAGCATATTGGAAGCAGAGGTTAGGTAGAATCTAGTGAATGTTGCAAATAAGTAGAGAGCCTAGGACAAATGTTTAGAGGTTGAATTAAGTAGGAGCCAGTAAAGGAGAGTGATAAAGAGAAGTCAGTGAGGCAGGAAGAAAACAAAGTTAAACGAGACATTACAAAAAACAAGGGAAGAAGATGTTCAAACAAAGAGAGAATGACTAACACTTTAAGAGTGATAGATGACCATTAAATTGGAAATATGGAAGTCACTGATGACTTTGACAAGAGCGAGATCTATGGAGTGGACAGATAGAAATTTGGAGTGGTTTAAGGAGTGACCAGAATTTTGAGAAAAAGAAACAGTGAGTATCGACAACAACTCTTTTTTTTCTTTTTCTTTTTCTTTTCTTTGTTTTTTTTTGTTTTTTGTTTTTTGTTTTTGAGATGGAATCTCACTCTGTCACCCAGGCTGGAGTGCAGTGGTATGATCTTGGCACACTGCAACCTCCGCCTCCCAGGTTAAACCAATTCTCCTGCATCAGTCTCCATGCCTGGCTAATTTTTGTTGTATTTTCATAGTTTTAGAAGAGACAGGTTTCACCATGTTGGCCAGGATGGTCTTGATCTCCCAGTCACCCACATTGGCCTCCCAGAGCTCTGGGATTGCAAGTGTGAGCCACCGCCGCTGGTCAACAACTCTTATAAGAGGTTTTGCAGTGAGGAGAGCAGATAAATTAGACTGCAGATAGAGATTTAGGGTGAGTAAGTATTTTCTTAAATTATTTTGAAGATGGTATTATTTTAACATATTTGAGTGTTAACAGACATGATCCAATACAGGAGAAACTGATGTTGCAAGAGAAAGGTGGTACAACCGAAAGAGCAACATCCTTGGGAGGTGAAGGAGAATGGGACCCAGTGCAATTGTGGAGGGACTGCCCCATCATAGGAATGGGGACACTTTTTTGGTTTGAAGTAAAGAAAATGGATATATTAACATGAAGCTTGGAGATGTCACAGTCAAAGATGGAGCAGGTTTCTTTTCATAGCTTCCTCCCATTTTCTCAGTGAGGTGTACAGCTGGAAATAAGGAGAGTGAGACAGGTGGGTATATAAAGTTTAAGGAAAGGGAAGATATGAAAATGAGTTACAGATATTGAAAAAGTGAACTTGCTATAGAAAAACAGTGGAAATTCCAGGAAGTATTGGCACCTAATTTGAGTTTTGAGAGCATTAAAGTTAAACTAAGGGGGCTGATGATTTGATTTTCTCCAGCTATGAAGAAAGGATAACTAATGTGCAGGGCAAAAATGGGACTCAACTTCATGATTTCTGACTCTAAGACCAATATTTTTGTACTATACTATATTAACACTATTTTCTTTTAAATTCACTAGAAAAGTCATATCTCAGGTTATAATTGAGTAAAATATTTTCTTCAAATTAAAAAATATATATCCAAATGCAGGATGAGCAACAATACCTATGCAAATAAATTGAAGAAGCTTGCAACATGAAGCCATTTGTAGATTGTATGCTAATCAGCATACATTTCCCCCTGTAAATATCGCAAAATGTCCATATGCTCATGTTGCAAAAGCCCTCTTGGAGCCTTGTAAACAGGCCAGGGGACCTTATTGTTAGGCAAGATCTAAACTCTTTCATTCTTGGCCACAAAGAAAGGGCAGCAGGCTGATAGCGCTAGAGGTAATTAGCACAGCATTCATCTTGCCTTATGCTTAGAATGCCTAGAGGAAGCTTCCTATTTCTGGCTGATGATAAGACAGAATCAGTCTCTTTTGCTCTCTGATTTAGTCATTTATCAATCATCATTCTGCAGACCCATTGAGAAGCAAAGAATGTATACACATATACATGCTTATGTTTAAAATGTTTTATGGGGGGAATACATGTTTTTTAGCAGTTGTGTGTGTGTGTGTGTGTGGGTGTGTGCTTGGCAACAGAATATAATGAAAGGAAAAGTGGGAGCGGTTGAGGGAAGTGAAGTCTGGATACTGAGTACAGCTATTCCTGGGGAGACAGAATGGTGTAAAATTAAAAGGAGTGGCTCTGGAGTCAAACTTCTTGTCCTGAATCCTGGCTCTGACACTTTTTAGCCACATTGCCCTGGCCAAGTTACATACCTTTTCTGGACCTCAGTCACCTTATTTGTAACATATAAATAATAGTCATACTTAAAATAAAAAGTTGTTGAGAGAATTAAATGAGTTGATGTTTGAAACACTAGTATTTACCAGCTGGTGATCCTGGCAACATCATTTAAATTCTTAAGGTTCAATTTCCTTATCAGTAAAACCTCCAAAGCCTCCTCTGCTTTTGCAATTTGTTTTCCTTTCACAAGATTTTACATTTTCCGGTTTTTTGGCAACAGATTCAGGTTAAATAATATTGTATTAGTTACAAAATTTCCTCACAATTCTGTTACCTATACCAAAGTCCTCATCAGTGGCCAGATAAATTTATGACCATTAATATTCGATTCAGGAATGTCATATGTTGGCCGGATGCAGTGGGACACGCCTGTAATCCTAGTCTTTGGGAAGCTGAGGCAGGCATATCATGAGGTCAGCAGTTTGAGACCAGCCTGACCAACATAGTGAAACTTTGTCTCTACTAAATATGCAAAAAATAATAATAATAATTAGCCGGCTGTGGTGGCACTCGCCTGTAATCCCAGCTCTCAGGAGGCTGAGGCAGGGGAATGGCTTGAACCTGGGAGGCGGAGGTTGCAGTGAGCTGAGATCAAGCCATTACACTCCAGTCAGGGAAACAGGGAAGACTCCATCACAAACAAACAAACAAAAAACAATGTCATATGTTAACCTGAAAAGCAGATGAGTCTTCCTAAGAATATATCTACATTAATATCCAATTTGGTTTGCATTCCTTGAGGCTTTATCAATGGAATCCAAGAAGTGTACAACTAATGAAGCTCAGTCTGTGTAGTGGACTGCATGGAAGATGCCTCATCTACAAAGCTCAGAGGAATGATAGAATTGTCACTATCAACACACAGCAATTTGTCTACCTGTCATGTGTTTCCCTATACTTGCTTCATAATAGGGGTAGTCCTATGTCTTGTTCACTCTGCATTCTCTTGCCCAGAGCAGAGACTGTGACACTAAATAGGTCTAAAAATTGTGTGAAAAGTGAATGAGGAAATGAATGGAGAAAAACCTCATGTGACCATTTGTCTCGTCTTTCATTTACCTTGCAGCCAATTCTCATTATCCAAAACCTTTTAAGTAATGCTATAATAAACATTTATTCTGATAAGATAGAAGAAGAGTAATGCATATGTTTGAGTAATCAATTCCTGAGCAATATTCAGAAGGCTCACAAAAATACCTGATTATTTACAATACCTAAAGTACCGTCTTTGCCTATAGCATAAAATGTTGCTTCTTATAACAGTTTTGGTGCCCCCCCATCACTCACTTCATACACAATACATGGGGGCATGTGCACAAAGACACACACACACACATACACACAATTTCTTCAATAAAGACTCACTTCAGAAGTGATGAAAGACACATTGTTAAAATGGTAAGGAAGAAAGAAAAACAAAAAAATTCTGTTTGAGACTTAAGGCTCTGGGCTTCTGTGTTCCATATGGTAACTGAGCTTGGAACATAGCAAATACAGATTCCAAAAGATCATTTTATCCTTCTATTCTGTGATTTGGGCAGTCAAGCATGTTAGAAAGAATAAGTAACCAGAACAAGGAGCTGAGAGGCAAACAGATAGCAATTTACAATCAGTGAAGAGAATACTTTTCTCAGGCTCCAATATTATTATTATTATTATTATTATTATCATTATTATTATTTTAAACATATACTGCTGGGCAGAACAAACAAAATGCACAGACTCCAATCACAACAGGTGAAATCATGATGAAATAAGACCTTGAATCTTGGATAGAAAGAAGGTGGTCAACATACCATAAACAAGGGTGGGAGGTAACTCTTCAAGAATCATTTGGATATGGAAAGTCTGGAAATTATTTTTTATATACTTTTGTGGCTTAACTTGGCTTAACCATAAGCTTACAAATACTCAGGAGTCATTAACTTTGCAAATTGTTTGGAGGATTCTGAGGAGTTAATCCCGGAAGATAGTATAGTGTATCAAAAATCATTTACTAGATTTTTTTATTACATAGAAGCAAAAATAAATAAAATAGAAAAGAGGTTCCATGCAGTATAGAGGGTGCTAGACTAGGAGTCAAAAAAACTGGAGTCCAATCTTGGTCTAAAAAAACTGGAGTCCAATCTTGGTCTAAAGTAAACGAATTGTCCTTCTCTTTTCTTTCTGTTTCTCATGAATTAAAAAAAAGGGGCGACAAAAGGATATGTGCATTCAATCAATTCCCTCCAAGCTCTACCATCACTATTTTGAAAGTCTTTCCTATTTACAGAACATGTCTCAGTTTACAAAAAGCTCCATTATTGAATCCTTAAAACAGTACTGTTAAGAGTTATTATCCTCATTTACAAATAAGGAAGGGAAATCTCAGAGTGATTAACACATTTCCCCAAAATCCTCCTTCTAGAATGTTGTAAATCCAGTTCTCATATCAAATTCAATGCCCTTACAAGGATCCTATACTGACTCCTTAATGCGATTTAGCCTAATATACATAATATCTCTCAAAATTTAAACTATTATGTGACCCACAGAGAACAGGGCTTTAAAACAGTAATGGATTTCATCGAACTGGAAATAACTAATTTTAATAAAATATAAGGGTGAGGAAGATATTGGTCAAAGGATACAAAATTTCAGTTAGGAAGGATAAGTTCAAGAGATCTATTTTACAGATAGCATGTTGACTGTGGTTAATAAAAACATTATATTCTTGTACATTGCTAATAAAATAGATTTTAAATATTCTTACCACAAAAAAAGATAAACATGTGAGGTAATGTATATATATGTCAATTAGCTAGATTTAGCCATCCTACAATATATGTGTGTTTCAGAACAATACGATGTACAAAATGAATATATATAATTTTACTCATCAATTAAAATAAATAAATGTTTAAAAATGAAATAAAAATAAAAAGCAGTTGGACTTTATACCACAATGTTTTTATATGATTATTTGAAAGCTCTGTAGCTAAAGACCATCAGGAACACACTATAGTTGAACAAATTGTGTTTATTACTCATTACAGTAAGAGAGAATGCACACCATAGGGAACTGTTATATAAATTATGCGGGCATCTCAGTAGGAAGATAATAAAAGGACTTGTTATAGTGTTTGGATTTGTATTAGGTGATTTGGGGGAAATATTGAGGAAGCAGAATTTTTCTCTGGATTGAATACTCTCAGGAAGTAAGGGTAATGTGATGATTAAGTATCTTAATACATCTTATCTATTGTGAGGGCAGTCTAAAGCAAGGGTAAAGTTGTAATTGGTAAAAGAAAAAAAGCAGTAACTTATATTGGTCAGAATAGTGAGACAACTGGTGAGTTTTCTGACTTGCACAATGTTCCTGTTCTGTCTGTGTTCAGACATGACTGCAGAGTGGTCTTTTTTTCGCATTCATCTATCGTGGTCACAGAGTAGCCTCATTTAATGCTGGTGTTCCTGAAATAGTAATACCAAGGCCTAGCTGTGAGTGCCAAGCCAGCTGTTAGCAACTGGGCATATCTTGTGAATGTCAGAAGCTGTTTTTCTCTTTCTCAAAACCAGTTAAACATTTTAGTTGAGTGATTTGCCCTGCAGCTGGTGGATGAGGAGGAGTTTTCCAAAAGTGGGAAAAAACAGAACAAGATATGCCCTTTCTCAAAAGGCATGTTTTCAAACACTACTTCCATATGGCAAATTATTTCTTATACAAACGTAAAATATAAAGAAGAGACTATGAGAAAATACTTGCAATATGTATAACAAACAAATGACTATACAATTCTTTCTATAAATAAAACATCAAAGAACCCAATAGAAAAATACAGCAACAATTCACAGATTAATAACTATAAATAGATAAGTAAAGATATTCAACTTTACTATTCATGAAGTAAATATAAATTAAAACAAAGAAGCAATTTTCTTCCATTTAATTGACACAAAAAAATGATGAGGGAATAGGAAATCCTAACATTGTTAAATGTGAACAAAGTACAAGTACTTTACAGGATATTTTGGCAATCTCTAGCAAACTTTAAAATGCGCATTAAATTTTTAAGAATTTTTCTTTTAGAAATCCTACATGTGCCCAAAAACATGATTCAAAAATGTTCATTGTAGCATTTGTTAAACAGAAAAAATCGGTCAATAACATTGAACATCAAATAGAGAAGTACCTAAATTTAAAAATGATGTATCCATACTATGAAGTTATATGCCAGCAATTAAAATATTTATATAGATATGTATGGCAAATATAGAAGAAAAACAAAGATACAGATTTAGACAAGAAAATTAATCTACAGAAAGTGCTTTGTATGTCACTTATATCAAAATATTTACGTAGGCCAGTTGCAGCAGCTCATGCCTATAATCCCAACACTTTGGGTGGCTGAGCCAGAAGGATTGCCTGAGTCCAGGAATTTGAGACCAGCCTAGGCAACATAGTGAGACCGCTTTTCTACAAAAACAAAAACAAAAACAAAAAAGAGCCAGGTATGGTGACATATGCCTGTAGTCCCAACTACTCAGGAGGCTGAGGTGGGAGAATTGCTTGAGGCTGCGAGGTTGAGGCTGCAGTGAGCTGAGAGTGTGCCAATGTACTCCAGCCTGGGCAACAGAGCAAGACCCTGTCTAAAAATATATATTTATATATTTGTAATATTTGCATATATGTGTATGAATATATATATATAAAGTATGTGTGTATATATATTTAAATGAATATAAAATTATCTGTAAGTGAGCATACCAATTGTGAGCTGATCTGTTTCCTTTGAGACCAGGAATTCAGTTGAATTTTGCGAGAAAGAGGGTGGGGAGAATGGTAGAAATGTAAGTTTTTCTGTATATACATCTGTACTGCTTGAAATTTTTATAGGAATGTATTTTTTCATTACAAAAAGTTAAATAATAATATATTCTCTTAGGAAACATTTAGCTTAGATGGGGTAACTTGTAATGCACTTATCTTCCTGGTAGAAACAACTGAAAACACTGGACTGTATACATACATATATCAATGTTTTTAAGTGTTAGAAATTAGGTAGTGAAAGAGAATAATTCCTTAGAGGGTGAAAGCAAAATAAAGCCTTATGATTGTCCGGGCTTACTGCCTGAAAGGAGATTTTGGGCTGTATCATACAAAGGGAGAACCCAAATGCAATCCAGTAGCCTCCCTAAGTTGAGATGACAGAGCTAGGAGTCCAGAAAGGGAAATACAGCTAGAATTTTCAGGGAAGAATACAAGAGAAAAAAGACATGCACAAAAAATATGACAACTGCAGAGATTTGTTGAAGGTCCTCCTCAGCTCTAGTTGAGCACGAATCAGTGCATGAATGTGAGGAAAGTAACCGAGGCTGGAGAAATAACTATCTAAAAACAGTAGAGAAAAAAATTCTTAGTGCTCAAACAGTTCATGTTCCCATAAGTCAGAGTGAAAAACCCTGTACTTCGCATGACATTAGGTAGGTTCCTCAGAGGGTATCGCCACAGTAGTGGAAAAAAAAAAAAAGCCCGAGATGAATACCTAGTCTGGTTCCAACAAAGTTCAAAAACAAGCCTTGAAAGAATCAATGTTTTGTTTTGTATTTTTCTTCCAAGTAAACTTAAAGCATCTCAGATTTAAGTGTGAAAATAATATTAGAAGAAGAAAAACACCATCAAAATGTAAAATCCACATTTTCTGACATCAAATAAAAAATTACTAAGCATGCACGAAGCCAGGAAAATAAGAGAAAAGCCATTCAACAGGAAGAGGCCAGAAAATGGCACGTATAGAATAAGTAGACAATAATATTAAAATAGCTACAAATATTCTAACTCTATTATATATGTTCAATACATAAGAGGAAAGGTGGGCCGGGTGCGGTGTCTCACGCCTGTAATCCCAGCACTTTGGGAGGCCAAGACATGTGGATCACAAAGTCAGGAGATTGAGACCATCCTGGCTAACGCGGTGAAACTGTGTCTCTACTAAAAATTCAGAGAATTAGAGGGCCTTGATGTGACGCGCCTGTAGTCTCAGCTACGTGGAAGGCTGAGGCAGGAGAATCGCTTGAACCTGGGAGGCGGAGGGAGCAGTGAGCGGAGATTGCGCCACTGCACTCCTGCCTGGGTGACAGGAAAAAAAAAAAAAAAAAAAAAAAAAAAGGAAGAGGAAAGGTTGAACATGTTAAGTAAACATATGAAAGACATACCAAAATCAAACTTCCGTGGATGTGAATTACACATCTGAAATCAAAAATAAAATGGGTGGATATATAGCAGATTTAACACTGCAGAAGAAAAGACCAACACTACAATTGAATTTTGTTCCCCCATATTAGTATGTTGAAGTTTCAAACCGCAGTGCCACAGAATGTGATATTATTTTAATATGAGATTCTTGCAGATGTGAGCTAAGATGAAGTAATTAGGAAAAGACTTAATCCAATACTACAATACTACTGGCATTTTAATAACCGGGAAATCTGGAGGTAGAGGCACATACCCAGGTAGAATGTCACGTGAAAACAAAGGCAGAAAAGTCACTGAATCTAGCTAGGCAAGAGAGGTTGTAGATTCTGAGAGCCCTCAGAAGAAACCAACCTTGTCAACACCTTGATATTAAACTTCCAGTCCCCAGAACTGTGAGAAAATATATGATGTATAAGCCCCCTAGTTTGTGGTGTTTTACTATGGCCACTTTAGCAAACTAAAGCTACCATTAACATTGAAAACATTAGGAGAGTAATTTCCACATTAAATGCAAAGAGGAAACATTGTTTGAAAACAGAGCCAGAATACCTATATAATATGATAGGGTAGATTTCAGAGGCAAGAATATCACACGCAAAATGAGGGACATTGTAAACTGATAAAGGGAGAATTTACCAAGGAAATGTAAGAATTTAAAAATTGGATATTTAGGCATCCAATATAACTGTGCTTCAAAATCAACATTGCAAAAATTAATAAAACTTAAAGGAGAAATAGGCAAATTCACAATTATAGTCAAATATGTCAATATTCCTCTTTTAATAAATGATAAAAGATTTGGAAAAAATCAGTAAAATATACAGACTTGAAAAACAATATCAAATAACTTGACTTAACTGACTTTGGTAGAACACGTGACACAACAACAGTAGAATACACAGTGTTTTCGAGTGCACACAGAACATATACCAAGATAAGCCAGATGCAGGATCATTAAACAAGTCTGAATAAATGTAAAATGATTGAAGCCATACAAAGTACATTCGCTGACCACAGTGGATTTAAACTAGGAATTAATATCAGAAAAAAAAAAGTCTAGGAAATTCCCAAGTATTTTAACACTGAATAGCATAGTTCCGGAGAGGAGATGGATCAAGGAAAGAATAAGATACAATTAGAAAATAATTTGAATTAAATGAGAATGAAAAGACAACCTACCAAAATTTGTGGGACTCAGATTTAAAAATATTGGAAGGTAAATTTATAGCACTAAAATTTCTATGTCATACAAGATTGGTCTCAGCTGGGCGTGGTGGCTCATGCCTATAATCCTATCACTTTGGGAGGGCCAGGCAGGTGAATCACCTGAGGTCAGCAGTTCAAGACGGGCCTGGCCAACATGGTAAACCTGTCTCTACCAAAAATACAAAAATTAGCAGGGCATAGTTGTGCATGCCTGTAATCCCAGTTACCTAGGAGGCTGGGACAACAGAATCACTTGAACCTAGGAGGCGGAGGTTGCACTGAGCCAAGGTGGTGCCACTGAACTGCAGCCTGGACATCAGAGAGAGACCAAAAAAGATTGCCCTCATAACAATGAGAGCATCTACATTTCTATATTGAGAAAATAAGACAAAAGAGCAAATGAAACCCAAAATAAACAGAATGACGAAAATAAAATTAAAGTAGAAATGAAATAGAAAACAAAAATATACTAAGGAAAATCAATGTAATGAAAAGGTAGTTCATTGAAATGATTAATATAACTGATAAACCTATAGCCATATCAATGTGGAAAAAATATACACATTAGGAATGATAGAGGTGCCATCACTAAAGTTCTACATCTATTAAGTGGATAATAAGTAAATGTCAAAAACAACTTTATGCAAATAAAAGCAACAACTGAATGACAAATACCTTGAAAAGACAAGCTACCAATGCTAACACAAAAATAAATAGATAAACCCAACACTATATCTAAAAACAGAAATGAAATTTTTAAACAAAACTTTCACACAAAGAAAATGTCTGGCCCAGATTACTTTGCATAAGAATTCTAATGAACATCAAAAGAAGAAATAATACCAACTCTACACAAAATCTTCTAGAAATTAAAAGGAGAGAATGCTATCTAACTCATTATACAAGCCCAACATTACCTTGATGCCAAAGATAGACAAACAAATTACAAGAAAATCACAAACTAATGTCCCCCATGAACAAATTCAAAATTTTCTAACCATTTTTTTACTAAAACAGTATGCAGAATGGATAACATATCCATAATCAAGTGAGTTTTATGTAATGTTGAATTAACGTTAGAAAAATAATCAGTATCACTCAGCATCATTAACAATTAACAGCCTATAAAAGAAAACAAGATAATAGACACAGAAAAAGCACTTGACAAAATCCAACATCCATTCTTGATAAAATTAAACTTTCAGCAAATTAGCAATAGAAAGGTAATACTCCCATCTGATAAAAGGCATCTGTAATAAACCTACAGCACCATACTTAATGATAAAACGTTGAATGGTTTTCCCGCGAAGATATTAGTGCTGACTACTTCTCTTCAATGTTGTATTAGTGTTTCTAGACAATGTAATAATTGAAGAAAAAGATGTAAAATCTTTCCAGGGGGGAGGAGCCAAGATGGCCGAATAGGAACAGCTCCGGTATACAGCTCCCAGCATGAGCGACACAGAAGACGGGTGTTTTCTGCATTTCCATCTGAGGTACCAGATTCATCTCACTAGGGAGTGCCAGACAGTGGGCACAGGCCCGTGGGTGCATGCACTGTCCGCGAGCCGAAGCAGGGTGAGGCACAGCCTCACTCGGGAAGCGCAAGGGGTCAGGGAGTTCCCTCTTTCCTAGTCAAAGAAAGTGGTGACAGATGGCACCTGGAAAATCGGGTCACTCCCACCCAAATACTGCGCTTTTCCGACGGGCTTAAAAAACGGCGCATGAGGAGATTATATCCGCCACCTGGCTTGGAGGGTCTTATGCCCACGGAGTCTCACTGATTGCTAGCACAGCAGTCTGAGATCAAACTGCAAGGCGGCAGCTAGGCTGGGGGAGGGGTGCCCTCCACTGCCCAGGTTTGCTTAGGTAAACAAAGCAGCCAGGAACTTCCAACAGGGTGGAGCCCACCACAGCTCAAGGAGGTCTGCCTGTCTCTGTAGGCTCCACCTCTGGGGGCAGGGAACAGAAAAACAAAAAGAAAGCAGTAACCTCTGCAGACTTAAATGTCCCTGTCTGACAGCTTTGAAGAGAGCAGTGGTTCTCCCAGCATGCAGCTGGAGATCTGAGAAAGGCAGACTGCCTCCTCAAGTGGGTCCCTGACCCCTGACTCCCGAGCAGTCTAACTGGGAGGCACCCCTCAGCAAGGGCATGACACCTCACAGGGCCGGGTACTCCAACAGACCTGCAGCTGAGGGTCCTGTCTGTTAGAAGGAAAACTAACAAACAGAAAGGACATCCACAACAAAAACCCATCTGTACATCACCATCATCAAAGACCAAAAGTAGATAAAACCACAAAGATAGGGAAAAAACAGAGCAGAAAAACTGGAAACTCTAAAAAGCAGAGCGCCCCTCCTCCTCCAAAGGAAGGCAGTTCCTCACCAGCAACGGAACAAAGCTGGACGGAGAATGACTTTGATGAGCTGAGAGAAGAAGCCTTCAGATGATCAAATTACTCCCAGCTACAGGAGGACATTCAAACCAAAGGCAAAGAAGTTGAAAACTTTGAAAAAAATTTAGAAGAATGTATAACTAGAATAACCAACACAGAGAAGTGCTTAAAGGAGATGATGGAGCTGAAAACCAAGGCTTGAGAACTATGTGAAGAATGCAGGAGCCGATGCGATCAACTGGAAGAAAGGGTACCAGCGATGGAAGATGAAATGAATGAAATGAAGAGAGAAGGGAAGTTTAGAGAAAAAAGAGTAAAAAGAAATGAGAAAGGCTCCAAGAAATACAGGACTATATGAAATGACCAAATCTACATCTGATTGGTGTACCTGAAAGTGACGGGGAGAATGGAACCAAGTTGGAAAACACTCTGCAGGATATTATCCAGGAGAACTTCCCCAATCTAGCAAGGCAGGCCAACATTCAGATTCAGGAAATATAGAGAATGCCACAAAGATACTCCTCGAGAAGAGCAACACCAAGATATAATTGTCAGATTCACCAAAGTTGAAATGAAGGAAAAAATGTTAAGTGCAGCCAGAGAGAAAGGTTGGGTTATCCTCAAAGGGAAGCCCATCCGACTAACAGCAGATCTCTTGGCAGAAACTCTACAAGCCAGAAGAGAATGGGGGCCAATATTCAACATACTTAAAGAAAAGAATTTTCAACCCAGAATTTCATATCCAGCCAAACTAAGCTTCCTAAGTGAAGGAGAAATAAAACACTTTACAGACAAGCAAATGCTGAGAGATTTTGTCATCACCAGGCCTGCCCTAAAAGAGGTCCTGAAGGAAGCGCTAAACATGGAAAGGAACAACTGGTACCAGCCGCTGCAAAATCATGCCAAAATATAAAGACCATTGAAACTAGGAAGAAACTGCATCAACTAACAAACAAAATAACCAGCTGACATCATAATGACAGGATCAAATTCACACATAACAATATTAACTTTAAATGTAAATGGACTAAATGCTCCAATTAAAAGACACAGACTGGCCAACTGGATAAAGAGTCAAGACCCATCAGTGTGCTGTATTCAGGAAACCCATCTCACCTGCAGAGACACACATAGGCTCAAAATAAAAGGATGGAGGAAGATCTACCAAGCAAATGGAAAAGAAAAAAAGGCAGGGGTTGCAATCCTAGTCTCTGATAAAACAGACTTTAAACCAACAAGATCAAAAGAGACAAAGAAGGCCATTACTTAATGGTAAAGGGATCAATTCAACAAGAAGAGCTAACTATCCTAAATGTATATGCACCCAATACAGGAGCACCCAGATTCATAAAGCAAGTCCTGAGTGACCTACAAAGAGACTTAGACTCCCACACATTAATAATGGGAGACTTTAACACCCCACTGTCAACATTAGACAGATCAATGAGCCAGAAAGTCAACAAGGATACCCAGGAATTGAACTCAGCTCTGCACCAAGTGGACCTAATAGACATCTACAGAACTCTCCACCCCAAATCAACAGAATATACATTTTTTTCAGCACCACACCACACCTATTCCAAAATTGACCACATACTTGGAAACAAAGCTCTCCTCAGCAAATGTAAAAGAACAGAAATTGTAACAAACTGTCTCTCAGACCACAGTGCAATCGGGATTAAGAATCTCCCTCAAAACTGCTCAACGACATGGAAACTGAACAACCTGCTCCTGAATGACTACTGGGTACATAACGAAATGAAGGCAGAAATAAAGATGTTCTTTGAAACCAATGGGAACAAAGACACAACATACCAGAATCTCTGGGACACATTCAAAGCAGTGTGTAGAGGGAAATTTATACCACTAAATGACCACAAAAGAAAGCAGGAAAGATCCAAAATTGACACCCTAACATCACAATTAAAAGAACTAGAGAAGCAAGAGCAAACACATTCAAAAGCTAGTAGAAGGCAAGAAATAACTAAAATCAGAGCAAAACTGAAGGAAATACAGACACAAAAAACCCTTCAAAAAATTAACAAATCCAGGAGCTGGTTTTTTGAAAGGATCAACAAAATTGATAGACTGCTAGCAAGACTATAAAGAAAAAAAGAGAGGAGAATCAAATATACACAATAAAAAAAAGATAAAGGGGATATCACCACCGATCCCACAGAAATACAAACTACCATCAGAGAATACTACAAACACCTCTACGCAAATAAACTAGAAAATCTAGAAGAAATGGATAAATTCCTTGACACATACACTCTCCCAAGACTAAACCAGGAAGAAGTAGAATCTCTGAATCGACCAATAACAGGAGCTGAAATTGTGGCAGTAATCAATAGCTTACCAACGAAAGAGTCCAGGACCAGATGGATTCACAGCCGAATTCTCCCAGAGGTACAAGGAGGAACTGGTACCATTCCTTCTGAAGCTATTCCAATCAATAGAAAAAGAGGAAGTCCTCCCTAACTCATTTTATGAGGCCAGCATCATCCTGATACCAAAGCCAGGCAGAGACACAATCAAAAAAGAGCACTGCAGACCAATATCCTTGATGAACATTGAGGCAAAAATCCTCAATAAAATACTGGCAAACGGAATCCAGCAGCACATCGAAAAGCTTATCCACCATGATCAAGTGGGCTTCATCCCTGGGATCCAAGGCTGGTTCAATATACACAAATCAATAAATGTAATCCAGCATATAAACAGAACCAAACACAAAATCCACATGATTATCTCAATAGATGCAGAAAAGGCCTTTGACAAAATTAAACAACCCTTCATGCTAAAAACTCACAATAAATTAGGTATTGATGGGACGTATCTCAAAATAATAAGAGCTATCTATGACAAACCCACAGCCAATATCATACTGAATGGGCAAAAACTGGAAGCATTCCTTTGAAAACTGGCACAAGACAGGGATGACCTTTCTCACCACTGCTATTCAACATCGTGTTGGAAGTTCTGGCCAGGGCAATTAGGCAGGAGAAGGAAATAAAGGGTATTCAATTAGGAAAAGAGGAAGTCAAATTGTCCCTGTTTGCAGACGACATGATTGTATATCTAGAAAACCCAATTGTCTCAGCCCAAAATCTCCTTAAGCTGATAAGCAACTTCAGCAAAGTCTCAGGATACAAAATCAATGTACAAAAATCACAAGCATTCTTATACACCAACAACAGACAAACAGAGAGCCAAATCATGAGTGAACTCCCATTCACAATTGCTTCAAAGAGAATAAAATACCTAGGAATCCAACTAACAAGGGATGCCAAGGACCTCTTCAAGGAGAGCTACAAACCACTGCTCAAGGATTTAAAAGAGGATACAAACAAATGGAAGTACATTCCATGCTCATGGGTAGGAAGAATCAATATCATGAAAATGGCCATACTGCCCAAGGTAATTTATAGATTCAGTGCCATCCCCATCAAGCTACCAATGACTTTCTTCACAGAATTGGAAAAAAAAACTACTTTAAAGTTCATATGGAACTAAGAAAGAGACCACATCACCAAGTCAATCCTGAGCCAAAAGAACAAAGCTGGAGGCATCACACTACCTGACTTCAAACTATACTACAAGGCTACACTACAGTAACCAAAACAGCATGGTACTGGTACCAAAACAGAGATATAGATCAATGGAACAGAACAGAGCCCTCAGAAATCACACTGCATATCTACAACTATCTGATCTTTGACAAACCTGAGAAAAACAAGCAATGGGGAAAGGATTCCCTGTTTAATAAATGGTGCTGGGAAAACTGGCTAGCCATATGTAGAAAGCTGAAACTGGAGCCCTTCCTTACACCTTATACAAGAATCAATTCAAGATGGATTAAAGACTTAAACATTAGATCTAAAACCATAAAAACGCTAGAAGAAAACCTAGGCATTACCATTCAGGCATGGGCAAGGACTTCATGTCTAAAACACTAAAAGCAAAGACAACAAAAGCCAAAATTGACAAATGGGATCTAATTAAACTAAAGAGCTTCTGCACAGCAAAAGAAACTACCATCAGAGTGAACAGGCAACCTACAAAATGGGAGAAAATTTTCGCAACCTACTTATCTGACAAAGGGCTAATATCCAGAATCTACAGTGAACTCAAACAAATTTACAATAAAAAAACAAACAACCCCATCAAGAAGTGGGCAAAGGACATGAACAGACACTTCTCAAAAGAGGACATTTATGCAGCCAAAAAAACACATGAAAAAATGCTCACCATCACTGGCCATCAGAGAAATGCAAATCAAAACCACAGTGAAATACCATTTCATACCAGTTAGAATGGGGATCATTAAAAAGTCAGGAAACAACAGTTGCTGGAGAGGATGTGGAGAAATAGGAACACTTTTAGACTGTTGGTGGGACTGTAAACTAGTTCAAACATTGTGGAAGTCAGTGTGGCGATTCCTCAGGGATCTAGATCTAGAAATACCATTTGACCCAGCCATCCCATTACTGGGTATATACCCAAAGGATTATAAATCATGCTGTTATAAAGACACATGCACACGTATGTTTATAGCGGCATCATTCACAATAGCAAAGACTTGGAACCAACACAAATGTCCTACAATGGTAGACTGGATTAAGAAAATGTGCCACATATACACCATGGAATACTATGCAGCCATAAAAAATGATGAGTTCATGTCCTTTGTAGGGACATGGATGAAATTGGAAATCATCATTCTCAGTAAACTATTGCAAGAACAAAAAACCAAACACCGCATATTCTCACTCATAGGTGGGAATTTAACAATGAGAACACCTGGACACAGGAAGGAGAACATCACACTCTGGGGACTGTTGTGGGGTGGGGGCAGAGGGGAGGGATAGCATTGGGAGATATAACTAATGCTAGATGATGAGTTAGTGGGTGCAGCGCACCAGCATGGCACATGTATACATACATAACTAACCTGCACATTGTGCACATGTACCCTAAAACTTAAAGTATAATTTAAATAAATCTTTCCAGAATGAAATAAATAACACTGCTTATTAATAGACAATATCATCTAAATTTAAAAATAATGTTATAATCTACAAAAATCATCTAGAACTAATAAGTGGATTTTTCAAGGTCATGGGATCTAAGGTCAGTATAAAATGATAAATCTATAAACTACACTAAAAATTAGAAATTAAAATTTTAAAACAATGCCACTAACAAACAAAAATATAAAATACATAATAATAAATTTGACAAAATCTATGCAAGAACTATACAGCAGAAACAACACAGTATTGTAAAGACAAATTAAAGAAAACCTAAATACATCGAAGCATATTATTATGCATAATATGATAGGAGAAATATCATATATTGATATAGCATATGAATAATGGAAAGGGATAATAGGCCCTTTTGGGTTCAATAGGGGCTTATTGAGGGTTTGATGGCTGAATATTGTTATAATTTCAAATCTTCCACTATGTTATTAATAGAATCAATGTAATCTCAATCAGAAACCTAGCAGGCTTAAGAAAAAAGAGAAGCCAATTATAAAATGTATGTGGAAATACAAAGGAACTGGAATATCCATTAAAACTTTAAAAGTAAAAACACCATTGAAATACTAACATCAGATGATTTGTAGACTTGATTTTACAAATGGTTATCAAGACAGACACATATATCAATGAAATGGAATACTGAGTCCAGAAATTGACCCAGACAAAAATGGTCTGTTGATTTTTGACAAAGATCTACATAAAATTTGGTGGAAAAGGATAGTCATTTCTACAAATTGTGTTAGAAAAATTAGATATCCATATGTAAATAATAATTATAATTAACTTCAATCCACACCTTACACTATACACTAAAATTTAGTCAAGATGGAACTTAGATTTAGATGTAACAGCTAAAACTATAAAATTTCTAGAAGATAATGTGGAACAACATATTTATGAATCTGGATTTGGCATAGATTTTTTTAAATACAACAGAAAAAGTACAAAATATAAAAGAAGAATGTCAATAACTTATATTAGTCTATTTGTGATGCTATACAAAATAACTTAGACTGGGTAGTTTATAAAGAAAGTAAATTAACCTTTTATAACTCCAGAGGCCAGGAAGTCCAAGATCAAGATACCAGAAAGTTTGATGTCTAGTGAGGGTTACACACTTTGTCTAAGCTATTACCTTGTTGCTGCATCTCCAAAGGGGAGAAATGCTGTATTCTCATGTGGAAGAAAAGCCCAAAGGGCTTAAGTTAGTTCCTTCCTTCCCTTTTATAATGATCTGTCCCTCATGACTTAATCACTTCCCAAAAGGCTTCACCTTTTAATATCATCACCATGGGGGTGAATTTCAACATGTGAATTTTGGAAGGGACACATTCAAACCATAGCACTCTACCAGTGGTGGGCCAAAATTCATGTTCTCTTCACATACAAAAATACATTAATTCTATCCCAAAAGTGTTAACACATTCCAGCATAACTTTTAAAGTCTATATGCAAAGTCTGATCTAGAACATGCAAATATTATCTAAATCAGATATGGGGGATACGCAAAGTATGATTCATCTAGAGTCAAATTACCATTCAGAGTCCAAAATACCATTGGAAGACGGTCATGGGATAGGTATTCCCAATCCAAAAGATACAACTAGGTAAGAGGAAAGGGGTGATAGTTTGCTTTTGGCTTCAAAACAAAACGGGACGAATAACATTATATCTTAAGGCCTGAGAATAATATTATTTGACTCCATGTCCCACATTCCAGACACACTTGAGTGAAGGTTGAGTCCCCGAGGCTGCAAAAAACTTTCTCACATTGATTTTTCGGGTACAGCCATGCCACAGCTCTTAGGGTTTGATTTAATTTGCCTGGAGCTCTCCCAGGCTGGCATTGCAGTAGCGGCTGTGCAGGCCTGGGGTCTTGGAGGTGACCTTCATCCAATAATCTCAGTAAACACTGCTCTAGTGGTGGCTATCTGCAGTATCCATGACCCCTTAGCTCCACTGGACATTTCCCATGTCGAGATCCCCTTTGGTAACCCTGACCCCATGGCTCAACTGCGCATTGCCCTAGTGGAGGGAATGATATGGTTAGGCTTCCTGGTGTCCCCACCGAAATCTCATCTTGGATTGTAATCCCCATAATACCCACATGTCAAGGGTGGGACCAGGTGGAAGTAATCGAATCATGGGGGCATTTGATAATGAGTGAGTTATCATGAGATCTGATAGTTTTATAAGGGGCTTGATGTGCTTTGTTTGTGTCCCCACCCAAATCTCATCTTCAATTGTAGTTCCCATTATCTTCATGTGTCATAGGAGGGAACAAGTGGGAAGTAATGTAATCATGGGAGTGGTTACCTCCATATTGTTGTCATGATAGTGAGTGAGTTCTCACCAGATGGTTTATAAGGGGCTTTTCCCCCTTTGCTCAGGACTTCTCCTTTCTGATGCTATGTGAGAAAGGACTTGTTGCTTCCCCTTCCATCATGATTGTAAGTTTCCTGATTCCTCTCCAGCCCCATAGAACTGTGAGCCAATTAAACCTCTTTCCTTTATAAATTATCCAGTCTCAGGTATGTCTTTATTAGCAGTGTGAGGATGGACTAACACAGGGCTCTTACCCCGTTACTCAGCACTTCTTCTTTCTGCTGCCTTGTGAGAAGGTGACTGGCTTCCTCTTTGCCTTCCTCCATGATTGTTAAGATCTCCCCATCCATGTTGAACTGTGAGTCAATTAAACCTATTTCCTTTATATATTACCCAGTCTCAGGCAGTTCTTTATAGCAATATGAAAACAGACTAATGCAGGCATTCCGCAGTGGCCCTGATCCTGCAGTATTTCTCTGACTGGACCCCAAGTTTCTCTGGGGCATTCATTGAAAATTAGGAGGTATCCATGCCTCCACAGCTCATTTGCTCTGCGTGACTGCAAAGTTAGTACCACATGAATGCTGTCAAGGATTATAGCCTGTATCTTCCAGAGAACTTGCCCTTGCTGCAACTAAGCCCACTTGAGCCACAGCTGAGAATGCTGTGGAGCACTACATTGGAATGGGGGAAGCAGAGACTTGAGGTGGGCTTAGGCAGCAAACACTGAGGATCTTCAGGCATCCTGGGACCCTCCCTTGAAACTATTCTGCCCTCAAAGACCTAGTTCTTTGTGCCTGTGGTGAGAGAGGTAGCCTGGAAGATCTCTGTTTTGCCATCAGGATCATTCCTCCATTGTTTTGATAAAAGGAATCTGGCTTCTTCCTATCTATACTAATCTCCTCATCTAATGGTCACTTGGCCACACACTTGGTTTTGTCTCCTAAACATAGGTTTTTATTCTTTACTAGGCGAGGTTAACAATTTTCCAAATCTTCAGGGTCTTCTCCCCTTTTTAATTCCCTTAGAATTATAAATCTTTAATGTGTTTCTCTTTTATTGCATTTTACTATAAGCAGCTAAGCCATGCCATCCAGCACCCTGAACAATTTGTTTAGATATTTATTTCACCAAATATTCTAGTTCATCATTGTAAATCTGGCCTTTCTTTTTCTTTCTTTCTTTCTTTCTTTCTTTCTTTTTTTTTTTTTGAGATGAAGTCTCAGTCTTTCACCCAGGCTGGAGTGCAGTGGCGCGATCTCCACTCACTGCAGGCTCTGTCCCCCGGGGTTCAGGCCATTTTCCTGCCTCAGCCTCCTGCATAGCTGGGACTACAGGCACCCGCCACCGCGCCCGGCTATTTTTTTGTATTTTTAGTAGAGACGGAGTTTCATCGTGTTAGCCAGGATGGTCTCGATCTCCTGACCTCATGATCCACCTGCCTTGGCCTCCCAAAGTGCTGGGATTACAGGCATGAGCCACCGCTCCCAGCCTAAATTCTGCCTTTCACAAAACAGAACATGGAGACGAGTCCGGCAAATACTTTGCCACTTAGTAACAAGGATGGCATTTCCTCTATTTTCCAGTAAGATAGTCTTCATTTTCATCGAGACCTCATCAGAATGGCCATTACTGTCCATATTTCTATGAACATTCTGTTCATGACCACATAGGTAATCTCTAAAACTGAGGCTTTCTCTATGGCTCTCCGCTTCTAAGCTGTCACCAGAATTGCCCTTAACATTCTATTCATGGCAATCTAAGCTTTTACTAGCCTGCACCTTAAAATTCTTCCAACCTCTACCCAGTTCTAAAGCCACATTCACATTTTTAGGTATATGTTAGAGCAGCACATTCACTTGTCAATACCAATTTGTCTTAATTTGTGAGGCCATGAAGTACCTTAGACTTAGTAATTTACAGTTCAGGAGGCCATGAAGTTCAATATCAATGCACAAGCAGATTAGGTGTCTGGTGAGTGCTGCTCTCTATTTCCAAGATGGCACCCTGTAACTGCATCTTCCAGAGGAGAAGAATGCTGTGTCCTCACCTGCCAGAAGAGCAGAACACTGGTCTTCTATGGATTTCCTTGAACATTTCAAGCTGCTTCATACAACAAGGATGTTGAACTTGGCTATCTCCTCTGCCCAGAACACTCTTCTTCCAAGTATTTACCTACCTAATTCTTTATGTCATTTAAATGTCATCTCTCTGCAGAAGCATTGTTCACCCCTATTCCTTCTGCCAACTCTCTACTCCCTTTTCTTTTATTCACAGCACTACTTGAAATTAAATATTTGTTTGCTCTTGAGTTGGAAGCTATATGAAGGCAGAAACATTTGGTTAGTTTTATGCACTACTGAATCACCCAATGCCTGGAAGAGTACTTCACAAATAGGAATCTCTGATGAAAGAATTGTTGAATGATCATATGAGTAATTGTGGACTTACACTAAAAGTGAAAATAAATAAAATGCTGGCTCTTAAGGCAAAAAGGTCTTCAGGCAAGGACTGCCAAGTGAATCTGAGCACAGAGCTATTGCAGCCAACTAGAGAAAAGCAGAAACTTGGAAGCTTGGAAGTCATAGATAAGGAAGCACCAAAGAAGCCTTTGAAGATTACAGATTAATCTAGTATCTTATGACTAGAAGAGAATGTGCATATTTGTCTTAAGAAGAGATTGTGAGTGGGAAAGTGATGTAATTAGATATGTTTCATGCATATCATAATTGTTGTATATAATTACTGGTATTAGTGCCTTAATTTACTCTTTGATAAGCCTAGGTTCTACCCTTTCCTCATCAGTTTTCTTCTGAGTTCCCAATATACTGGGTAGTTGAATAGGAGAAATCTGTTTATTTAACTTCCCATTAATCTATTCATATATAATGTATATATATAATGTGTTTGTGTACATATATAACATATATATATAGACATTTCTACTAAGTTTGTTTTCAATTTTAGCAGTAGTTTCTTTTTCTCCAGTTCTTAATAAAGTAACTAATATTCTGAGGAAAATAGCGTTAAGATACTTACGTTAGGCCGGCCTGGTGGCTCACACCTGTAATCTCAGCACTTTGGGAGGCTGAGGTGGGAAGATCATGAGGTCAGCAGTTCGAGACCAGCCTGGCCAACATAGTGAAACCCCATCTCTACTAAAAAGTACAAAAAATTAGCTGGGTGTGTTGGCGAACACTACTCATGAGGCTGATGCAGGAGAATTTCTTCAATCCAGGAGGCAGAGGTTGCAGTGAGTCGAGACAGCACCATTGTAGTCCAGCCCAGGCAACAGTGTGAGACTCCAGAAAAAACTTATGTTAACTAATGAAATTAATTTTGTTAAGTATTTTTAAGTTGTATCATTTCATTCACTTCTGCAAGGATGTATCTTGCTGGCACCGATTGTATTTTTTTTTTGAGATAGGGTCTCACTGTCACCCAGGCTGGAGTGCAGTGGCATGATCTAGGCTCACTGCCACCTCCACCTTCCAGGCTCAAGCAATCCTCCCACCTCAGCCTCCTGAGTAGCTGGGACTACATACAGGTGCACACCCTCATGTCCAGCTAATTTTTTGTATTTTTGGTAGAGATGGGCTTTCGCCATGTTGCCCAGGCTGGTCTTGAATGCCTGAGCTTAAGCAATCTGCCCCCTTTGTCCTCCAAAAGTGCTGGGATTACAGACATGAACCACTGCGCCCAGCCAGTTGTATTTGTTTACAAGCAAATTATTGAGGAAAATTGGCAATAAATATATATACATGTATCTATTTTAAATTTCTCTAATTTTATTTTGAAAGTATCTTTTAAATGATAAATGTACCCATAGACTTAATGAAAAGAAAAAAAAACAAAAATATTAAATTTTCCCTTCAGTAAAACATTTTGAAACTATAAATAAAGAATAAAACACAAGGTGAAAACAAGCAGGAAAATAGCATTTAAAAATGCATATAAATAAATGTTATCTTCACTGATATCTTTGTTTACACCAGTAAACTATTACAAAATCATTTTTAAATCTGCATTGCCTTTAAAAAAGGAAAATTCAGCATATCTTTTATTTTTTATTATTTTATTTTATTATTATTATACTTTAAGTTTTAGGGTACATGTGCATAATGTGCAGGTTAGTTACGTATGTATACATGTGCCATCCTGGTGTGCTGCACCCATTAACTCGTCATTTAGCATTAGGTATATCTCCTAATGTTATCCCTCCCCTCTTCCCCAACCCCACAACATTCCCCAGAGTGTGATGTTCCCCTTTCTGTGTCCATGTGATCTCATTGTTCAATTCCCACCTGTGCATGAGAACATGCGGTGTTTGGTTTTTTGTCCTTGTGATAGTTTACTGAGAATGATGATTTCCAATTTCATCCATGTCCCTACAAAGGACATGAACTCATCATTTTTTATGGCTGCATAGTATTCCATGGTGTATATGTGCCACATTTTCTTAATCCAGTCTATCATTGTTGGACATTTGTGTTGGTTCCAAGTCTTTGCTATTGTGAATAGTGCCGCTGTAAACATACGTGTGCATGTGTCTTTATAGCAGCATGATTTATAGTCTTTTGGGTAATTCAGTGTAGCTTTTAAAAATCACCAAAAATATATTTGCAAATAAGTTTAAAGATATTTCCGAGATGTTTTTTATTGTGATTTTTTTCTTTCACACACAGAAAGCAATCGAGAATTTTCACAGGAAACTTGTTTTTTAATAAATTGGTGGGTGATTGTGCAGGTGTGTGAATGAATTTTGAGAGGCTCCCAGCATTCCTGGGGGCTCATCCTTCAGTAGATAGATTACAGGGTAGAAGCACAGGGTTGCGGGCCTCTGACTCCCCTTTAAATGCCAAAAATGTGAAAATGCCTCTCGGATTTGCCTATAGCCATCCACAGAAGAACTTACACTATAAAAAAAATCTAAAGGTTGGGTGTGGTGGCTCATTCTTGTAATCCCAACACTTTGGGAGACTGAAGCGGGTGGGTCACGAGGTCGAGAGTTCCAGACCAGCCTGCCCAACATGGTGAAACCTAGTCTGTACTAAAGATACAAAAAATTAGCCAGGTGTGGTGGCATGTGCCTATAATCCCAGCTTCATGAGAGGCTGAGGCAGGAGAATTGCTTAAACCCGGGAGGCGGAGGTTTCAGTGAGCTGAGATCACACCATTGCACTCCAGCCTAGGCAACAGGGGGAGATTCCACCTCAAAAAAAAAAAAAAATCCAAATGTCATTGGTATTTTTATAAGATCCAGCAGTAAGTAATACTCAGAATGTTTTGTCCTCTAAGTTTTAATTGGCAATGTTTCTTCTAAACAAATATCCAGAAATAATTTTTAAATAAAGCTTGGGGAGTTGTTTACAAAGCACTCACGCAAAGCCATTTTAATATTTTGGAAGATAACAAGTTATATTACATTTACATTGAACTCAAGGTAATTTTGAAGTAATGAATTGTCTTACCTCATTTTATTCCAGTCCCCTCATTTTACAGATTTTACAGCCTAGAGAAGAGAAAAAAACTTCTGGCAATTCATACTGCCAGATAATGAGAAAACTAACAGTGGAAACCAAGTCCCCTGCCCATGAACTCACCAATCCCCATCCTTTTGTCTTTTCACTATACCACTCAATTTACTTTTTGATTCAAAGTAGAAAAATATAGTGGAAATGTGTATAAGATAGTTTCTTGATTTTTTAACTAATTATTCTATTTAAGCCTAGGAAGAGAAAAAGGAGCATTTTATTTTATAGTTAATAAACTAAAACATACATTTTTCTTAACTAGAAAGGCAGAAACTAAGTTGAGAAGTCCTGTGCACAATATCATTTTCAAGCGTATATCTGATGAAAAAAATATTGAAAGGAACACAAACAACTGTTACCTGAAGTGTATAACATATTGGTAAATGTTTTTGATCCTTCCGTGAGGAAGGGACAATGGAGTAGATAACCTCTGTACAACTGTGGGAAAACACCCACTGCTGTTTATTCTGGGAAGCTACTTTCTGAATGCAAACACAAAAGAAAAGTAAAATAAATTAAGCAACTCATCCACATCCAGCTAAGATGAAAACATGTAGTATATAGTTTGTAGATGACAGTGTCAAATGTGAAGTCAATCACTACCAGAAGAGAAGAGAGCCAGCTAACTATATCAGGGAAGAAAAACTGGATAAGCAAGATGTCTGAAAAGCACTGTGGGCTACAAACTATAATAGACTCAGTGAGGTTAAGTGCAGTTTTTCAGGTCCTAGACTTGGCTTCAGAACTCAACTGTACAAGATGGGAAGTAGCGGCTTACCAGTAATACATTCAAATAAGACTTGGGAGTTTGAGTAGATAGTTAATATAAATCAATTAGGAGTTAAAAATCATATAATCTTAGGCACATATACACTGAAATATGATAACTGTAATAGGAGAAATTCTAGTTCCACTCCACTGAGTGCAGTTACAGGTAAATTACTTAATTTCCATATGCCTCAATTTCCTCATTGTCCAAATGGGGATTCAAATTCCACACTCTTGTCATGTTGTAAGGATTAAATTAATTAATACAAGTAAAGTACTTGGCAAAGTACTTGATACTCAATAAAGGCTAGCTACCATTATTATTAGTTATTATTATTATTCAGAACACCCTAAGACACTGAACTCAGTGATACATTTTTTAAAAAGGGATAAACTAGTAAGCATTCAACAGACTGTGATCACAAAGTGACTGAAAAGACACTCAGAATCTCCTCATATAAGGATAACTTATGGGAACCAGCATGTTTAACATGAAGAAAAGATGACTTCAATTATTATATAAACTGTTACTACGTATCAGAAAGGCTGTTACGTGGAAGAGGAGGTAGATTTGTTCTCTAAGGCTGGAGAGACAGAGGGTAGAAAATACAGGGAGACAAGATCTGGTTTAATACAGGCAAGGCTGTTATAATCAACAGAATTATCTACAGATGGAGTGGACTGTCTCAGGAGGCAGACAGTTGAAGTTGAATATTTGGCTAAGATTTTGAAGACAAGGTTTACACATCAGGTGGTTGGGTAGGACTAAATGACAGCTAGAATTCTGTTCTTTCCAGACATGAGTTCCTGTAATTCCATTACAGTTCTCAAAGCACACTTTGGTGGTCAAGCCAGTCTAGTATCATTGACCCTAAAATTTGTCTGGGGGAAGAAGCTTGCCATTATCACACAACTATTAGCAGTTTTCAATGTAACATTGTGATGATGACTAACCAAATTAACTAAAGAGCAAAATACTGAAGATGGCAGAATACAGCAATCCACAGGGGGAAGAAAAAGGTCACAAACATAGACAAAGCTGCCCAACCTCCTCCAAGGATCACAGAAATGCACACTGAAAATATTATTTTGGCTGGACATGGTGGCTAATGCCTGTAATCCCAACACTTTGTGAGGCAGAGGCAGGCAGATCACCTGAGGTCGGCAGTTTGAGACCAGCCTGACCAACATGGAGAAACACCATCTGTATGAAAAATACAAAGTTAGCTGGGTGTGGTGGTGCATGCCTGTAATCCCAGCTACTTAGGAGGATGAGGCAGGAGAATTGCTTGAATCCAGGATGTAAGGTTGTGTTGAACCGAGAAGGCACCATTGCATTCCAGCCTGGGCAAAAAGAGTGAGACTCCTTCTCAAAAAAAAAAAAAAGAAAAAAGAAAATAACAATTTAATTGCTAATGTTTTCAAAATTAGATGATATTAAAGCTGAAGAAAAGGCTGGGCACAGTGGCTCACTCCTGTACTCCCAAGCACTTTCAGAGGCTGAGATGGGTGGATCACCTGAGGTCCAGAGTTAAAGACCAGCCTGGCCAACATCTTGAAATCCCATCTCTACTAAAAATACAAAAATTAGCCGAGGATGGTGGTGGATGCCTGTAATCTCAGCTACTCAGGAGGCTGAAGCAGGAGAATTGCTTAAATCTGGGAGGCGGGGAGATTGCAGTGAGCCAAGATTGTGCCATTACACTTCAGCCTGGGCAACAGAGCAAGACACCATATCAAAACAAAAAAGAAAAAAAAAGTCAAGAAGTTAGATGTACAAACTAAGTTCTTAGAGGTACAAAGTGGGAGCTGAGCTTTCTTGACTGTGTGAGATCCAGTAAGCCAGGAGGAAACAGTTTCAGAAGTTCTTGAATGTCTATTTAAATCCCTCTTTCATCTTGGAGGTCCTATGAGAGGTATAAATACCAGTCTGTGTTAGAATCCAGAGAATGGCAAGCTAGGAATCATTTCATGGAGAAGCAGATGTAACAGGTGGAGTACTATATATGTGGTTTAATACTTCAGTCCTCTGAGAGGAGCTGTGAAATAACAGTTCCCTATTCATTCTAGGGCACTGTATCAGACATAAACTCTAGAAAAAAATTATTATTCAATTTTTTTTACCTCTTTTAAGTGAGTATTTTCATAATCCTACTTGTGTATCTTAACTGGTTTCTGTGTTTATCTCACAGGAAATTGATGTTGTTGTGGCTTTTTATTTGTTGCATTTTTGTGTGGAGGAACAAATTAGAGCCTCCTGTTTTGTCACCTTGTGGATATACCCTTTTTTTATTATTCTTTTACTTATTTAAAAAAATTTGTACGCAACAGTTGTAGATACTTTCGGCAATATCATGCGATATTTTGATACAAGTAATGTGTATTGGTAAGGAAGGGATCAAAGAGGGGTTGGGGGTGGGTTAAATTATGGCTGCTTAGAAGGAATAAGTCTAGTGTTCAGCAGCATAGGATGACTACATTTAACAATGACTTATTGTATATTTCAAAAGAATTAAAAGAGTGGAGACGGAATGTCACTCATACCAACAAATGATATGCCACTCTCAGAGGCTCACAACTATAATCACAACATTTTGGGAGGCCAAGGAAGGAGGATCACTTAAGCCTGGAAGTTTCAGACCAGCCTGAACAATACATCTGAAGCATTGTCCCTACCACACACACACACACACACACACACACACACACACACACACACACACACAAACACAAAAGCTGGGCTCAGTGATGTGTGCCTGTAATTCCAGCTACTTAGGAGGTTGAAATGGAAGGCTCACACATTTCAACACAGGAGTTCAAGGCTGCAGCGAGCTACGATGGTGACACTGCAGTCCAGGTTGGACAACATAGTGAAACCCTGTCTCTAAAAATAATAAAGAAATGATAAGTGCTTAAACTGAAGGATACCAGATAATCTACATATTTGTTGATTTATATAATTATTTTTGAGTTGGAGTATCACTCTGTCACTCAGGCTAGACTGCATATGGGCTCACTGCAGTCTCAGGCTCCCAGGTTCAAATAATTCTCCTGTCTGAGCCTCCCAATTAGCTGTAACATACTACAGGTGTGGGCCAACATGGCTGGCTAATTTTTGTATTTTTGGTAGAGATAGGTTTCTTGGTGTTGGCCAGGCTGGTCTTGAACTCCTGACCTAAAGTGATCTGCAAGCCTTGGCCTCCCAATGTGCTGGAATTGAAGAACTAAGCCATCACACCTGGACAGTAACATACAAAAGACTAGGGAGTTTATCTTTTTACTTCATCCTCACAATGCTACATTGTAGATGAATGAAAACACAACTTCATAACATGAATAACTCACTTGAAAATCAAAGTTGGTAACTTCTCCCTTTAAAATTATTTGCACCCTTACCCTATAAAAATTGATGATCTTATTAAAATTTTGCCAAGAAAATAGTTTGTCCTTGCAGATTAGTCTGTTAATTGTAAGAATGATGGACTGTAAAACTTCTAGAACTTCATATATTTCATTTCTTTAGGTTGGATAATCAGAAAAATTAATTGGTTTAGTTATTTGGGTACAAATATTTTATTTTTTTATCATTTGATGATTTATTAAACCTTTAAGCAATCCCCTGTCTGAAACTTTAGGCTGTTGTTTTATGTTTTATATACTTCACTTTCCAAAAGTATGAGGTCTAAAACGTTCACATTCACATCTTCAAATAAATCTGATCGGCTGATAGTTGTAGCTCATGCCTATAATCCTAGCACATTGGGAGTCTGAGGAGGTGGGTCAGGATTTCAAGAACAGCCTGGCAAACATGGTGAAATGCTGTCTGTACTAAAAATACAAAAAATTAGCCAGCTATGGTGCACACGTATCTAATACCAGTTACTCAGGACGCTGAGGCAAGAGAATAGCTTGGACCCAGATGGCGGAGTTTGCAGTAAGCCAAAATCGAGCCACTGCACCCCAGCTTGGGCAACAAAGCTACGCTGCATCTCAAAAAAAAATTGATAAAATCCCAACTATACTAGATTATTCCTGTTTGTAAGAACTTATTGCTAAACCGTTACTTATAGTATCCATTGTCAAATATTTCAAGAAAAAATTAACATGCGTAACCCTCAAGACAAAACACATATGTTCCACTATTTAAAGTAGGAACATTTAATTTCATTATGCTATGCACTTGAGAAACTTAATTGGTTCAGTTTTGATTTAGGTTAAAAAAGAAAAGTTTTCATTCCCAATATCCCCCTTCAGTCACAGAATCCTTCATGTAGAATGTTCCAGATGTCTTAAACTTTAGTATCAACCACATCTAATTATTTCCTTTGACCTGTAATATTCCTCTAAAAGATAAATGTTATATGGTGAGGCAGACAGTTGTGTAGTGTTTCTGAAGATTTCTCAAACATTTTAAGCTTGTAATTTTTTAAAGAGAAACACAGCCTAATTAGAAAACTTATGCAGCTTGCAAGGGAGACATAACATATGCTTGATCTTGTATCTACTTATGTTCAAAGAAACAAAGGAAAATGTTCAAAAACAACACAATTTTCTCTCCTATTGAATTTGCTTTTAAGCATGTGTAGCTAAGCAGTAACATCAGGCATTTTGCATTACATGTAAAATTTCTTTGTGAAAATTTTAATGCAGATATTACATCTAAACAAAGAGTTTTCAAATAGCATTAACAAGTATGAAATTACTTTGAAAAAAATTCCTTTTCCTCTGAATATCTCAGAAAAATTATGGAGTAAGTATCTATGTCTCTCCACAAAACCAACATGTTGCTTTGAGTGGTATGCAGGTAACAATGAATAAATAACATTTCAATTTTCGATTTGCAAAGAAGGTTTGGTATGCAATAACTATTATTTTGAATACTTGCTTTAATATTTACTTCAGTCTCCTTTTTCAGATCAGCTTCTCTTACCATCTCCTGTAGATGCCACATAACTTGAGCTACCATATGCTTCACGAGGAGCAGGGTGCACTCTATCCAGAGAAATTAGATTCCTTTGATCTTTTCTGCCAACGTGCTCATGAAAACAGGAATAAAAATCACCGCAGTGTCTTGAGTAACTCTCCGACTTCTGCTATATCTATCTTGTGTATTGTTATAATAATGGCAGCTTCTTCCACCATAAGACATCCGAGGCCCTTGTGCAGGTGGTGCACCATGAGAGGTCCCTGCAGGGTTGATAAAATAATGTTGGACTACATCCAAACATTTTTACTGCTACCACTAAAACATGAATTAGTTAAAGTACTATTTGGAAATATCTGTTTTCCTCTGCCTTTGTTGCAGGATATTAATTATGCCTGCAATAGTCAGAAGGTTTATTTAAAAGAAGTGTAAGAGTAGTATTTTGAAGCTTAACAAATTTAATCCGAAAGTAAACGTTGAGTCACATTTTCTGAACACAAAGTGAAGTTCTCACCTTCATATCATTTAATATGCTTTATACTCTTAACAATATTCAATATTTAAACATGTTATATTTGTCCTTTACATTTTTCCTTAGAAGTTCATTAAAATAATGATCTGATCTAATAAATATAATTCTATAATTTATGAATCCATCCTGGACCCTCATCATATCTCTGAATTGTATCTCTGTAAGAACTTCCCGGGAGGCTGAGGCAGGAGAATGGCGTGAACCCGGGAGGCGGAGCTTGCAGTGGGCCGAGATCGCGCCACTGCACTCCAGCCTGGGCGACAGAGCGAGACTCCGTCTCAAAAAAAAAAAAAAAAAAAAAAAAGAACTTCCACTTGGATGTTCAGAATGATCTCTACCACGGGCCTCACCATAGCCATCCTGATCACTAAATTGGAAAAAAAAAGTTTTCTTAATGCCAGAATAAACAATTTAAGAAATCTATTTGACAAATCTGGAAAACCTTATGGTACCTATATTCTCTAGAGGAATGTTCAACCTGAATAGAATGACCATAATCATGGTATGCATAGTCTCTAGGTCATGGAGCATAATCCCTGGTTTCTGGGGAACTTGGATGATTTCTGTGTGCATAAGTTTAAGCTAAACAAATTTTAAATTTTCAACTTCTAGTATCCAAAACATAACTAACTTACAACTTAAACAAAATTAAAAGGCCAAACATCTAAATAGATATTTCTCCATATAAAATAGACACCTGAAAAGCACATGGAACAGATACTCATAATCAGTCATACAGAAAACGCATTTCAAATCCCAAATGAGATACCATACTTCACACACACACTGGAATGGCAATAAATTTTAAAAAGCAGGAAATAACAAGTGTTTGAGAGGATGTAAATAAATTGAAACCCTGATACAATGCTAGTTGGAACGGAAAATGATGCAGCTACTATGGAGAAATGCGGTGGTTCCTCAAGAAAACAAACATAATTATCACAGGACCAAGCAATTCCGCTCACATACACCCAGAATTGAATAAGCATACTCAAACAAATATTAGTGCATAGAAATACTGCCATGGAAACAACACAAATAAAATAATGGGTTAACAGCTTATGGAAGGAGTAAAGTGCTGTGATGTAAATGAACCTTCAGGACATCACAGATGTCAAAAGTGTGTAGTGTTTGAGCCCATTAACATTAAATGCCCCCAACCAGGGGTTCAGAATTAGAACACAGATTGGTGTTTGCTAGCAGCTGAGGAAAGGGAAAAAATGGAAGGCACTGCTTAACTGGTAGTTGGAGGTTTATTTTGGAGTGATGAAAATGTTTTGGAACTCGATGGAGGTAGTTGGTGTGTGACACAGAATGTATTAAATGCCACTTAACTGTTTACCTTATAATGTTTAATTTTGTTATGTGAATTTCATCACCACAAAAACAATCAACTGTTTTTTAAAAATTTTCCTTTACCTATCCTTAGTTGCATAACCGTCATCTCTTGGTGACATATGGTTATTTGCCAGGAAGAGATTGGCTTTCTGAGTGGAGGACCTCCATAATTCTCTCATCCATATGATATGGGACCTTTAATATTAAAAATGAGGGAACATTATGAAAAGAACACTATTTTCTGAAACACTATTTTCTCTTCTCTCAAGCAACTTTTTAAAATTATTTCTTCTATGTCCCCATTCCTCATTCCTTAAATTGCTAGACAGTCATGATACTGTGAATATTTCTTATGGCTTTGGATAATCTCATGGCTCCTGTAAGGCCAGTTCTTCTAAGGAAGCTGAAGCCAAACATTAATTCATAGGTAAAAGTTCATTTGTAATGGTTAATAACTACTTAGTTATTATTTTCCTTTTTCCTTAGTTATTATTTTCCTTTTCATATGAATTACTGATTACTACTAATGGCACATGGACAAAGGTAAAACCATAAAATTATTCACTGATTTTAAAGTTTATGTACATTGTCCTTTCTCAGCTGAAGAAGGTAAATTTTCCCTTGTTTACTTCATCTCACACACAAACACTGCCACCTTTGAACAACTCCATGCTAAATTTTTACATAAAAGTTCTCCTTTATCTCTAAGTGGTTGGCTTTATTTTAAATGTTGACAAATTAAAATGTACTAGAGAAGATATTCTAATGATGACCAAGATTTCTTTTATTGCAATAAGCAATTCTATTAAAGGGGAGATTACAACATTGTTGCTATTTCAAAATAGAAACTCAGTTGAAGAGTGGACAAAAAAAATGGGGCATATATGTAAAATGGAAAAATCCGCTGCAATAACAAAGAAGGAAATCCTGCCAGTTGTGACAATACACCTGAGTCTGCTGAATGTGTACATGCCACTTTGTTAAGTGACACAAGCCAGGTATCAGAAAGGTAAATAGCACATGACCTCATTCCTATAAAAAATCTAAAAAATGGACCTCACAGAGGTAGTGACTACAATGGTTGGGGTGGTGTTTAATGGAGAGGGTGCACTGAGGAGATGTTGGATCAAGAACACATATTTCTAGTTAGAAAGGAGGAATGCTTAAAAACCTTTTCTACAGCATGCTGACTATAACTAGTGATTAACATATTCTTTCTCTAAAGAATCCTAAGACAATGTATGTCAAGTTTTATCACCACAAAAATGACAAATATGTGAGGTCATATCTGTGCTATTAGCTGCATATATCTAATGCCTAATGTATATGAGTTTTTGAACATCAACTTTTGAGTTATAAATATGTATCATTTCATAAAAAATTTAAGAAATAAAATGGTATCTAATTAAACTAAAGAGCTTCTGTACAGCAAAAGAAACCACCGTCAGAGAGAATAGGAAAACTACAGAATGGGAGAAAATTTTTACAATATACCCATCTGACAAAGGGGTAATATCGAAAGTCTACAAAGAACTTAAACAAATTTACAAGAAAAAATCAAACAACCCCATCAAAAAGTGGACAAAGGATATGAACAGACACTTCTCAAAAGAAGACATTTATGCAGCCAACAGGCACATGAAAAAGTGCTCATCATCACTGGCCATCAGAGAAATGCAAATGAAAACCACAATGAGACACCATCTCACACCAGTTGGAATGGTGATCATTAAAAAATCAGGAAAGAACACGTACTGGAGAGGATATGGAGAAACAGGATGCTTTTGCACTGCTGGTGGGACTGTAAACTAGTTCAAATATTGTGGAAGACAGTGTGGCAACTCCTCAAGGATCTAGAACTAGAAATACCATTTGACCCAGCCATCCCATTACTAGGCATATACCCAAAGGATTATAAATCATGCTGCTATAAAGACACAAGCACACGTACGTTTATTGCAGCACTATTCACAATAGCACAGACTTGGAATCAACCCAAATGTCCATCAGTGATAGACTGGATTAAGAAAATGTGGCACATATACGCAACAGAATACTATGCAGCCATAAAAAAGGATAAGTTCATGTCCTTTGTAGGGACATGGATGAAGCTAGAAACCATCATCCTGAGCAAACTATTGCAAGGATAGAAAACCAAACACCACATGTTCTCACTCATAGGTGGGAATTGAACAATGAGAACACTTGGACACAGGGTGGGGAACATCACACACTGGGACCTGTTGTGGGGTGGGGGGAGGGGAGAGGGATTGCCTTAGGAGATATACCTAATGTAAATGATGAGTTAATGGGTGCAGCACACCAACATGGCACATGTATGCATATGTGACAAACCTGCACGTTGTGCACATGTACCCTAGAACATAAAGTGTAATAATAAAAAATAGTAAAAATAAAAAAATACAATTTTTAAAATGCCTTAAGAGAATAAATGTCTGTGAAGTATTTTCTTATAAAGAAGTGCCCATATATATACATATGTGTGTGTATATATATGTATATATATAATATATATGTATATATAATATATGTATATATAATATATATAATATATATAATATATGTATATATAATATATGTATATATAATATATATAATATATGTATATATATAATATATGTATATATATAATATATATATATATCCCAATGTAGATAATCAATTGAAATATAGAAATTACAGGCCTGGAGACTATAGTCCATGAATTGAAACCTTCACTGCATATTTCAAAAGAAGACATGAGGAGGCAGAAGAAAAAAGAAAAAATCTCAAAGCCATTTTGGGGCCCCGGGTCACACATGTAATCCCAGCACTTTAAGAGGGTGAGGTGGGAGGACTGCCTGCACTCAAGAGTTCTAGACCAGCCTGGGGCAACATGGGCCCAGTCTAAAAAGTAACTAATTAATTAATTAATATGTAGCTGGGAGGGGTGGCATGCATCTCTAGTGTCAGCTATGTGAGAGTCTGAGTTGAGAGTATCACATGAGTGTGGGGTGTCCAGGCTGCAGTGGGCTGAGATCATGGTTTTGTTCTCTAACCTAGGATCCAGAGTAAGACCCATTCTCAGAAAACAAAACAACAAAAAAGAGTCAAATTAGGTAAATTAAAACCATGTAGTGTGAAGATAATAAAAATAAACAAAACATCATTAGAGCCTATGTGACCCAATGAAAGAAACCAGCTTTCAAATAACAGCCCCAGTTGGGGAGAACAATAAGAACGGGCAGAGAGAACACTGTAAATAGTAATACACCTAACTCCTCAAATGAGTTAAAAGACAGGAATGTACAAAGAGTACTTCCTTTGGCCTCAAAGCCCTTAATAACAAGTGTCTTTTTCTGAATCCCTGACATAGATTCAGCTCACCTGAACCTCTTGGTGAGGTTCTCAGTCTATGATCTGCCCTTTCTATATGTTCTCATCTTATTTCACATCACTTATCTATAGCAGTTCATAGTCATTCATGATTCTTTGACATTGTTTGGCACAATGAAGAACTCAGATATAAGTTCATTAAACAATAATTTATGACTTCATGAAGAAATTCTGTATACACGATGTTTGTTAAAAGGATAATACAAAATAAAAATGTAGGGAGAAGTACATTTTCTCTGTTTCACCATTGCGCTTGTGTTTACACCACATGTAACTATGAACTACAGCTGCCTCCTGGAAAATGATTTTACACAATGCCTTGAAAGTTCTCTTTCCACTTTAGAGACCATAGGCATAACCCACTTTTTCACTTTTCCACCTTTTGGATATACTGAGTGGGATGACTGGGATCCCTCTGAATTTTGGCTTTACTGTAATGCCCAGTTATTCTTTTTTTTTTTTTTTAACACTGTCATTCCTAGATAGGCCTGAAATAAATGGTTCATTATGGCTCAAAAAAGAAGTCATCTCCTTCAGCTGAGATTCTTTATAAGAGGAATTTCATCCAGACATGAAAACAATAATCTGATGCCACTGCCCACAGATTCAGAATTACAAAGCAAATTCAGAAGAGGATAGGAAGATAGTTGATACAGATGGAGAGAGGGGAGTGGGTAAGAAAGGGAAGAAATAAAGGAGGGGTGTAAGGGAAGGAAAAGAATAAAGGAAGGGAGAGAGAGTGATAGATGTCCAAAGACACAGATAGAAAGTCTGTCATGGTTGTAGAGATAGGTGTGTACAAATTAATACAGGCAGTGTGGAAACATGTCTGACAGACAGAGACATAGGTGGAGTCAGAGGAAAGATCCAAACCCATACAGATATACAAACACTTGGCAGTTTAAACATGAAAAAACTCCAAGACCCTGATGCTAGAAATAACAGAGGTGTTTCAGAGTTACTGAGGCAGAATGCAAATTTGTCAGAGACCTTAGCATCTGTGGCCCATGTGAACGGATATTCAGTGGAAGCAGCATTAGACTGACTGTATAATTCAGCACGATCTCTGATAATGCCTAAACAATGGAGCACATGTCAAATCACTAGACTGAACTGCATGTAGGATATGAGGAAGAAGCCCAGTCAGCAACGTTCACTCGGTTGGGTGGCCAATATGGCTCAGCCACCAGCTCATGGCAAGCCCATCATTGTAGACAGTTTCTAGTTTGCTGCCTGCCTTGGGAAAAGCTCTTCCCCTACCACAACTTTAAAACAGGCTAGCTCAAAAACTAGCCCTGGCATCTACTTACAGTCTTTTCCTTATCTATTTACCTCCTAGAAAAATCATTGCAAGACCATTTCCTCAACATTTTCCTATGCATTAAATTTGGTGCAAGACCTTTTCAGACAACCTGACTATAAGCAAGTCCCCAGACATTTCCCAATCTGAGTTGCCCTGAGTGCACACACCAATCTACTGCCCCACTCCCACTATAGGGTTACTGTAATGGACCATAGTGCCCTTCGACCAGCACACAGTAAAATAGAGGGCAGCTTGAGGGGGCCAAAGAGTTCCCACTCTTTTCAGGAATAATTTGTTGAGAAAACCTGTTTCTCATGTGTTTGTGGGTCATGGGGACAGTAGTCAGAAGAGGTCAAAACTCCTGCTCCAGAGCCTCAGCTGTCTGCATGAGAGCAGGGGCAAAACTGAGCTATAGATTTTCAAAGCTCATCTGCTGATACCGAGCAGAAGGTGTGGAATGCATACTGAAGGCAGCACAATAGATTCATGGACTTCTGACTGTCAAACCCTCTTTCCTGAAACAATATAGCTCTTCTTACAGAAGCTGGGCTGACCACAGTTCATATGGGACAGGAATGTTAGCACTCTATTAGTGTGTCTTTGACAGGGATGCTCATGTTGTATCTGTTTTATCTGGGAATGGGGAAGAAAGTTCTGCACCCAACTCTGAAATCCTCCTCCTCCATCCATGACAGAGGCCATCCCTTGTCCTGTGCATAGACACAGATGTTCCTGGGAAGCAGCCACCCACTCGAGAATGAATGCTGTTATGTTTTGTTCTCCTGTGTGAGGCTTGTAAGACATGCTCTGCAATTACATTCTCTTTACATTATTAAGCTTATGCAAAGCATGCTGAAAAGGCCACAGAAAATAAAAGGGCCCTGGGCTCCAGGAACAATCTGCAGTGCCCATCACTGGGGACTATAGAGCCTCACTAGAGTTTGCATGAGCACAAAGTGCCTCGTAATGGTGTTAGCTACATACAATATTGGCTCCTCATCTAACAAGAATCTTGCAGAAAAGCTTAACCCAAATAAAGATGTAAACATCAACAACAGTGTCTGTATCCTGGACCATCAACTGACACAAAGTCCATGCATGGATCCTCTGGCAATCTTCTATTACACAAATCCACCAACCTTCCCCTCACTTTTGCATGTTTGTGTTTTCCCATAGTCACCTATGCCAGAAAAAAAAAAAAAAATAAGGCGTACCCTGAATGCCTTCCCACATGCCTCTGTAACCTTTCCAATAGTCCCTCCAGATACCTTACATGCCCATTTCTTCTCACATTGATGGTACCCCTGGTCCTGAGAGGCTGATTGTTCCAGAAAAGGATTATGCATTCACCTTTAAAAGCAGAACATGTGATTTCAACATGGAAGTGAACTTTAAGATTTCCATCATCCTGTGCTATCTTAATGTGTTTGATGATACCCAAAATGAAGGATTTTGGAGTTACCTTATCCCAGCAAACTGGGTCCTGGATATCTTAGTGGCCACTAACCTCTTTCGATGAACTACCTCTGCTTCCATAGGGTGAAGTAAGCCTCCAGGTAAACTGTCTTTTCTTTCTTGTAGCTCCCCAACTCTGTATTGTAGGAAGAATCCCCAAACATTCTACACCCATTCACTCTACAACTTTAGAGGCCTAGCTCCAACACAGACTGGTCATTTCCATGAAAAGAATAAAACATATGGATTGATCAATTCATTATGACACATGAATCCGGGATGAACATACCCACACACACAGATACACACACACACACACACACACACACACACACACACACACAGAAACACACAGAGTCACACATCCTTAATAGTGTTTATTTTTCATTCCATACAATCCAAGTTTACCCCCTCTTCCTGTCTGCGTTTTTTTGTGCCTGGATCTGTTTTTCCTTTAGTTCGTGTGCATAAGACCATACTGAGTACTGACATCCTGCATACTGTAGTAACTTTGTAGGGGTTCTGCTGTTTTAGGTAAAGCCTGATGCTCCATCATATTCATCTCAAAATCCAGAAGTCCCCTAGAGAAACACAAACGCATGTCAAAATGCATTTCCTCTGAGCCATATTTAAAATGTTTTAATTTTAGGTCCTGCTGAGTAAAGACTACCCCTTTCCCATTTTTGATCTCTTAAACTTCGTCCTACCATGTGTTACAAACTGTTCTCTGCAATACCTGCTCCATTCCCAGTATACTCTGTGATGGGAGTCAGCTAACAAGATGCATTGTTCACAAAAAGCACACCGAATCATCAGGCAGTAGCTTAAGAAAATCCATCAATCTAAACAGTCTTGTGTGGTCTGTGGCAAGGATGACAAAGAGGCACATTCAGGGAGTTAAATATTAAGGGGTTGATAGGATGACTGCCAGTGGGGCTGACAGCCATGGAATCAAGTGCCACAAATTGAAGTTAATGATTCAGCTTTACCTCTCAGTGAATCTGGACATGCACTATACTTCTCTGGGCTTAAGACTCCACAGTTATAACCTGCTATGCAGTGTAGTCTCTAAAGTGCCTTTTTCAGCTCAATGCCCTGAATGTCCTGAATTCTGTCCCTCTCTGTCTTCCTCTCAAGGAATTTCCACATTTATGAAATAAGCCTCAATTTCTACATTTCTGAAATGAGAGTCCAGGCTCCCTGAATAGTGAGGGGTGTCAACCCCCTCATAGTGGGCATCAAACAGCTCCAGTTCCAACTGAATGGCTTACCTGAAATCTCTGTTCCTTCTTCAGGTGGCTTCATCCTCTTGTAGTATTGCAGGGGATTGTGCCACAGGTCCTTACATAGGATCTGTCAGGGGAATCAATCAGGAAAGGCCTCATCAGGGCTCAGACTGGTGACCTAAGCAGCTGGGAACACACCAGGTTATTCCTGATGATGTTTCCCGGTGAGGATGCACCTCAGCAATCCTATTAGGTCCTGTGAAGTTGTGGTCAGAAAACCAGTTGAAGAAGTTAAGGCTGCTATTGTGGTGTCTGGGTCAATAAGCCTCAACTTCATAATCTGGATACTACTGAATTGGAGTGGAATGAGAAGCCCTGTATTCTACAGAGAGAGGATTTTGTGTGAAGAGGGCTGGATCACATTGGCAATTTGTGATGGGATCACCCATCATCTTCCTTCCACTACCCATCCTGGGAGCCACCTGTCACCTGTGACATTCCCAAGATATTCCTTGGTCACCATTTTATTCTGTAAGTAGGGGTTACTCCAAAATAACAACATGATCTTGCAGAGATGAATGGGATGTTTCACTTCTTTCACCTGTCAGGACAAGGTGGAGAAAGCTTAAACATCTTTTTGGGTGAGGTGCCCACTGTTGCTTACAGGAATGAATTATTTCCCTTACCCTCCCCCACTAAACCCTCTAGCCTCAGTCTTCCCAGCCTCACCTCCAAGTTGATCATGTAGCTCAGCATGTCTTCATCTTGGTCACTGATCAGGGCTGATATCAGGGGGTAGTTTGCCATCTGCTTTAGGTCAAAGAGCCTTTAGATGCAATGGAAGGAAAAGTTAGAAGCAAGAGGGAAGAAGGCCTAGAGCACCCAGAGGCTTGGGTAAGGAATTTCTAAGATCTGCTTCCATGTATAACCTCCCTTTCTCCTCTACCTCCCCCTGAATTAAGGCCTCTTGGGTTCATGGAGTGCGTATAATTCTGAGGCTGACTGCACTGACACGCGGAGGGGTGACTTGCGAAGAGTCGCTGGTGTCTGAGGAGTGGCAGAATATGCTTATAACCAAAGACGCCCATTCCCAGATCAGACTGGCAAGGGGCAGCAATCACACTCCCTTAACAATAGCTTGATTCACAGAAAAACCTATTCTGGTGAGAACTCGCTTCTGCTCTCCAAAAAGATGCCCCAAACGTCTGCTGCTTGGCATCACGAAGGGTTTCTCTGCCGCATGCAGGAAAATAATACCCACGCCTGCTCCAGTTTACTACAGCCACATTTGTCCACGGCAACTCACTGTTGTTCCCCAAATAATCACATCGACGCCGAGCTGCCCATCAGTTACTTACACTTCCCCAAGAGCACCTCTCAACTAGAAAGAGAGAAGAAATACTGAAAAGGTTGCAACATTGGCCCAGAAGCCAGGGATGTTCTGGATGATGGCGCCTGTGCAGTACAGGTGCGGCTTGCGCCTCCTCTCCAGCTTTTCCCACTGCTGAGAAAAGGCCTTCCTGGCTCAGGCATTAACTGGCTCCAGCTCCACCTGAATGGCCAGCAGCTCCTCCAGTGCAGACTCTGGGGTCATGGGCCCAGGGCCAGGCTGTGCCCGCTGGGCCTCCTCCTACCGCTCCACGAGGGCCTCCTCCTGGGCCACCACCTCCACCTCCACCTCCACCTCCACCTCCACCTCCACCTCCACCTCCACCTCCACCATTATGTCATCCAGCACTAGCACCACCTCCTCCCCGAAGGCCGCCGCCTTGCTCTGAGCCCCGGATGCCTCCTCCTGCAGAGACTCTATCCTGAAAATGGTGCTCTCTTTGGGACTCTCACAGACCACAGCCTGTGCCACCGGACCCACACCACAGGCACCCTGCTGCTGTGCTTACTGGAGCCTGTGGGCGGGTAGGCCCTCAGGGCGCATGCCCCAGGCTTCCAGGAGCCCCCTAACGAACTGCACGCAAAGGGCGCTGGGAGCCGCGCCACTACTGCCCACTTCCCGGCAAGACCAATCAGTGCGACGGTGGTGGGCGTCTCCCTGGGTGGCACCTCCCCAGGCTGACCGGCATCACCAGCCCCCCGGGGAAGCCTCCTCTGAGAAGCCCTCGCAGCTTGTGCCAGGTAGCGCTAGGTGCAGGCACAAGTGGGCTGCATGGCCTTTGGCATTGTGGGCATGGAAGCCCAGTGCCCTAACTGATATCCTGAGTATGGCAAGCTATTGACCCACAGGGAACACATGAAAACATCTCACTGCATTAGGCTGGCCAGGTAGGTGGTACAGACTATTGCAGATCCAGAGGAGAACTCTCTCTAGCTGCTGAGGTGAGGGTGGCGGGGGTGGCCTGGGGTAAGTGGGTCAGGGCCAGCTCTTGGGAGGAAAGTCGCCTGGTTGTGCTGAGGTGGAATTCGTCTGCTCCAGAGGTCGGAACCCTGGCAAGAACTCTTGCAGGTCTAGGCAAATACAGGCTCCGAGTACTATGCTTCCTCCTTGAGAATGCTTTACTCCCAGGAGCATTCTAAAAGGCTTTGCGTCCTATGTCCCGGGCACACTGGAGGCCAGCCACCAGGGTTGGCTACCGACAGCCTGCGTGTCTGCTGTTGTGCACTGCCTTGCCGACCCAGAGGCTCCCGCACGTGCAGCAATGTCTGCAGTGCCTGCTGGCGGGGCTCTGAAAGCCCAGGACCTGGGCCTCTGGATCCTGAACTCCTGTGCGCAGTTGACCCTGGTGGGGACCTGAGCCCCATGGCGAGAGTGGCTATCTGCGGGCCCAGCGGGGCCCTTCAGGAAACCTGGGTCCATGTAGGTGTGGTACTAGGTTCTCAGCAGGGTGAGGCCCACGGGACTTTCAGGGAGCAGGCCTCTTCTGGAGCAGCCCTCCTGTGGAGCAGCCCCCAGAGCCTAGGGGTGCTGGGGATGCGCTGGGCTGCGCAGGCCGGGGTCTGTCGGAGCACCCAGGAGGGCACCATGTTCAGGCTGGAGGCTCTGCTGGAGAGGACGGCCGGGGTACAGATTAAGGAGGCGGCCTTGGAAAACGAGAAGGTGCTTATGGTGGAAGACCTAATGGCTGAGGTGGAGGTGGTGGTTGAGGAGGAGACCGATGTGAAGTGGCAGAAGGAGGACCAGTGGCCACAGCCTGCCCCTGGAGGCAGCACGCCCAGGCCGTCAATGAGCTCACTGGAGGTCTTCACTTGGAGCTGGGCTCCATGAATGCCTCAGGCCACAGGGCATCTCCGGCTTCTGGGCCAGAGCCATATCCTTGCAGCAGCCCATTTGGGATGGCTGGCAGCAAGCGTTGGGCATCAGGCTTGGGGGTTTGTGCGGGATGGGTCGGGGGAGGAGCCAGGAGGGAGGCACATGTGGTCAGCCAGGAGGCAGGGGATGGGGGACAGGGTGGGAGCTGAGGCCAGGTTCCTGCAGATAGGAGGGCAGATTGCTGTCAGAGCCCTGGGAGCAGTTGATAGGGATGGGGAGCCAAGCACAGCACTCACAAGAGAGAATCGCGGCGCCAAGGACCCTTCACACACAGCACAAAGTTGAAGGGCATTTTTCCCTGGGAAAGTCCCTGGAGGAAGGGGACTCTGCACACCCATGCCAGGTAGAATCTGAAAGTGGACATTTGGAGCACTTTGAGGCCTATGGTGAAAGAGGATCTATCTTCAGATTAAAACCAGACAGAAGAATTCTGAGAAACTGATTTGTGATGCATGCGTTCATCTCACAGAGTTGAACCTTTCTTTTGATAGAGCAGTTTGGAAACACTCTTTTTGTATAATCTGCAAATGGAGATTTGGAGCGCTTTGTGACCTATGGTAGAAAAGGAGATATCTTCACATAAAATCTAGATAGAAGCAATCTGAGAAACTTCTTTGTGATGTATGCATTCACCTGACAGAGATGAAACTTTCTTTTGATGGGCCAGTTTTGAAATACTCTTTTTGTTGAATCTGCAAGTGGACATTTGGAGCTCTTAAATGCCTAAGGTGGAAAAGGAAATATCTTCACATAAAAACTAGACAGAAGAATTCTGAGAACCTTCTTTGTGATGCATGCATTCATCTCACAGAGTTCAGTCTTTTCTTTGATTGAGGAGTTTGGAAGCACTCTTTTTGTAGAATCTGCAAGTGGATATTTGGAGCGCTTGGTGGCCTGTGGTAGAAAAGGAAATGTCTTAACATAAAATCTACATGGAAGCAATCTGAGAAACTTCTTTGTGATGTGTGCATTCATCTCACAGAGTTAAACCTTTCTTTTGATTGAGCAGTTTTGAAACTCTCTTTTTGTAGAATCTGCAAGTGGACATTTGGAGTGCTTTGATGCCTATGGTGGAAAAGGAAATATCTTCACATAAAAACTAGATATAAGAATTCTGAGAAACTTCTTAGTGAAGAGTGGGTTCATTTTACAGAGTTGAAACTTTCTTTTGATTGAGCAGTTTTGAACCTCTCTTTTTCTAGAATCTGCAAGTGGACATTTGGAGAGCTTTGAGGCCTAAGGTGGAAAAGGAAATACCTTCACGTAGAAACTAGACAGAAGAATTCTGAGAATCTTCTTTGTCATGTGTGCGTTCATCTCACAGAGTTAACTTTTTCTTTTGATTGAGCAGTTTGGAAAAACTCTTTTTGTAGAATCTGCAAGTGGACATTTGGAGCTCTTTGCAGCCTATGGTAGAAAAGGAAATATCTTCACATGAAATCTAGACAGAAGCAATCTGAGAAACTTCTTTTTGTTGTCTGCATTCATCTCAGAGAGTTAAACCTTTCCTTTGATGGTGCAGTTTTAAAACTCTCTTTTTGTAGAATCTGAAAGTGGACACTTGGAGCACTTTGAGGCCTGTGGTGGAAGAGGAAATATCTTCAGATTAAAACCAGACAGAAGAATTCTGAGAAACTTATTTGTGATGCGTGTGTTCATCTCACAGAGTTGAACTTTTCTTTTGATTGAGCAGTTTGGAAACACTCTTCTTGTATAATCTTCAAATGGAGATTTGGAGCACTTTCCAGACTATGGTAGAAAAGGAAATATCTTCACATAAATTCTAGATAGAAGCAACCTGAGAAACTTCTTTGTGATGTGTGCATTCATCTCACAGATTTGAAACTTTCTTTTGATGGACCAGTTTTGAAATACTCTTTTTGTTGAATCTGCAAGTGGATATTTGGAGCTCTTTCAGGCCTATGGTGGAAAAGGAAATATCTTCACATAAAAACTAGACAGAAGAATTCTGAGAAACTTCTTTGTGATGTGTGCATTCATCTCATAGAGTTCAGTCATTCTTTTGATTGAGCAGTTTGGAAACACTCTTTTTGTAGAATCTGCAAGTGGATATTTGGAGCGCTTGGTGGCCTATGGTAGAAAAGGAAATATCTTAACATAAAACCTACACAGAAGCAATCTGAGAAACTTCTTTGTGATGTGTACATTCATCTCCCACAGTTGAACTTTTCTTTTGAAGGAAGAGTTTTGAAATACACTCTTTGTAGAATCTGCAAGTGGACATTTTGAGCATCTTGAGGCCTACGGTGGAAAAGGAAATATCTTCACATAAAAACTAGACAGAAGAATTCTGAGAAACTTCTTAGTGATGAGTGGGTTCATTTCACAGAGTTGAAGCTTTCTTTTGATTGAGCAGTTTGGAAACACTCTTTGTGTAGAATCTGCAAATGAATATTTAGAGCGCTATACAGTCTATGATATAAAAGGAAACATCTTCACATAAAATCTAGACAGAAGTAATCTGAGAAACTTCTTTGTGATGTGTGCATTCTTCTCACAGAGTTGAACTTTTCTTTTGGCTCAGCAGTTTTTGAGCTCTCTTTTTCAGAATCTGCAAGTGGACATTCGCGGAGCTTTGATGCCTATGGTGGAAAAGGAAATATCTGCATGTAAAAACTAGATGGAAGCTTTCTGAGAAATTTATTTGTAATGTGTGCATTCATCCCAGAGAGATGAACCTTTCTTTTGATTGAGCAGTTTGGAAACACTCTTTTTGGAGAATCTGCAAGTGGACATTTGGAGCGCTTTGCGGTCTATGTTAGAAAAGGAAATATCTTCACATAAAATCTAGACAGAAGCATTCTGATAAACTTCTTTGTGATGTGTGCAGTGATCTCACAAATTTAAACCTTTGTTTTGATTGAGTAGTTTTGAAACTCTCTTTTTGAAGAATCCGTAAGTGGACAATTGGAGCGAATTGAAGCCTATGGTGGAAAAGGAAATCTCTTCGGATAAATACTAGACAGAATAATTCTGGGAAACATCTTTGAGATGTGTGCATTCATCTCACAGAGTTTAACGTTTCTTTTGTGTGAGCAGTTTGGAAACACTCTTTTCATAGAATCTGCAAGTGGGCATTTGGAGTGCTTTGCAGCCTATGGTAGAGAAGGAAATATCTTCACATAAAATCTAGACAGAAGCATTCTGATAAACTTCTTTGTGATGTGTGCATTCATCTCACAGAGTTGAACCTTTCTTTTGAAGGACCAGTTTTGAAATATGCGTTTTGTAGAACCTGCAAGTGGACATTTCGAGTGCCTTGAGGCTTATGGTGGAAAAGAAAATATCTTCACACACACAAAAAAGACAGAAGAATTCTGAGGAACTTTTTTGTGACGTGTGCATTCATCTCAAACAGCTGAACTTTTCTTTTGGTTGAGCAGTTTGGAAACAGTCTTTTTGTAGAATCTGCAAGTGGACATTTGGAGCGTTATGCGGCCTATGGTAGAAAGGAAATATCTTCACATAAAATCTAGACAGAAGCAATCTGAGAAACTTCTGTGGGATGTGTGAATTCATCTCCCAGAGTTAACCCTTTCTTTGGATTGGGCACTTTTGACATTCTCTTTTTGCAGAATTTGCGAGTGGACTTTCGGAAGGCTTTGACCCCTAGAGTGGAAAGGAAATAACTTCACATGAAATCTAGACCAAAGCAATATGAAAAATTTCTTTTTGATGTGTGCATTCATCTCACAGAGTTAAAACTTTCCTTTGATTGTGTAGTTTTGAAAGGCTCTTTTTGTAGAATCTGCAAGTGGATATTTGAAGCGCTTTGAGGCCTATGGTGGAAGAAGAAATATCTTCAGATTAAAACTTGACAGAAGAATTCTGCAAAACTTACTTGTGATGTGTGCGTGCATCTCAAATAGTTGAACCTTTCTTTTGATTGAGCAGTTAGGAAACACTTTTTTTTGTAGAATCTGCAAATTGGGATTTGGAGCACTCTGCAGCCTGTGGTAAAAAAGGAGATATCTTCACATAAAATACAGACAGAAGCAATCAGAGAAACTTCTTTGTGATGTGTGCATTCATCTCACAGAGTTGAAAATTTCTTTTGATGTACTAGTTTTGAAATACTCTTTTTGTTTAATCTGCAAGTGGACATTTGGAGCTCTTTGAGGCCTATGGTGGAAAAGGAAATCCTTCACATAAAAACTAGACAGAAGTATTCTGAGAAACCACTTTGCGATGTGTGTGTTCATCTCACAGAGTTGAGCATTTCTTTTGATTGAGCAGTTTGGAAACACTCTTTTTGTAGAATCTGCAGGTGGACATTTGAAGCTTTTTGTGGCCTATCATAGAAAAGGAAATATCTTAACATAAAATCTAGACAGAGGAAATCTGAGAAACTTCATTGTGATGTGTGCATTCATCTCCCAGAATTGAAACTTTCTTTTGATTGAGGAGTTTGGAAACACTCTTTTTGTAGAACGTGCAAGTGGACATTTGGAGCACTTTGTGGCCTATGGTAGAAAAGGGAATTCCTTTATATAAAAACTAGACAGAAACATTCTGAGAAACTTATCTGGATGTGTGCATACATCTCCCAGAGTTGAACCTTTCTTGTGATTGTGCAGTTTGGAAACACTCTTTTTGTGAAATCTGCAAGTGGACATTTTGAGTGCTTTGCGGCCTATGGTAAAAAAGGAAATATCTTCACATGAAATCTAGACAGAAGATATCTGAGAAACTTCTTGGTGATGTGTACATTCATCTCACAGAGTTATACTTTTCTTTTGATTGAGTAGTTTTTTAAACTCTCTTTTTGCAGAATCTGCATGTGGACATTTGGAGCGCTTTGAGCCCTGTGTTGGAAAAGGAAATATCTTCACATATAAACTAGACTAAAGACATCTGAGAAACTTCTTTGTGATGTGTGCATTCATCTCCCAGAGTTCAACCTTTCTTTTGATGGACCAGTATTGAAATATTTTTTTTTTAGAATCTGCAAGTGGACATTTCGAGCGCGTTGAGGACTATGGTAGAAAATGATATATCTTCACATAAAAATTAGACAGAAGAATTATGAGAAACTTCTTCATGATGTGTGAGTTCATCTCACAGAGTTGAACCTTCCTTTGACTGAGCAGTTTGGAAAACCTCTTTTTGTAGAATCTGCAAGTGAATATTTTGAGCGCTTTGTGGCTGATGGTAGAAAAGGAAACACCTTCACATAAAATCTCAACAGAAGCAATCTGAGAAACTTCTTTGTGATGTGTGCATTCATCCCACAGCATTAAATGTTTCTTTTGATTGAGCATTTTTGAAACTCTCTTTTCGTAGAATCTGCAAGTGGACATTTGGAGAGCTTTGTGCCCTGCAGTAGAAAAGGAAATATCTTCACATAAAATCTTGACAAAAGCAATCTGAGAAACTTCTTTGAGATGTATGCATTCATCTCATAGAGATAAACCTTTCTTTTGATTGAGCAGTTTTGAAATTCTCTTTTTGTAGATTCTACAATTGGACGTTTGGAGCGCTTTGAGGCCTATGGTGGTAAAGGAAATATCTTCACATATAAACTAGACAGAATAATTCTGAGAAATTCCTTTGTGATGTTTGCATTCATCTCATGGAGTTGAACCTTTCTTTTGATTGAGCTGTTTGGAAACACTCTTTTTGTAGGATCTGGCAATTGGTCATTTCAAGTGCTTTGCAGCCTATGGTAGAAAAGGAAATATCTTCACACAAAATCTAGACAGAAACAATCTGAGAAACTTGTTTCTGATGTGTGCATTTATCTCACAGAGTTAAACCTTTCTTTTGATTGAGCAGTTCTGAAACTTTCTTTTTGTAGAATCTGCAAGTGGGCATTTGGAGTGCTTTGAGGCCTATGGTGGAAAAGGAAATATCTTCACATAAATACTAGACAGAAGAATTCTGGGAAACTTCTTTGTGATGTGTGCATTCATCTCATGGATTTGAACCTTTCTTTTGATTGAGCAGTTTGGAAACTCTCTTTTTGTAGAATCTGCAAGTGGACATTTAGATTGCTTTGCAGCATATTGTTGAAAAGTAAATATCTTTACATAAAATCTAGACAGAAGCAATCTGAGAAACTTCTTTGTGATGTGTGCATTCACATGACAGAGTTAAACCTTTCCTTTGATTGAGCAGTTTTGAAAATCTCTCTTTATAGAATCTGCAAGTGGACATTTGGAGCACTTTGCGGCCTGTTAGAAAAGGAAATATCTTCACATAAAATCCAGACAGAAGCAATCTGAGAAACTTCTTTGTGTTGTATGCATTCATCACACAGAGTTAAAGCTTCCTTTTTGTAGAGCAGTTTTGAAACTCTTTTTGTAGAATCTGCAAGTGGACATTTGGAGCGCTATGGTGGAAAAGGAAATATCCTCACATAAAAATTACACAGAAGAATTCTGACAAACTTCTTTGTGATGTGTGTGTTCATCTCACAGAGTTGAGCCTTTCTTTTGATTGAACAGTTTGGAAACACTGTTTATGTAGAATCTGCAAGTGGACATTTGGAGCACTTTGAGGCCTATGGTAGAAAAGGAAATACCTTCACATAAAATCTAGACAGAAGCAATCTGAGAAACTTCTTTCTGATGTGTGCATTCACCCTACGGAGTTAAATGGTTCTTTTGATTGAGCAGTTTCAAAACTATCTTTTCGTAGAATCTGCAAGTGGAAATTTGGAGCACTTTGAGGCTTATGGTGGAAAAGGAAATATCTTCACATAAAAACTAGACAGAAGAATTCTGAGAAACTACTTTGTAATGTGAGCGTTCATCTCACAGAGTTGAATCTTTCTTTTGATTGAGCAGTTTGGAAACACTCTTTTTGTAGAATCTGCAAGTGGACATTTGGAGCTCTTTGCAGCCTATGGTAGAAAAGGAAATATCTTCACATAATATCTAGAAAGAAGCAATCTGAGAAACTTCTTTGTGATGTGTGCATTCATCTCACAGAGTTAAACATTTGTTTTGGTTGAGCAGTTTTGAAACTCTCTTTCTGTAGAATCTGCAAGTAGACATTTGGAGTGCTTTGAGGCCTATGTTGGAAAAGGAAATATCTTCTTAGAAAATCTAGACTGAAGAATTCTGAGAAACTCCTTTGTGATGTGTGCGTTCATCTCACAAAGTTGAATTTTTCTTTTGATTGAGCAGTTTGGAAACATTCTTTTTGTAGAATCTGCAAGTGGAAGTTTGGAGAGCTTTGCAGCTTATGGTACAGAAGGAAATATCTTCACGTGCTATCTAGACAGAAGTAATCTGAGAAGCTTCTTTGTGATGTATTTATCTCACAGAGATAAACCTTTCCTTTGACAGGGCAGTTTAGAAACTATCTGTAGAATCTGCAAGTGGACATTTAGAGCGCTTTGTGGCCTATGGTAGAAAAGGTAACATCTTCACATAAAATCTAGACAATAGCAATCTGGGAAACTTATTTGTGAAGGGTGCATTCATCTCACAGAGTTAACCTTTTCTTTTGATTGAGCAGTTTGGAAACTCTCTTGTTGTAGTATCTGCAAGTGGACATTTGGAGCGCTTTGATGCCTGTGGTGGAAAAGGAAATATCTTCACATAAAAATAGATAGAAGCATTTTGAGAAACTTCTCTGTGAGGTGTGCGTTCATCTCCCAGAGTTGAACCTTTCTTTTGATGGACGAGTATTGACATACTCTTTTTGTAGAATCTGCAAGTGGACTTTTCGAGCGCTGTGTGGCCTATGGTGGAAAATGATATATCTTCAAATAAAATCCAGACAGAAGAAATCTGAGAAACTTCTTTATAATGAGTGCATTCATCTCACTGAGTTAAACATTTCTTTTGATTGAGCAGTTTTGAAACTCTCTTTTTGTAGTATCTGCAAGTGGACATTTGGAACACATTGAGGCCTGTGGCAGAAAAGGACACATCTTCACATAAAACCTAGACAGAAGAATTCTGAGTAAATTCTCTGTGATGTGTGGGTACATCTCACAGAGTTGAAAATATCTTTTGATTGAGAAGTTTGGAAATACTCTTTTTGTAGAATCTGCAAGTGGAGATTTGGAGCGCTTTGCGGTCTATGGTAGAAAAGGAACTATATTCACATAAAATCTAGACAGAAGCAATCTGAGAAACTTCTTTGTGATGTATACATTCATATCACAGAGTTAAACTTTTCTTTTGATTGAGTACTTTGAAACACTCTTTTTGTAGAAGCTGCAAGTGGACATTTGGAGTGCTTTCAGGCCTATCATAGAAAAGGAAATATCTTCACATAAAAACTACACAGAAGAATTATGAGAACCTTCTCTGTGATGCGTGCGTTCATCTCACAGAGCTGAACATTTCTTTTGATTCAGCAGTTTGGAAACACTCTTTTTGTAGAATCTGCAAGTGGACATTTGGAGAGCTTTGAAGCCTATGGCAGAAAAGGAAATGTCTTCACATAATATCTAGACATAAGCAATCTGAGAAACTTCTCTGTGATGTGTGCATTCATCTCACAGAGTTAAAACTTTCTTTTGATTGGCAGTTTTGAAACTCCCTTTTTGTAGAATCTGAAAGTGGACATTAGTATCACTTTGAGGCCTATGGTGGAAAAGGAAATGTCTTCACATAAAAACTAGTCAGAAGAATTCTGAGAAACTTCTTTGTGATGTGTACGTTCATCTCACAGAGTTGGACCTTTCTTTTGATTGAGCAGTTTGGAAACATTCCTTTTGTAGAAACTGCAAGTGGAGATTTGGAGTGCTTTGTGGCCCATGGTAGAAAAGGAAGTATCTTCATATAAAATCTAGACAGAAGCAATCTGAGAAACTTCCTTGTGATGTGTGCATTCATCTCACAGAGTTAAACTTTTCCTTGATTGAGCAGTTTTGAAACTTTTTGTAGAATCTGCCAGTGGACATTTGGCTGCTTAGAGACCTAAGTTGGAAAAGGTAATATCTTCCCATAAACATTAGACAAAATAATTCTGAGAAACTTCTCTGTGATGTGTGAGTTCATCTCTCAGAGTTGAACCTTTCTCTTGAATGACTAGTTTGGAAATAACCATTTGTAGAATCTGCAAGTGGAGATTTGGATTGCTTTGCGGCCTATGATAGAGAGGAAAAATCTTCACATAAAATCTAGACAGAAGCAATCTGAGAAACTTCTTTGATGTGTGCATTAAACTCACAGAGTCAAATCTTTCTTCTGATTGGTCAGTTTTGAAACTCTCTTTTTGTAGAATCTGCAAGTGGACATTCGGAGCGCTATGAGGCCTATGGTGGAAAAGGAAGTATCTTCACATAAAAGCTAGAGAGAAGAATTCTGAGAAACTTCTTTGTGATGTGCGTGTTCACCTCACAGAGTTGAACCTTTCTTTTGATTGAGAAATTTGGAAACACTCTTTTTGTAGAATCTGCAAGAGGATATTTGGAGCCATTTGTGGCCTAAGTTCGAAAAGGAAATATCTTCACATAAAATCTAGACAGAAGCAATCTGATAAACTTCTTCATGACATGTGCATTCATCTCACAGAGTTAAACATTTCTTTTGATTGAGCAGTTCTGAAAGTCTCTTTTTGTAGAATCTGCAAGTGGACATTTGGAGCGCTTTGTGGCCGATGGTAGAAAAGGAAATATCTTCACATAAAATCTAGACAGAAGCAATCTGAGAAACTTCTTTGTGATGAGTGCTTTCATCTCACAGTTAAACCATTCTTTTGATTAACCAGTTTTGAAACTCTGTTTTGGTAGAATCTGCAAGTGGACATTTGGAGCACTTTGAGGCCTATGGTGGAAAAAGAAATATGTTCACATATAAACCAGACAGAATAATTCTGATAAACTTTTTGTGATGTGGGCTTTCATCTCACAGAGTTGAACCTTTCTTTTGATTGAGCAGTTTTGAAACACTCTTTTTGTAGGATCTGCATGTGGACATTTGTAGCGCTTTGTGGCCTATGTTAGAAAAGGAAATATCTTCTCATAAATTCTAGACAGCAGCAATCTGAGAAACTTCTTTGTGATCTGTACATTCATCTCACAGAGTTAAACATTTGTTTTGATTGAGGAGTTTTGAAACTCTCTTTTTATAGAATGTGCAGTTGGAAATTTGGAGCGATTTAAAGCCTATGGTGGAAAAGAAAATATCTTCACATAAAAAGTACACAGAAGCATTCTGAGAAACTTCTTTGTGATGTGTACATTCATCTCACAGTGTTGAACCTTTCTTTTGATTGAGCAGCTTTGAAACACTCTTTTTGTAGTATCTGCTAGTGGATACATGGAGCGATTTGAGGCCTATTGTGGAAAAGGAAATATCTTCACATAAAAACTACAAAGAAGCATTCTCTCAAACTTCTTTGTTATGAGTGAATTCATCACACAGAGTGGAACCTTTCTTTTGATTGATCAGTTCTGAAATACTCTTTTTGTCGAATCTGGAAGTGGATATTTGGAGGGCTTTGAGGCTTATTTTGGAAAAGGAACTATCTTCACATAAAAACTACACAGAAGCATTATGAGACATTTCTTTGTTATGTGTCTATTCAACTCACAGGGTGGAAACTATCTTTTGATGGGGCACTTTTAAATCTCTGTTTTTGCAGAATCTGCAAGCGGATATTTGGAGTGTTTTGAGGCTTACCATGGAAAAGCAAATATCTTCACCTAAAAACTACACAGAAACATTCTGAGAAACTTCTTTGTCATGTGTGTATTCAACTCACAAGGTCAAACCTATCTTTTGATTGACCAGTTTTGAATCTCTCTTCTTGCAGAATCTGCAAGTGGGTATTTGCAGAGCTTTTAGGCCTATTGTGGAAAAGGAAATGTCTCCACATAAAAACTACACAGAGAAATTCTGAGAAACTTCTTTGTGATGTGTGCATTCAACTCAGAGAGCTGGACTGATCTTTTGATTGAGCAGTTTTGAAACTCTCTTTTTGTAGAATCTGCAAGTGGACACTTGGAACACTTTGAGGCCTATGGTGGAAAAGGTAGTATTTTCCAATATAAACTAGACAGAATAATTCCGAGAAACTTCTTTGTGACATGTGTGTTCATCTCCCAGAGTTGAACCTTTCTTTTCACTGAGCAGCTTGGAAACACTCTTTTTGTAGAATCTGCAAGTGGACATTTGGAGCGCTTTGCGGCCTAAGGCAGAAAAGGAAATATCTTCATATAGAATCTAGACAGAAGCAATCTGAGAAACTTCCTTGTGATGTGTGCATTCATCTCGAAACAGCTCATTGAAAAGAAAGGTTCAACTCTGTGTGATAAATGCACCCATCACAAAGAAATTTCTCTGAATGCTTCTGTGTAGTTTTTATGTGAAGACATTTGCTTTTCCACAAGAGGCCTCAAAGCGCACCAAATATCCACTCGCATATTCTACAAGAAGAGTGTTTGAGAACTGCTGAATCATAACATAGGTTCAACCCTGTGAGATAAATGCACACATCACAAATAAGTTTCTCATAATGCTTCTGTGTAGTTTTTATTTGAATATATTTCTTTTTCCACCATAGGCTACAAAGGGCCCCAAATATCCAATGGCAGTAACTACAAAAAGAGAGATTCAAAACTGCTCAATCAAAAGATAGGTTCAACTCTGTGAGTTGAATGCACACATCACAAAGAAGTTTCTAGGAATTTCTATATGTAGTTTTTATGTGGAGATATTTCCTTTTCCACAATAGGCCTAAAAGCTCTCCAAATATCCACTTACAGATTCTTCAAAAAGAGAGATTCAAAACTGGTCAATCAAAAGATAGGTTCATCCTTGTGTAAGTTGAATGCACACGTGGCAAAGAAGTTTCTCAGAATGCTTCTGTGTAGTTTTTATGTGAAGATATTTGCTTTTCCATTGTATGTCTCAAAGTGCTCCAAATATCCACTTGCAGATTCTGCAAAAATGGAGATTCAAAACTGCTCAATCAAAAGATAGTTTCCACTCTGTGGGTTGAATGCACACATAACAAAGAAGTTTCTCAAAATGCTTCTGTATAGTTTTTATGGGAAGATATTTCCTTTTCCAAAATAAGCCCCAAAGCCCTCCAAATATCCACTTCCAGTTCTACAAAAAGAGTGTTTCAGAACTGCTCAATCGAAAGAAAGGTTGCACTTTGTGTGATGAATTCACTCACTGCAAAGAATTCTGTGAGAATGCTTCTGTGTAGTTTTTATGTGAAGATATTTCCTTTTCCACGATAGGCCTCAAATTGCTCCAAATATCCACTAGCAGATTGTACAAAAAGAATGTTTCAAAACTGCTCAATGAAAAGAAAGGTTCAACACTGTGAAATAAATGCACACATCACAAAGAAGTTTCTCAGAATGCTTCTGTGTAGTTTTTATGTGAAGCTATTTGATTTTCCACAGTAGGCCTCAAAGCACTCCTAATATCCACTTGCAGATTCTGCAAAAAGAGATTCAAAACAGCTCAATCAAAAGATAGTTTCAACTCTGTGAGTTGAATGCACACCTCACAAAGAAGTTTCTCAAATGCTTCACTGTAGTTTTTATGTGAAGATATCTTTTTCTCCAAAATAGTCCTCAAAGCCCTCCAAATAGCCACTTCCAGATTCTACGAAAAGACTGTTTCAAAACTGCTCAATCCAAAGAAAGGTTCCACTCTGTGTGGTGAATGCACTCATCACAAAGAAGTTTCTCTGAACACTTCTGTGTAGTTTTTATTTGAAGATATTTACTTTTCCACCATAGGGCGCAAAGGGCTCCAAATACCCACTTGCAGATTCTACAAAAAGAGAGATGCTAAACTGCTCATTCAAAAGATAGGTTCAACTCTGTGAGTTGAATGTGCACATCACAAATAAGTTTCTCAGAATACTTCTGTGTAGTTTTTATGTGAAGATATTTCCTTTTCCACTGTAGGCCTCAAATAGCTCCAAAGATACACTTGCAGATCATACAAAAACAGTGTTTCAATACAGCTTAATCAAAAGAAATGTTCAACTCTGTGAAATGAATGCACACATCACAAAGAAGTTTCTCAGAATTTACTCTCAGAATTTTAGGTGAAGATATTTGCTTTTCCACGGTAGGACTCAAAGCGCTCCAAATATCCACTGGCAGATTCTACAAAAAGAGTGTTTCAAAACTGCTCAATCATAAGATAGGTTCAACCCTGTGAGATGAATGCACACGTCAAAGGGAGTTTCTCAGAATGCTTCTCTCAATCAAAAGATAGGTTCAACTCAGTGAGTTGAACGCACACATCACAAAGAAATTTCTCAGAATGCTTTTGTGTAGTTTTTATGTGATGATATTTGCTTTTCCACAATAGGCCTCAAATGTCTACAAATATCCACTCTCAGATCCTGCAAAAAGAGAGATTTAAAACTGCTTAATGATAAGATAGGTTCGACTCTGTGAGTTGAATGCACACATCACAAAGAAGTTTCTCAGAATGCCTGTCTGTAGTTTTTATGTGAAGATATTTGATTTCCCAAGTAGGCCTCAAAGCATTCCTAATACCCACTTGCAGATTCTGCAAAAAGAGAGATTCATAACGGCTCAATCAAAAGACAGGTTCAACTCTGTGAGTTGAATGCATACCACTCAAAGAAGTTTCTAAGAATGCTTCTGTGTAGTTTTTATGTGAAGATATCTCCATCTCCAAGATAGCAATCAAAGCCCTCCAAATATCCACTTCCAGATTCTATGAAAAGAATGTTTCAAAACTGCAAAATCCAAAGAAAGTTGCAACTCTGTTTGAAGAATGCACTCATCCAAAGAAGTTTCTCTGAATGCTTCCGCATAGTTTTTATTTGAACATATTTCCTTTTCTACCATAATGCGTGAAGGGCTCCAAATATCCACATGCAGATTCTCCAAAAAGAAAGATTCTAAACTGCTCAATCTACAGATAGGTTCAACTCTGTGAGTTGAATGCACACATCACAAAGAAGTTTCTGAGAATGCTTCTGTCTAGTTTTTATGTGAAGATATTTCCTTTTCCACCATAGACTTCAAATCGCTTCACATATCCACTTGCATATTCTACAAAAAGCGTGTTTCAAAACTGCTCAATCAAAAGAAAGGTTCAACTTGGAGAGATGAATGCACACATCACAAAGAAGTTTCACAGAATCCTACTATCTAGTTTTTATATGAAGAAATTTGCTTTTACCCCAGAGGCTACAAAGCAATCAAAATATCCACTTGCAGATTCTAAAAAAAAGAGTGTTTCAAAACTGCTCCATTAAAAGAAATGTTCAACTCTGTGAGTTGAATACACACATCACAAAGTAGTTTCTCAAAATGTTTCTGTCTAGTTTTTATATGAAGATATTACTTTTTCCACTGTGGGCCTCAAAACCCTCCAAATATCGATTTGCAGACACCACAAAAACACAGATTCCAAATTGTGCAATCCAAAGAAAGAGGTACAACTCTGTGGGATAAATGGACACATCATGAAGCAGTTTCTTAGAATGCTTTTGTGTAGTTTTGATGTGAAGATATTTACTTTTCCCCTTAGGCCTCAAAGCGCTCCAAATATCCTCTTGGAGATTCTACTAAAAGAATGTGTCAAAGCTGCTCAACTAAAAGTAATGTTGAATTCTGTGAGATGAATGCGCACATCACAAAAAAGTTTCTCAGAATGCTTCTGCGTGGTTCTTATGCAAAGATACTTCCTTCTCCACCATTGGCCTCAAAGCACTCCAAATATCCTCTTGCAGATTCTACAAAAAGAGTGTTTGAAAACTGGTGAATGAAAAGAAAGTTTCAATTCTGTCAAATGAATGCACTCATCCAAAGAAGTTTCTCAGAATGCTTCTGTCTAGTTTTTATTTGAAGACACTCCCTTTTCCAACATCGGCCCCAAATCACTCCAAATATCCACTTACAGATTCTTTTGAAAAAAGAGTTTTTCAAAACTGCTTAATCAAAAGAAAGGTTCACCTCTCTGAGATGAATGCACACATTACAAAGAAGTTTCTCAGAATGCTGCTGTATAGTTTTTATTTGAAGATGTTTCCTTTTCCACTAGCGGCCAAAAAGCTCTCCAAATATCCACTTGCAGATTCCACAAAAAGAGTGTTTCAAAATTGCTCAATCAAAAGAAAGATTCAACTCTCCGAGTTGAATGCACACATCACAAAGAAGTTTCTGGGAATGCTTCTGTCCAATTTTTGAGTGAAGATATTTCATTTTCCACAATAGGCCCCAAAGAACTCCAAATATCCACTTCCACATTCTACAAAAAGATTGTTTCAAAACTGCTCAATGAAAAGAAAGTTTCATCTCTGTGACATGAATGCATGCATCACAGTGAAGTTTCCCATAATGCTTCCATGTAATTTTTATGGGCAGATATTTCCTTTTCAACCATAGGCCTCAAAGCTCTCCACATATCCAATTGCAGATTCTACAAAAAGAGTTTTTCAAAACTGCTCAATTAAAGGAAAGGTTCAAATCTGTGATATGAATGCACAGATCACAAAGAAGTTTGTCATAATGTTCTGTGTAGTTTTATGTGAAGATATTTACTTTTCCACAATAGCCCTCAAAACACTCCAAAGGTCCACTTGCAGATTCTACAAGATAGTGTTTCAAAACTCCTCTATCAAAAGAAAGATTCAACTCTGTGAGATGAATGCACACATCACAAAGAAGTTTCTTTGAATGCTTCCGTGTAGTTTTGATGTGAAGATATTTCCTTTTCCAAAATAGGCCACAAAGGGCTCCACATATCCACTTGCCAATTCTACAAAAAGAGAGGTTCAAAATTGCTCCATCAAAAGATAGGTTCAACTTTGTGAGTTGAATGGAATATCACATAGAAGTTTCTCAGAATGATTCCGTGTAGATTTTATGTGAAGGTATTTCCTTTTCCACCAAAATCCTCAGAGCGCTCCAAATATCTACTTGCCGATTCTACAAAAAGAGAGGTTCAAAATTGCTCCATCAAAAGATAGGTTCAACTCTGTGAGATGAATGCACACATCACAAAAAGTTTCTGCAAATGCTTCTGTGTAGTTTTTATGTGAAGATATTTCCTTTTCAACAATAGGCCTCAAACCTCTCCAAATATCCACTTGCAGATTTTGGAAAAACAGAGATTCAAAACTGCTCGATCAAAAGAAAGGTTCGACACTGTGAGATGAATGCACGCATCACAAAGAAGATTCTCAAAATGCTTCTTTGTAGTTTTTAAGTGATGATATTTCCTTTTCCACCGTAGGATGCAAATGTCTCCAAATATCCACTTGCAGATTCCACAAAAAGACAGTTTCAAAACTGCTCAATCAACAGATGGGTTCAATTCTGTGAGTTGAATGCCCACATCACAAAGAAGTTTCTCAGAATGCTTCTGTGCAGTTTGTTAATGAAGGTATTTCCATTTCCACAATAAGCCCTGAAGTGCTCAAAATATCTACTTGTAGATTGTACAAAAAGAGTGTCTCCAAACTGCTCAACCAAAAGAAAGGTTCAACTCTGTGAGATGAATGCACATATCACAAAGAAGTTTCTCAGAATGGTTCTGTGTAGTTTTTATGTGAAGATATTTCCTTCTCCACAATAGGCTTCAAAGCACTCAAAATATCCACTTTCACATTCTACAAAAACAGTGTTTCAAAACTGCTCAATCAAAAGAAAGATTCAACCCTGTGAGATGAATGCACACATCACAAAGAAGTTTCTCAGAATGCTTCTGAGTAGTTTTTATGTGAGGATAACTCCTTTTCCACAATAGGCCTAAAAGCACTCCAAATATCTAATTGCAGGCCCTACAAAAAGAGTGGTTGAAAACTGCTCAATCAGAAGACAGGTTCAACTCTGTGAGTTGAATGCACACATCACAAAGAAGTTTCTGAGAATACTTATGTGTAGTTTTTATGTGAAGATTTGTCCTTTTCCACCATAGGCCTCAAAGCCCTCCAAATAGCCACTTGCAGAGTCTACAAAAAGAGAGTTTCAAAACTGCTCAATCAAAAGAAGGGCTCAACTCTGTGAGATGAATGCGCACATCAAAAATGAATTTCTCAGAATGCTTTTGCGTAGTTTTTATGTGAAGATATTTCCTTTTCCACAACAGGCTGCAAAGGGCTCCTTATATCCACTTGCAGATTCTACTGAAAGAGTGCTTCTAAATTGCTCAAACAAAAGACATTTTCAACTCTGTGAGATGAATGCACACATCACAAAGAAGTTTCTTAGAATGCTTCTGTGTAGATTTTATATGAAGATATTTCCTTTTCCGCCATAGGACACAAAAGACTCCAAATATCCAATTGTAGATTCTACAAAAAGAGAGTTTCAAAACTGCTCAACCAAAAGATAAGTTCAACTCTGTGAGTTGACTGCACACATCACAAGAAGTTTCTCAGAATGCTTCTATGCAGTTTTCAAGTGAAGGTATTTCCATTTCCACAATAGGCCTCAAAGCGCTCAAAATATTCACTTACAGATTCTACAAAAAGAGTGTTTCCAAACTGCTCAATCAAAAGAAAGTTTCAACTCTGTGACCTGAATGCCCACATCACAAAGAAGTTTCTCAGAAGGCTTCTGTGTAGTTTTTATGTGAACATAACTCCTTTTCCACAATAGACCTCAAAGTGCTCCAAATATCTACTTGCAGACACTACAAAAATAGTGTTTGAAAACTGCTCTATTAGAAGAAGGGTTCAATTCTGTGAGAAAAATGCACGCATCACAAAGAAGTTTCTCAGAATGCATCTGGGTAGTTTTTGTGGGAAGATATCCTCTTTTCCACGATAGGCTGCAAAGGACTCCAAATATCCACTTGCAGATTCCACAAAAAGAGAGCTTCAAAACTGCTCAGTCATAAGATAGGTTCAACCCTTTGAGGTGAATGCAAGCATCACAAAGAAGTTTCTGAGAACACTTCTGTGTATTTTTTATGTGAAGATATTTCCTTTTCCACCATAGGCCTCAAAGCCCTCCAAATAGTCACTTTCAGGTTCTACACAAAGAATTTCAAAACTCCTCAATGAAAAGAAAGGTTCAACTCCATGAGATGAATGCACACATCAAAAAGGAGTTTCTCAGAATGCTTTTGTGTAGTTTTTATGAGAAGATATTTCCTTTACAGCAATAGGCCACAAAGGGCTCCAAATATCCACTTGCAGATTCTACTAAAAGAGTGCTTCTAAACTGCTAAATGAAAAGAAAGTTTCAACACTGTGAGATGAATGCACACATCACAAATAAGGTTTTCAGAATGCTTCCGTGTAGCTTTTATGTGAAGATATTTCCTTTTCCACCATAGGCCACAAAGGGCTCCAAATATCTAATTGTAGATTCTACAAAAAGGGACATTCAAAACTGCTCAATCAAAACATAGGTTGAACTCTGTGAGTTGAATGCACACATCACAAAGAAGTTGCTCAGAATGCTTCTGTGTAGTTTTTATGTGAAGACATTTCATTTACCATTTTAGGCCTCAAAGCACTCCACATATCCACTTGCAGATACTACAAAAAGAGTGTTTCCAAATTGCTCTATCAAAAGACAGGTTCAACTCTGTGAGATGAACGCACACAAGGCAAAGAAGTTTCTCAGAACGCATCTGTGTAGTTTTTATGTGAAGATATTTCCTTTTCCACCATAGGCCTCAAAGCATTCCAAATATCCACTTGCAGATTCCACAAAATGAGTGTTTTAAAAATGCTCAAAAGAAAGGTTCAACTCTGTGAGATGAATGTACACATCACAAAGAAGTTTCTCAGAATGTTTCTGTAGAGTTTTTATTGAAGATATTTCCTTTTCCAACATAGGCCCCAAAGGGCTCTAAATATCCACTTCTAGATTCCAGAAAAAGAGAGTTTCAAAACATCGCAATGAAAAGATAAGTTCACCTCTGTGAGTTGAATGCACACATCACAAAGAAGTTTCTCCAAATGCTTCTGTGTAGCTTTTATGTGAAGATATTTCCTTTTCCAGAATAGGTCCCAAAGCGCTCCAAAAATCTACTTGCAGATTCTACAAAAAGACTGTTTCAAAACTGCTCAATCAAAAGAAAGGTTAAACTCTGTGAGATGAATGCACATATCACAAAGTAGTTTCTCAGAATGCTTCTGTGTAGTTTTTATGTGAAGATATTTCCTTTTCCACAATAGGCCTCAAAGGACTCCAAATATCCACTTGCAGATTGTACAAAAAGAGTGTTTCAAAAGGTCTCAATCAAAACAAAGTTTCAAATCTCTGAGATAAATACACACATCACAAAGAAGTTTCTCAGAATGCTTCTGTGTAGTTTTATGTGAAGATATTTGCTTTTCCACAGTAGGCCTCTAAGCACTCCATATAACCACTTGCAGATTCTACCAAAAGAGTGTTTCAAAACTGCTCAGTCATAAGATAGGTTCAACCCTGTGAGATGAATGCACACATCACAAAGAAGTTTCTCAGAATGCTTCTATGCAGTTTTTATGTGAAGATATTTCCTTTTCCACAATAGGCCTCAGTGTGCTCCAAATATCCACTTGCAGATTATATAAAAAGGGTGTTTCAAAACTCCTCAATCAAAAGATAAGTTCAACTCTGTGACTTGAATGCACACATCACAAAAAAGTGTCTCACAATGCTTCTGTGTAGTTTTTACGTGAAGATATTTCCTTTTCCACAAGAAGCCTGAAAGCGCTCCAAATATCCACTTGAAGATCCTACAAAAAGAGTGTTTCAAAATGGTTCAATCAACAGCAAGGTTCAACTCTGTGAGATGAGTGCACACATCACAAAGAAGTTGCTCAGAATGATTTTGTATAGTTTTTATGTGAAGATATTTCCCTTTCCACCATAGGCTGCAACGGGATCCAAATATCACTTGCAGATTCTATAAAAAGAGTGTTTCCAAACTGCTCAATCAAATGAAAGTTTCAACACTGTGAGATGAATGCACACATCACAGAGAAGTTTCTCAGAATACTTCTGTGTAGTTTTTATGTGAAAATATTTCCTTTTCCACAATAGGCCTCAAAGTGCTCCAAATATCCACTTGTAGATTCTACAAAAGGAGTGTTTCAAAACTGCTCAATCAACAGAAAGGTTCAACTCTGTGTGATCAATTTATTCATCACCAAGTGGTTTCTCAAAATCCTTCTGTGTAGTTTTTAAGTGAAGATATTCCCTTTTCCACAATAGGCCTCAAAGGGCTCCAAATATCCACTTGCAGATTGTACAAAATGAGTGTTTCAAAAAGTCTCAATCAAAAGAAAGTTTCAAATCTGTGAGATAAATACACACATCACAAAGAAGTTTTTCAGAATGCTTCTGTGTAGTTTTTATGTGAAAATATTTCCTTTTCCACAACAGGCCTCAAAGCGCTCCAAATATCCACTTGAAGATTCTACAAAAAGAGTGTTTCAAAACTGCTCAATCAAAAGAAAGTTACCACTCTGTGTGATGAATTTATTCATCACAAAGAAGTTTCTCAGAATCCTTCTGTGTAGTTTTTATGTGAAGTCATTGCCTTTTCCTCCATAGGCCTCAAAGGGCTCCAAATACCCACTTCCATATTCTATAAAAAGAGAGTATCATAACCGCTCAATCAAAAGATAGGTTCAACTCTGTGAGTTGAATGCACACATCACAAAGAAGTTTCTCAGAATGCTTCTATATAGTTTTTATGTGAAGATATTTCCTTTTCCACAATAGGCCTCAAAATGCTCCTAATATCCTCTTGCAGATTCTACAAAAACAGTGTTGCAGAACTGCTCAATCAAAAGAAAGTTTCAACTCCGTGAGATGAATGCACACATCACAAAGAAGTTTCTGCAAATGCTTCTGTGTAGTTTTTATGTGAAGATATTTCCTTTTCAACAATAGGCCTCAAACCTCTCCAAATATCCACTTGCAGATTTTGGAAAAACAGAGATTCAAAACTGCTCGATCAAAAGAAAGGTTCAACACTGTGAGATGAATGCACGCATCACAAAGAAGATTCTCAAAATGCTTCTTTGTAGTTTTTAAGTGATGATATTTCCTTTTCCACCGTAGGATGCAAATGTCTCCAAATATCCACTTGCAGATTCCACAAAAAGACAGTTTCAAAACTGCTCAATCAACAGATGGGTTCAATTCTGTGAGTTGAATGCCCACATCACAAAGAAGTTTCTCAGAATGCTTCTGTGCAGTTTGTTAATGAAGGTATTTCCATTTCCACAATACGCCCTGAAGTGCTCAAAATATCTACTTGTAGATTGTACAAAAAGAGTGTCTCCAAACTGCTCAACCAAAAGAAAGGTTCAACTCTGTGAGATGAATGCACATATCACAAAGAAGTTTCTCAGAATGGTTCTGTGTAGTTTTTATGTGAAGATATTTCCTTCTCCACAATAGGCTTCAAAGCACTCAAAATATCCACTTTCACATTCTACAAAAACAGTGTTTCAAAACTGCTCAATCAAAAGAAAGATTCAACCCTGTGAGATGAATGCACACATCACAAAGAAGTTTCTCAGAATGCTTCTGAGTAGTTTTTATGTGAGGATAACTCCTTTTCCACAATAGGCCTAAAAGCACTCCAAATATCTAATTGCAGGCCCTACAAAAAGAGTGGTTGAAAACTGCTCAATCAGAAGACAGGTTCAACTCTGTGAGTTGAATGCACACATCACAAAGAAGTTTCTGAGAATACTTATGTGTAGTTTTTATGTGAAGATTTGTCCTTTTCCACCATAGGCCTCAAAGCCCTCCAAATAGCCACTTGCAGAGTCTACAAAAAGAGAGTTTCAAAACTGCTCAATCAAAAGAAGGGCTCAACTCTGTGAGATGAATGCGCACATCAAAAATGAATTTCTCAGAATGCTTTTGCGTAGTTTTTATGTGAAGATATTTCCTTTTCCACAACAGGCTGCAAAGGGCTCCTTATATCCACTTGCAGATTCTACTGAAAGAGTGCTTCTAAATTGCTCAAACAAAAGACATTTTCAACTCTGTGAGATGAATGCACACATCACAAAGAAGTTTCTTAGAATGCTTCTGTGTAGATTTTATATGAAGATATTTCCTTTTCCGCCATAGGACACAAAAGACTCCAAATATCCAATTGTAGATTCTACAAAAAGAGAGTTTCAAAACTGCTCAACCAAAAGATAAGTTCAACTCTGTGAGTTGACTGCACACATCACAAGAAGTTTCTCAGAATGCTTCTATGCAGTTTTCAAGTGAAGGTATTTCCATTTCCACAATAGGCCTCAAAGCGCTCAAAATATTCACTTACAGATTCTACAAAAAGAGTGTTTCCAAACTGCTCAATCAAAAGAAAGTTTCAACTCTGTGACCTGAATGCCCACATCACAAAGAAGTTTCTCAGAAGGCTTCTGTGTAGTTTTTATGTGAACATAACTCCTTTTCCACAATAGACCTCAAAGTGCTCCAAATATCTACTTGCAGACACTACAAAAATAGTGTTTGAAAACTGCTCTATTAGAAGAAGGGTTCAATTCTGTGAGAAAAATGCACGCATCACAAAGAAGTTTCTCAGAATGCATCTGGGTAGTTTTTGTGGGAAGATATCCTCTTTTCCACGATAGGCTGCAAAGGACTCCAAATATCCACTTGCAGATTCCACAAAAAGAGAGCTTCAAAACTGCTCAGTCATAAGATAGGTTCAACCCTTTGAGGTGAATGCAAGCATCACAAAGAAGTTTCTGAGAACACTTCTGTGTATTTTTTATGTGAAGATATTTCCTTTTCCACCATAGGCCTCAAAGCCCTCCAAATAGTCACTTTCAGGTTCTACACAAAGAATTTCAAAACTCCTCAATGAAAAGAAAGGTTCAACTCCATGAGATGAATGCACACATCAAAAAGGAGTTTCTCAGAATGCTTTTGTGTAGTTTTTATGAGAAGATATTTCCTTTACAGCAATAGGCCACAAAGGGCTCCAAATATCCACTTGCAGATTCTACTAAAAGAGTGCTTCTAAACTGCTAAATGAAAAGAAAGTTTCAACACTGTGAGATGAATGCACACATCACAAATAAGGTTTTCAGAATGCTTCCGTGTAGCTTTTATGTGAAGATATTTCCTTTTCCACCATAGGCCACAAAGGGCTCCAAATATCTAATTGTAGATTCTACAAAAAGGGACATTCAAAACTGCTCAATCAAAACATAGGTTGAACTCTGTGAGTTGAATGCACACATCACAAAGAAGTTGCTCAGAATGCTTCTGTGTAGTTTTTATGTGAAGACATTTCATTTACCATTTTAGGCCTCAAAGCACTCCACATATCCACTTGCAGATACTACAAAAAGAGTGTTTCCAAATTGCTCTATCAAAAGACAGGTTCAACTCTGTGAGATGAACGCACACAAGGCAAAGAAGTTTCTCAGAACGCATCTGTGTAGTTTTTATGTGAAGATATTTCCTTTTCCACCATAGGCCTCAAAGCATTCCAAATATCCACTTGCAGATTCCACAAAATGAGTGTTTTAAAAATGCTCAAAAGAAAGGTTCAACTCTGTGAGATGAATGTACACATCACAAAGAAGTTTCTCAGAATGTTTCTGTAGAGTTTTTATTGAAGATATTTCCTTTTCCAACATAGGCCCCAAAGGGCTCTAAATATCCACTTCTAGATTCCAGAAAAAGAGAGTTTCAAAACATCGCAATGAAAAGATAAGTTCACCTCTGTGAGTTGAATGCACACATCACAAAGAAGTTTCTCCAAATGCTTCTGTGTAGCTTTTATGTGAAGATATTTCCTTTTCCAGAATAGGTCCCAAAGCGCTCCAAAAATCTACTTGCAGATTCTACAAAAAGACTGTTTCAAAACTGCTCAATCAAAAGAAAGGTTAAACTCTGTGAGATGAATGCACATATCACAAAGTAGTTTCTCAGAATGCTTCTGTGTAGTTTTTATGTGAAGATATTTCCTTTTCCACAATAGGCCTCAAAGGACTCCAAATATCCACTTGCAGATTGTACAAAAAGAGTGTTTCAAAAGGTCTCAATCAAAACAAAGTTTCAAATCTCTGAGATAAATACACACATCACAAAGAAGTTTCTCAGAATGCTTCTGTGTAGTTTTATGTGAAGATATTTGCTTTTCCACAGTAGGCCTCTAAGCACTCCATATAACCACTTGCAGATTCTACCAAAAGAGTGTTTCAAAACTGCTCAGTCATAAGATAGGTTCAACCCTGTGAGATGAATGCACACATCACAAAGAAGTTTCTCAGAATGCTTCTATGCAGTTTTTATGTGAAGATATTTCCTTTTCCACAATAGGCCTCAGTGTGCTCCAAATATCCACTTGCAGATTATATAAAAAGGGTGTTTCAAAACTCCTCAATCAAAAGATAAGTTCAACTCTGTGACTTGAATGCACACATCACAAAAAAGTGTCTCACAATGCTTCTGTGTAGTTTTTACGTGAAGATATTTCCTTTTCCACAAGAAGCCTGAAAGCGCTCCAAATATCCACTTGAAGATCCTACAAAAAGAGTGTTTCAAAATGGTTCAATCAACAGCAAGGTTCAACTCTGTGAGATGAGTGCACACATCACAAAGAAGTTGCTCAGAATGATTTTGTATAGTTTTTATGTGAAGATATTTCCCTTTCCACCATAGGCTGCAACGGGATCCAAATATCACTTGCAGATTCTATAAAAAGAGTGTTTCCAAACTGCTCAATCAAATGAAAGTTTCAACACTGTGAGATGAATGCACACATCACAGAGAAGTTTCTCAGAATACTTCTGTGTAGTTTTTATGTGAAAATATTTCCTTTTCCACAATAGGCCTCAAAGTGCTCCAAATATCCACTTGTAGATTCTACAAAAGGAGTGTTTCAAAACTGCTCAATCAACAGAAAGGTTCAACTCTGTGTGATCAATTTATTCATCACCAAGTGGTTTCTCAAAATCCTTCTGTGTAGTTTTTAAGTGAAGATATTCCCTTTTCCACAATAGGCCTCAAAGGGCTCCAAATATCCACTTGCAGATTGTACAAAATGAGTGTTTCAAAAAGTCTCAATCAAAAGAAAGTTTCAAATCTGTGAGATAAATACACACATCACAAAGAAGTTTTTCAGAATGCTTCTGTGTAGTTTTTATGTGAAAATATTTCCTTTTCCACAACAGGCCTCAAAGCGCTCCAAATATCCACTTGAAGATTCTACAAAAAGAGTGTTTCAAAACTGCTCAATCAAAAGAAAGTTACCACTCTGTGTGATGAATTTATTCATCACAAAGAAGTTTCTCAGAATCCTTCTGTGTAGTTTTTATGTGAAGTCATTGCCTTTTCCTCCATAGGCCTCAAAGGGCTCCAAATACCCACTTCCATATTCTATAAAAAGAGAGTATCATAACCGCTCAATCAAAAGATAGGTTCAACTCTGTGAGTTGAATGCACACATCACAAAGAAGTTTCTCAGAATGCTTCTATATAGTTTTTATGTGAAGATATTTCCTTTTCCACAATAGGCCTCAAAATGCTCCTAATATCCTCTTGCAGATTCTACAAAAACAGTGTTGCAGAACTGCTCAATCAAAAGAAAGTTTCAACTCCGTGAGATGAATGCACACATCACAAAGAAGTTTCTCAGGATGATGGCTGAATAGAAACAGCTCCGGTGTACAGCTCCCAGCATGAGCGATGCAGAAGAGGGTTGATTTCTGCATTTCCCTGTGACGTACTGGGTTCATCTCACTAGGGAGTGCCAGACAGTGGGCTGAGGAGAAGTCTCTGCACCCCCGAAAGAGTGACCGTGTTGACTGTTTCCTGAGCTCTGTCATGCCCCAGAAACTTCCAGTAATGCGTGGAAGACCAGCATCTTGTTGGTGTTCTCCTTTCCAGTTTTCAAACAGGCTATATTGGAGACTCCCCATTTTGCAGGAAACAGGAATCCTTCATCAAGATGTGATGCATGGGACATTTCTTTTCTCTGTAGTTTCACTCTCCTTGTCTACACAAAAATAAACAAGATCCACACACCTGCCTGTATGAGACTATTACGGCAACTGTGACACCCACGCACTCACTAAGATTTGGCAGCCTGATCCTGGGACAATGGTACTGATGGTCATCCAGACACACCCCACCACAGTCACTAGCAAACCCACTCCCAAACACTCAGACACACATGGGCAAATGCGTGGGAACACAAGCACACACACAGACACACAAAGACACAGACAGCTTGAAGGTGAACAAGGGACAGAGAGATGGAGAGATAGAAAAGGAAGGAAAGTGAGAAACAGTGATAGAGAGAGAGACAGAGAGGAATCGGGGAAATTGAGAGAGACAGAGAGCAAGCAAGCTGGAGTGGGAAGTAGAGAAATGGAGAGGGTGAGGGAGCTAGAGTGGGAGAGAAACAGAGACTTGGAGAGGGAGACTCTGCTCTGGTAGACAGGGGCCCCTTTGGCGAGGGTAGGGTGGAGGGTGCCTGGGCCAGGCTAGAACAGGGGGACAGGGCCGCCCATGCAGGAAAACCAATGGAACCCTGAGAAGTCTTTTTACTTGGATTGGTTAGTTGCTTTGGGGGTGCATTTTGTAGCGTCATTCCTTTGTTGGCTCCTCCCTGTCCTCTTGGAGCTGTGGGCCCTGAAAGTTGTAGAGTGCACCGGCCCTGTGGCAGAAGCAGTGGCTTTGAGCCTGCCCATGGGCCGCGGCTTGGGTCTCTTTCACTTTCTGGGTGGTATGGCCATAGACAATGGCAGTGGCACGTGGCTGGCCCAAAAGCCTGGTCCAGCTATGTCCACCTGATTCCAGGCATCACCATCAACTCTGGGCTTTGAGGCTGGAATCAGGTACCCCAGAGCTGCTTGCCTGTGGCCGGGCTGCTCTCCCCCTCTATGCCCAAGCACCACTAGGTGCCGCACTGCACTTTCCGCCGACCTCCCACAGTGTCCCACTGTCACTGGCGGCTAGACCATGCGTGGGACCGCAGAGGTGCCAGAGGCCTCCATCCCCTGCCAGGGCTCTGGACTCCCCAGGCGGCCACCCTCTCACTGACAGTCCAGGCCTTACCCTGGCTCTTGAGCTCCCGAGCTTCCAATACCTGGGGCCCACTCAGGACGAGATGTGCTCCAAGGTGTCAGGGCCCAGGGCCCAGGGTCCTGGGTTCCCCTCTGGCCCTCTGCCTTGCCATGGAAAAATTGTTTTGGATCCCTTGCTGCCCCTCCTGCAAGGCCCCCTCTTGTCCCACACACCCAGAACCACCAGGGCTGCCCGGGTCGAACAGCTGGCCCAGCCCTGCGGGCCCTTTTTCTCACAATGCCCACTCCATTGTCGCTTGTCCCAAGGAAGACCTGGCCCATGGCCAACAGAACAGGAAGGCCCTACTTTGCCCCACACTGGCATTAGAGCCCCAGCAGCTTGATCCCAGGAAAGAGGGGCTGACAGACACCCAGAAACACCCCACCACCACCAGGAGAAAACACATCCTCTCACACACAAACAGATACACAGGGGTGCATGCGCGCAGGCACACACACACGGACACACATGGACACACACACAAAGACACAGTCAGCTTGAAGAGAGGGATGGAGAGATAGAAACAAAGGGAGAGAGAGAGAGATAGAGACAGAGAGGGTGGAGAGACAGGGAGAGAAGGTGACAGAAGAGCGAGAGGTGGAGGGGGAAGAAGAGAAAGAGGGTGAGGGAGCCAGAGAACAAGAGCAATTGAGCCTTGGAGAGGGAGGCTCTGCCCCAGATATACAGGGCCCCTTTGAGCAGGCCAGGGTAGGGTGGAGGGTGCTTGGGCTGGGCCAGAACAGGGGGGTGGGGCCGTCCAAGAGAGAGGACCAACTGAACCCTGAGACGTTTATTCTTGGATTTGTTGGTTGCTTTGGGGATGTGTTTGGTAGCGTCCTTCCTTTGTTTGCTCCTTTCTGTCTTCTTGATGCGGTAGGCTCTGAGATTTGCAGAGTGTGCCTGTCCATCTTTCGGGAGCCATAACGCCGAGCATGCTCACAGCGCACAAGACCTGGGTCTCTCTTGTGTCCTTGAGAATGGATTTCACACGAAGTCAGTGGCAGTGGAAATCCAAGTGCACAGGGATGGTTTTCCTGGTGGCTGACGAAGGCAATGTCCTTCCCCCGTGGAAAGCAGCCTATGCGTTGTGGAGCGTGGAAAAGTGGGAGTAGAGTCAGGGGGTGGTTGGGAAGCATGGCGACAAAAGGGGGAAAGAGGGAGCGGGGAGCCAAAAGCCTACAACACTCAGTATTCACAGGGGGTCTCGCATCCAAGTACTAACCAGGCCCGACTCTGCTTAGCTTCCAAGATCAGTCGAGTTCCCATGTGTTCAGGGTGGTATGGCCATAAAGACCCACAGTGGCACCTGGCTGCCACAGGAGCCCAGCCCAGTCATGTCTGCTCCACTCCAGGCATCACCGCCCCCTCGGGGCCAAGGGGCTCAGATCCAGGGCCCCAGAGCTGCTCGCTCGCAGCCGGGCTGCTCTCCCCATCAAGGCCCCAGCACCACTGGCCGCCGTGCTGCGCCTTCTGCCGGCCTTCCAGAGCCACCTACCTCGCCTGCGGTCAGACCACGTGCAGGACCGCCACGGTGCTGCCCTGCTGCTGCATGGGAGAGCCAGAGGCCTCAGTCCCCTGCCCAGGTTCCAGGCACACCACGTGGCCTCCCTTTTTGCAGATGCTCCAGGGGAGCTCCAGAGCTTCCAACACATCGGGCTGGCTCAGGACGGCACGTGCTCTGAGGCGTCAGGGCCAAGGGCCCATGGTCCTGGGATCCCCTCCGGTCCTCCTCCTTGCAGCGGAAAATTTGTTTTGGATCCCTCTCCTCCCCTCCTGCAAGACCCCCTCTTGCCCCACACACCCAGAGCTGCCAGTGCTGCCCAGGGGCTAACAGCCGGCCCAGCCCCACGGGCCCTTTATCCCACAACGCCCACACCATTGTCGCTTGTCCTGACCAGGACCTGACCTTGGCCAATGGGGAGGGAAGGCTCTGCTTTTCCCCGTGCTGGCACTAGAGCCCCAGCAGCCTGATCCCTAGAAAGAGGGGCTGACGGTCACCAAGACACACCCCACCACCACCACGAGCAAACCCACCCCAACACACACAGATACACACGGGTGCACGTGCACAGACACACATGGACACACACACCACACCTGGGCACACACACATAGACACACAAAGACACAGACACAGATAGCTTGAAGTAAGGGAGGAGACCACCCCTCATATTGTCTTATGCCCAATTTCTGCCTCCAAAGAAAGAAGAAGTAAAATCTAAAAGGCAGAAATGAAATCCACAGCCAGACAGCCCTGCACCACACCCTGGGCCTGGTAGTTAAAGATCGACCCCTGACCTACTCTGTTATGTTATCTATAGATTACAGACATCGTATAGAAAAGCACTGTGAAAATCCCTGTCCTGTTTTGTTCTGATATAATTACCGGTGCATACAGCCACCAGTCACATACCCTCTGCTTCCTCAATCCATCACGACCTTCTCACGCGTACCACCTTAGAGTTGTAAGCTCTTAAGAGGGACAGGAATTGCTCACTCAGAGAGCTCGGTTTTTGGAGATGTGAGAGTGCTGATGCTCCCAGCTGAATAAAGGCCTTCCTTCTACAACTCGGTGTCTGAAGGGTTTTGTCTGCGGCTCCTCCTGCTACAGAAGGAGAGCAAGGGAGGCAGGAATGGAGAAATAGAACCAGAGGGAGAGTGAGAGAGACAGCGATAGAGAGAGAGACAGAGAAGGGGGGAGGAGAGAGAAGGGGAGGGAAAGAGAGCTCAACAGTGGAGCGCCAGGTGGAGGGGGAAGTAGAGAAAGGGAGAGGGTGAGGGAGCTGTAGAGGGAGAGGGACAGAGTCATGGAGAGGGAGTCTCTACTCAGGTAGACAGGGCACCTTTGAGCAGGCCGGGGTGGGGTGGAAGGTGCTTGGGCTGGGCTAGAACAGGGGGTCAGGGCCCCCCACGCGGGAAAACCAAAGGAGCCCTGAGACGTGCTTTTTTTTTTTTTTTCCTTGGATTGGTTGGTTGCTTCAGGGGAGCGTTTCATAGGGTCCTTCCTTTGTTTGCTTCTTTCTATCTCCTTGGTGCAGTGGGCCCCGAGATTTGTAGAGTGTGCTCGTCCCTCTGGCGGGAGCCGCGGCGCCAAGAATGTCCACGCAGTGAGGCCTGGGTCTCTCTCCTGTCCTCAGGACTGGAGTTTACACGAAGTCGGTGGCCTTGGGAAACCAGGTGCACAGAGACGGATTTCCTCGTGGCTGGCGAAGACAATGTCCTTCCCCTGGGGAAAGCAGCCCACGGGTTCTGGAGCGGAGGTCTTGGCTGGGGTCTGTGGGACCCGCTGCCTCTGCCCGCCCCTTCCCCCGGCTTGGACGATTGCAGCGGCGCTGGATGAATGAATAGAATTTCCTGGGAGTCCAGGGAGCCTGAAGACACCTGCGACCTCAGGGAACCCGCGCCTGCGCCCTCGGGGTCGGTCCCGTCCCGCCCGGGTTGTAGCCAGGCTCCTGGTGGGCTGCTGCGAGTCGGAAGAGGTGGGATGCTGCTGCCTGGCTGTGCTGCAGTCGCGGATCTTCAGGAGGAGGTCCCGGGCTTCAGCTGGGAAGCGTGGGCTGTCAAGGGGGAGCAGAGGCGGTGGGGGGGGGGGGGGGAAGGGGGTGGGGCGGGGTTGTGAAGCACTGAGACTAAAGGGGGAAAGAGGGAGGGAGCGGGAAGCCAAAAGCCCAAGATACCTGCTATTACCAGGCGGAATCCCATCCAAGTACTGACCAGGCCCGACCCTGCTTAGCTTCAACAGATCAGAGGCAAGCGGGTGCGTTCAGGATGGTGTGGCCTAGACGCTAGCAGCGGCGCCTGGCTGCCCCAAGAGCCCGTCCCAGCCATGCCCGCACGACTCCAGGCGTCACCGCCACCCCGGGGCAGCGGGTCTCAGATCCGGGAACCCCAGAGCCGCTAGCCTGTGCCCCAGGGCAGCTGTCTCCCTGTACACCCGAGCACCGCCGGCCTCCCGGCGAGTCCCGCCGTCACCGGCGGCCAGACCTGGCGCAGGACCAATGTGGCGCCGCCGTGCTGTTGCTGGGGGGCGCCAGAGGCCTCAGTCCCCTGCCCAGGCTTCCAGCTCTCGGGGCGGCCTCCCTTCCGCCCACGCTCCAGTTCTTCCTCCAGCTCCCCAGCTCCGGAGTTTCCACCACATCTGCCGGCTCAGGACGGGTCGCGCTCATCCCTTAACTTTTAAACTTTTTGTTGTTTCTGTTTATATTTTATTGTGCTGTGTCTTGAAATGTTGTAGTTATTACTTTTGGATATTATTTAGTATTCCTACTTTGAATAAGAGTAGTTTGCACACCACACAGTTATAGTGTTATAATATTCTGTTTTGTTGTGTATCCTATTAGCAGTGAGGATTTTTTTTTTTTTTTTTTTTTTTTTTTTTTTTTACGTTTAGGCGATCATTTATTGCTCGTTAATATCCTTTTCTTCCTGATTGAAGTACTCCCTTTAGCATTCCTTTAGGACAGGTATGGTATTCATAAAATACTTCATCTTTTGTTTGTCTGAAAAAGTCAGTATTTCTTCTTTTTATTTGAAGAATATTTTCACTGTATATTCTATTCTAAGGTAAAAGTTTTTTTTTTTTCCTTTAGTACTTTAAATATTTATTGCTTCTCTCTCCTGACCAGTAGAGTTTCCACCGTAAAGTCTGCTGCCAGACGTGTTGGAGCTCCCCAGTATGTCATTTGTTTCTTTTCTCTTTCTTCCTTTAGAACTTTTCTTTATCTTTGACTTTTGGAAGATCTATTGAATGCTTTGAAGTAGTCTTTTTTGGGTTAAATCTGCTTAATGTTCTATAACATTTTTGTAGTTGGATATTGTTATCTTTCTCTAGGTTTGGAAAGTTCTCTGTTATTATCCCTCTGAATAAATTTTTCTACCCCTGCCTCTTTCTCTACATCTTCTTTAAAGCCAATAACTCTTACATCTGTCTTTGTGAGGCTCTTTTCTAGATCCTCCCCTGCCTCTTTCTCTACATCTTCTTTATAACAAATAACTCTTAGATCTGTCTTTGTGAGGCTATATTCTGGATCCTGTTGGCATGACTTGTTGTTTTTATTCTTTCTCTTTTGTCTCTTCTATGTATTTTCAAAGAGCCTGTCTTCAAGCTCACTATTTCTTCTGCTTGATCCATTCTGCTATTACATGGCTGTAATGCATTCTTCAGCATGCCAATTGCATTTTTCAGCTCAGAATTTCTGCTTAATTTGCTGTAACTATTTCAATCTCTTTGTTGAGTTTAGCTGATAAAATTTGGAATTTCTTTACTTTGTTATCTTAAATTTCTTTCATTTTTTTTTTAAATACAGCTATTTTGAATTCTCTGTCTGAAATGTCACATATCACTTTTTCTCCAGGATTTGTCCCCAGTGCCTTATTTAGTTCACTTGGTGAGGTCATGTTTTCCTGGATGGTGTTGATGCTAGTAGATGTTCTTCAGTGTCGGGACATTAAAATCTGGGGCATGCAGCACCATATGAGAGGTTTAAAAAATAAAATTTAAAGAGAGAAAAGGTGAGTATTTATTGTAGTCTTCAATGTCAGGGTTTATTTGTAGCTGTCTTTCATGGGAAGGCTTTTCACGCATTTGAAAAGAGTTAGGTGTTGTGATCTAAGCCATATCTGCTTTATGGGGCACCTTATACCTAATAATGCTGTAATTCTTCCAGAATCAGAGAAGCACCACCTTGACAGCCTTCAACAAGATCCAGGATAATTTTCTGGATTACTAGCCAGAGACTCTTTTTCCCTACCCTTATTTTCTCTCAAAGATACAGAGTATTTCTCTCTGTTCTAAGCCACCTAAAGCTGGGAGAAGAAAGACACAAGCACCCGTGGCCACCACAACTATGACTGCCCTGGATCAGACCTAAAGCTAGCACAGCATGGGTCTTGCTCAAATCCTGCTGCGTGCACTCTCTGACAACTGACTATGTTCACTCAAGGCCTTTGGTCTCTTCAATTATCAGGTGGCAAAGCCAGCCAGGCCTGTGTTGTTTCCTTTAGGGCAGTGAGATCCCTCAGTCCCTGGCTGGGTCCAGAAGTGCCATTCAGAAGTCAGGGCTTTGGCCACTTTTTAATAGGGTTTTTTGTTTTTCTCTCGTAAATTTAAATTCCTTATCTTGAATATTAGATCTTTGTCAGATACATAGTTTGTAAATATTTTTTCCTCATTCTATAGGTTGTCTGTTCACTCTATCGATAATTTCTTTTGTGGAGCACAAGCTTTTAAGTTTAATTAGATCCCACTTGTCAATAGTTGTATTTGTTGTTTTTGGTGTCTTTATCATGAAATCTTTGCCTCTTTCTATGTCCAGGATGGTATAGTCTAGGTTGTCTTCCAGGGCTTTTATAGTTTTGGGTTTTACATTTAAGTATTTAATCCATCTTGAGTTGATTTTTGTGTATGGTATAAGGAAGAAGCCAACTTCAATCTTCTGCATATGGCTAGCCAGTTATCCCAGCACCATTTATTGAATAGGGAATCTTTTCCCCTTTGCTTGTTTTTGCCAGCTTTGTCAAAGCTTAGATAGTTGTAGGTATGTGGTCTTACTTCCAACCTCTCTATTCTGTTCCTCTGGTGTATGTGTCTGTTTTTGTACTACTACCGTGATGTTTTGGTTACTATAGTGCTGTAGTATATTTTGAAGTCAGGTAATGTGATGCCTCAAGCTTTGTTCTTTTTGCTTAGGATTGCCTTGGCTACTTAGGTTCTTTCTTGGTTCTATATGAATTTTTAAATAGCTTTTTTCTACTTCTGTGAAGCATGTCATTGGTAGTTTAATAGGAATAGCTTTGGGCAGTACACCGTTTAAATATTAATTCTTTCTCTCCATTAACATGGAATGATTTTTCATTTATTTGTGTCTTCTCTGACTTCTTTGAGCAGTGTTTTGTAATTTTCATTGTAGAGATTTTTCACCACCCTGGTTAGCTGTATTTGTATGTACTTTATTCTTTTCGTGGAATTTGTGAATAAAATTGCCTCTCTGATTTGGTTCTTAGCTTGGCTCTTCTTGGTGTATAGGAATGCTAGCAAGTTTTGTACATTGATTTTGTGTCCTGAAACTTTGTGGAAGTTGTTTATCAGCTTAAGGAGGTTTTGGGTCACAACTATAGGGTTTAGATGGAGAATTATATTGTCTGCAAACAGAGGTAGTTGGACTTCTATTTCTATTTAAATACCCTTTATTTCTTTCTCTTGTCTGATTGCTCCAGAAAGGACTTCTAATACTATGTTGAATAGCAGTGGTGAGAGAGGGCATCGTTGTCTTGTGCGGGTTTCAAGGAGGATGCTTCCACATTTTGCCCATTTAGTATAATGTTGGCTGTGAGTTTGTCATAGGTGGCCTTTATTATTTTGAGGTATGTTCCTTTGATATCTCATTTATTGTGAATTTTTAACATGAAGTTTTGTTGAATTTTACTGAAAGCTTTTTCTGCATCCGTTGAGACAATCACATGGTTCTTATCTTTAGTTTTATTTATGTTATGAATCACATTTTATTGATTTGCTCATGGTGGACCAACCTTCCATTCCAGGGAAGACGCTTACTTCACTATGGTGAATTAGCCTTTTGATGTGTTGCTAGATTCAGTTTGCAAGTATTTTGTTGTGGATTATTGAATGGATATTCATGAAGGATACTGGCCTGAAATTTTCTTTTTTTGTTGTGTCACTGCCAGACTTTGGTATCAGGATGATTCTGGCCTCATAGAACAAGTTGGGGAAGACCCCCTCCTCCTCTATTTCTTGAAATAGTATCAGTAGGACTGGTTCTGGCTCTCCTTTGTACATCTGTTAAAATTTGTTAATCTACCAGGTCCTGGGCTTTTTTGGGGGGTTGGTAGGCTATTTATTACAGATTCAATTTTTGGAGCTCATAATTGGTCTGTTCAGAGACTGAATTTCTTCCTGGTTCAGTCTTGAGGAGTATATGTGTCCAGGAATTTATTAATCTCTTCTAGGGTTTCTAGTTTGTTTGTATAGAGGTGCTCGTAGTAGTTGCTGGTTGTTATTTTTATTTCCCTGGGGTCAGTGGTAACATTCCCTTCATCATTTCTAATTTTGTTTATTTGAATCTTCTCTCTTTTCTTCTTTATTAGTCTAGCTAGTGCCCTATCTATCTTATTAATTTTTTCAAAAAACCTTGATTAAGTGATCTCTTGAACAGTTTTTCATGTCTCAATTTCTTTCAATTCAGCTCTGATTTTAGTTATTTCTTGTCTTCTATAAGCTTTGTGGTTGAGTTCTTCTTGTTTCTCTAATTCTTTCAGTTGTGGTGTTAGGTTGTTAATTTGAGATATTTCTAATTTTTTGATATGGGCATTACTTCTTATGCCCTACTCTAACTTTTGTGATTCTAGAAAACTCAGAACTATGCCTTCTAAACCAATTCAAACTTTCTCAGTGAATCAACCTGGTCTCCCTGAGGCAAAGTTAGCAATTTTCCATTACACATGGTTCTTTCTCTGTAAGAATATCTAATGCAACAATGCAAGTGTTTCTTTCCCTCCTGGTAATGTGGGGAACTCCTTTTGGCTAAGACCAAGACTTAAAACCTTGTTCTTTCAACATTAATGAAGATCTATTTAGAAAGCCTCCATTTTTACAGAAAAGATATATAAACACCAATGAAAATGAATATGAAATTATATGACACACAATTATATTGTGGAAAGACTGAATAAATAAGTGAACTAAGCTCTAAGAAAAAAGATGATGATATAAAAAGATATAGAAGTAAAAACCTGGGCTGGTATAGCATAATTAATGTATCAGTAAAGTATGTACGTTGTAGAAGTGGCAGAAGACAGCATAGAGAGTAAGACCTGACCAAAAGCTTTAAGAAAAGTTCTATACCCTTAAACAAGATTAAAGTGGACTCAGGAAAACATGGGACACATGAGGGAAAGGACACATGCTCCAGATAGGCCAAAGCTCAGAGCATCTCTACCGTCTCCAGGAGGAAAGGGGAGGCAAAGCAGCAGGCAGAAGACAGCACAGCCAGGTCAGCACAGGGAGAAGCCAGGTGGGCTCCGTCATACAGGTAGTGAGGAGCCACTGCCAGGTGGGCTTTATTCATTAGTTTGTTTTGTTTCCTTTAGTAACAAAGAGACATGATCAAAGTTGACCTTTGTAAGTGTTGCTGCAGCTGAACAAAAAGATGGATAAAACCAGTGTTTTAAAAATTATGTTGCATACAGCACCATCCTCAGTGAGTTATTAGTAGAACACACAGGCACACACATGCACACACATTCACACTGAGCCCAGATTATTCTGGCAAATTCTGGGTTAAGCAAACTAAAAGAAACATCTTTAGTGCTGGACTTCTCAGAACCTGGAATGTGGCTATATGACTCATGAAACAGCAAGGTTAAGACAGAGCATGTCATTTTTTCCAGAATTGTTGAAACATTTTCCTTCCCTTGGCATCAGTGTCACCTTCTTTCTCCTGGTTCTCCATCAACCTCTTTGGCTGCTCCTTCTTGATTTCCTTTTTGACGATCTGCTGCTGCTCAGCCATTCTCTTTTCATTCCCCATGGATTTCTCAAGTGTGTTTCTATTCCTGCATTTTAAACTTTCCTTGTTTTTCCTGACACCTCTCCTTGTCTGACCCTCCCCTGTTCTAAGGCAGGTGTTCCATCTGTGTGTGCTTTTGGCATCCTGGGATGCTCCCAGCATGTTCCCTGACACACTCCATCAGGTTTTCTCTGCAGACTCTGTGAGAGCAGCAGCCTTGTTTCCACCGATCCTTCAATGCTCAGCACATAACACAGAAGCTGACTCCATAACATTTAGTTGGCCAACTGAGACTAAATGTATGTTCCTCTAGATCTTAAAAAGTTACAAAAACATAGCACAATAGTCAAAAAAATTCTCTTTAGTCAGGAGTTCTCTATATATGTACGACAGTTTGAAGTCATTATTAAAGCAAAGTGAAAGAGAAACTGTCACAGAATTCCCTAAGATAAATTATTTTGCTTTAATCTTCAATTCATCATGTGAGATAACCAAGACCAAGTGTTATTGTAAATATTTCTTACAACACAATTAACTGATTTTTATCATTTGAAATAACCACAAAATAAATCAGTCAATAAAAAATTGCATAAATAATCATTTCAAGTAAAATTCTGCCTAAATTTTACTCATATGTTCAAATGATAATGAGCTCATAGGTGTTTCCAATACCTCAGTCAAAACATTGTACTGATTCCAGCTGTGGGAATAGTATCTGCAAGTTATTTTACAGATGGGGAAAAGGTACTTATGTGACATTGGCCTTTGCACTACTGTGCACTTTTGGGTCAGGAAAAAGCTGTTCCCTTAAAATCCTAAAATCTCTTCTGTCAGGTCTGAATGTGGGTGGGAAACAAAGTTTTACAAATTTTAGCCACAGATGTTTTATTCCTTGCTTAAAGCAGTGACTAGATAAAGGCCACTTGAAGAGCCTCCAATGTTTCTTTAGAAGCATGTGCCTGAGAACATCTTCCTGAAACACTCCCTTGTCTCTGCCCAAAATCACCTTAGGTAGGAAAATCAAAACTCAGCAGTCTGAGGAGATCCAAGGGGATCATTGAGCTCTGAGTCTTACGAGAGAAGAGAGAGAGTTCTAAGACTGTTTGTGTGTAAATTTATGGGTTCCAAGTGCAATTTTGCTGTAAGCATGGATGGCATAGTGGTGAACTCAGGGCTTTTAGGTATCCATCACCAGAATAATGCACATTGTACCCATTAAGTAATTTCTCACTGTTCACCCCTTCCATCCCCTCACCCTCCTGAGTCTCCATTATTCCACTCTCTACACCAATATCTACACATCTTTTAGCACCTGCTAATGAGTGATAAAATATGATGTTTATTCTGTGTCTGGCTTGCCTCACTTACAAAAATGGCCTCCAGTTTCATCCATGTGTCTGCAAAAAAGTTATGATTCTATTGTTTTTTATGCCTGAATAGTATTTCATTGTGTATATTTTCTACATTTTCTTTCTCCAATCATTTGTTGATGGACATTTAGGTTGATTTTATATCTGTGCTACTGTGAATAGTGTTGCAACAAATACACAGGTATAGTTATCTTTCTGATAGATTGATTTCTTTTCCTTTGCATAAATACTCAGTGGTGGGATTGCTGAATCAGACAGAGCCAATAGATGATCAGTAATGGTGGCCAATCATCAGCTAGAAACAAAGAACTTAGCAGGGCTTGAAAACACCAAAACTCTGAGACCACTGACCTTCAAAAACTTCAACAGCCCTGAGTGAAAAGTCCAAACACATTTATCTACCATTCAAAGATGCTTTATTGTCTGTCCTCTGTGCATCTCAGTAGCCTCTTTTTACCACACTGTCTCTATACTGCATGAGCCATTTATATGAAACTATCTGACACTCCAAGGCATCTTATACCATGTATTCAACCATGTATCCCTAGTACCTAGCACAGTCTTGGTATATAGTTTGCTACTAAACTTTTGCAGAATGAAGGATTTATCTTGTATCGAAGTTCCAAGTTTTAAGGTGATTCTTCACTAAGAAAAAGCATTACAGTTCACAAATAATCTACTTCCCTTTTTACAAATGGGATCGATTTTAATCTTATCTCCTAATAACATTACTTTCATTTATTCTGATCTAAATATTCTGTCCTAAGAGAGCAATAAGAAAGAGAGTTGAAGCTGGAGTTTGAAGAATTGTACATGGTTCTATGATACCTTACCTTGTTTTAACCTGAGTGACTCTCCCCTAGCAGAGAGAGAGCCAGACAGGCTCTATTTTAGTTTCTTCATGTGCAGCCCCCTTTACCTCCCTCCCTTAAGGGCATAACTAGTGTAAACTGACTCAAAGCACATCCAGGAATGCACATACTGATAAGATATTGAGGCAAGCTGCACCAGCAGCTCCTAGGGACGTGCTTGGTGAATGTCTCCCCAAACCCCTGCATTTCTCTCTTTGTGATAGTTTAAGTCCCTGCACCTGGAACTGTTTCTTTGTTGTGTAACTGCTTTTGTAACCAATTAATTTTTTAAGTATTTGCCAGCTCTGCTTCAATAAAAATTGTTTCAGTTAAACTCCCCCCTCCCTTATTTAGACCACGGAATAAAAAAAAATCAGCCCCTTCCTCGGGGCCAAGAGAATTTTCAGCGTTAGCTGCCTCTCGGTCGCTGGCTAATAAAGGATTCCTTAATTTGTCTCAAAGTGTGGCGTTCCTCTGTAACTCGCTTGGTTACAACAGTCCACACTGTGGCCTGACGTGCATCGCCCACCTGAGCTTCATCTGTTAGCTATGTCAGGGAAGATAAGCAGGGTGAGAGTGGCCTCATCAGAGGACCCAAGATCTCTGGCTTCCCCATCTGGCAAGTGCACCTCTGTGAACAAAGACTTCAGAGCCAGATGACAAGAATGGCCCAAGCAGTCCACCAGGGAAACCTGGGCCCAGTGTACATCAATGCAGAGCATCAAGCATGGCATAACAGGTGCACAGTTGCCTATTCCTGTTCAGAGATGACTGCATCCCACACACTGTAAAATGAAGAAATGCAGAGAAGCAGATGTAACTGAAGCAGACAGCAGGAGCAACAAGGAAGGACAACCACGACCTAGGAGGGCACCATGCCAGAGATGTCTGGACCCTATGCTAGGCTCAGTGCCTGTTATACTCTTGGGATCCAACGCTTTCCCTCTCCATCACAATGCATACTTGGCATTATTTGTTGTTTAAAATATTTTCCTTAGTTTTCACCTTTCCTAGGAGACACAGGCAGACCCTGTGACACTACAGCTTCTGGCACACAGTAGGTGCATCACAAACATCTGCTGAGTTCACACACTCTTGCCTTCTCAAACCTTCTTGTCAAGTCTTCAGTGAAAAGGAATTGCTGATTGAGCAAGAATTAAACTTCTAGAGACTTCTGGATCCACTGAAGTTTAAGACAAGGTGAGATTTGTTTACTGCCATATTCCTAGCTCATAGCATACTGTAGTCACTTAAAAAATGTTTGTTGAATCAGTGACTGAATTGATTCATACGTCATACTTAGCTATATATTTTCTGAGTAAAATTGATGAATTTAATAGTTTAATTCTAGTATAATTTTACTTTCCTTATTCAACGAACCTGACAATTCAACTCGGTGCCAAGCACATGGCTGCTGAAGGAAAGGAGGTATAAGATACGATTTCTGTCTACAAGAAAGCCACAATCTAAAAAGTAGAAACATATGAAGAAATTATCATAATAAATAGGCTACATTCAAAATCAGAGGGGTTTGTTTCTATTTTAAACAGCTCTAGTCAGGAAGTGTTAGAAAGTTCTAAACAGGAAATGTTCCAACACACCATCCAAGCATGAAGCAGGAGACACCCATAATTGAGCTTGCTGCCACCAACCCCAACAGCAAGAATTCCAGTCCTGCTGCTGCAGAGTAAGTGTCACTCTGATTTTATTAGTGCTGTGTAACCCAGTTTTAGACTCTCTGGTTCTCACTTAGTGTTCTAAAGAAGTATTAAAGAGAAAATATTATTATGGTTTGATCCCATCCACTGCAGACATCATAACATCATGCCAGTTATAAGGCCTATCATTTAAAAAGAAAATTGTTAGCTTAACTTATTTATCCAAATATCAGTATTAGATAAACATCAGACTTTGTCTTCAGACTTTGGATTTATGGGTTAAATAGCATACAAATATGATTAGAGCCTTAAAGTTTACACTTCTCTGGTTTGCTCAAATTTTTTTCAAAATAGCATATGCCTTTCTAAAAAATTGTTAGTATATTTTTAAAAGTGAACATAAAAATATATATTTACCAAAAACAAAATACAGCTCCCATTGGCAAATGATGATTTTGAAATACAACAGACAACTTCTTTTGGGAACCATTTAATCAGTGCTCACTTTTGCACTCTTTCCAGAAATGTCAATGGCTTTAAAATGTAGAAGTATATTATACAACTAAACTTACACTTATTCAGTATTGTGCAATATTTAGTACTTGTTCTAGCCAACTCTTGCTGAATAGTAAGCCATTCCAAAACTTAAGGAATTATTTATTAATTGTTTATTGTTATTATTTGTTTAGTGACTTTAAATAATGTTGTTTCTCATGGTTTTGTGGGTTGATGGGCACTACAAAAGTTCTCTTTTGGAGTCTTTCTTGCGGTTGCAGTTGGTTGGCTGCTGCTGAACTCACCTGAAAGCTCAACTAGGCTAAAGAGCCTAGACGGGTCACTCATATGGCTGGCAGTGCATATTGGCTGCTGAGTGTGATGCCTATATGACCTCTCTATGTTATCTGGAGTGCTCACTACGTGATAGTTGGTCCCAAGACACACAGGCAAATACTACAAAGCTTCTTAGGACCTAGCCTTGGAGTTCCTAGAATACAACTTCTGCTCCATCCTATTGATAAAGCAAGTCAGTGTGACCAGCACAGATTCAAGAAATGGGAGATTCGACTCTAACTGTCAATGTAAAGAGCAGCATGTGCATGTAAGGAGGAAAGAAATTGAGGGCATCACCTTGAAGGCTATCATATCACACCTTATTCCAACTAATGAAAATTATGCATTAGATGGGTAGTCTTAGCTACTCATCTCTCCCCCAGAAACCCAAGCTAAGCACGGATATATTGAAGAGAATATCAGCACCATTAAACAAACTCTAGAAAAATAACATGTGATGACTGAGGTTAATTCAGTCTGTCAATTACATCAATATAATTCCCATCTTTTAACCCTAAATATGGTGAAGAAGAATTGAATTCTACAAAAGTCTTTCATCTGTTTTCCTATGGAATAATTAACAAACGCAATAAATGTATAAATAGTATGAAGCCCAATTTATTTTAGATTTTTACCTCTTAACTTCAAAGCTTATAGAAATCCAGAGAACTAATTATCATAATCCATAATGCCTGGACCAGAAGACTTTGTGACATGCTAAAAATGTATTACTAACTAGGAAATTTAAAACTTTTTGGTTAGTGATTTTAAGAGAGCTGACTAGCTCATCACCACAATTCACACAGATTAAGAATGGAGATTACTCTGCTGAGTGGATTCATAGTGATCAGAAAAAAAAATCACAAAAGAGGAAAAGAGATAGAGAAGGGGAAACATACTGTCAATCCCTTCAATTAAAGTGATTTTTCAAATGGTTTGATCTTGTATTTGCAAAGGAAATGCAGCTTATTGTGATAGAATAAGAATACGACTAATGTATCTTTTTTTTTTTTTTTTTTTTTTTTGAGACGGAGTCTCACTCCGTCACGCAGGCTGGAGCGCAGTGGTGCGATCTTGGCTCACTGCAAGCTCTGCCTCCCAGGTTCATGCCATTCTCCTGCCTCAGCCTCCAGAATAGCTGGGACTACAGGCGCCCGTCGCCACACCCGGCTGATTTTTTTGTATTTTTTGTAGATACAGGGTTTCACCATGTTAGCCAGCATGGTCTCGATCTCCTGACCTTGTGATCCACCCACCCCAGCCTCCCAAATTGCTGGGATTATGGGCATGAGCCACTGTGCCTGGCTCGTCTTCTTTTGAGAAATGTCTCCTTATGTCCCTTGTCAATGTTTTAATGGGGTTATTTTCTTAATGTTCAACATCACTAATCATCAGAGAAATGCAAATCAATGTGAGATACCATCTGATATTAGTCAGAATGGCTACTATTAAAAAGTAAAAAAAAAAAGACATTCTGTTTAGACTTCAGGGAAAATGAAATGTTTATACACTGTTGGTGAGAATGTAAATTAGTTCAGCCACTGTGAAAAGCAGTTTGGAGATTTTTCAAAGAATTTAAAACAGAAGTACCATTCAACCAGCAATTCCATTACTGAGTATATATCCAAAAGAAAATTAAAAATTCTACAAAAAGAAACCCCACACGCACTTGTATATGCATCATATTGCTATTCACAATAGGGAAGGCATGGAATTAACTTATCTGTGAATCAATAAATTGGATAGAAATGTGTGTCACATATACACCATAAAATTCTATGCACACATTAAAAAGAATACAATTATGTCCTGTGCAGTAACATGCATACTTCTGGAGGCCATTATCCTAGGGAAATTAATACAGGAACAGAAAACCAAATACCACATGTTCTTGCCTATAAGTAGGATCAAAACATGGGGTACCCATGAATACAAAGACGCCAACAATAGACACTGAAAACTGCTAGATGAAGAAGGGAAGGAGGAGGGTAGGGGGTGAGAAACTATGAGTGTTATGCTTACTGCGTAGGTGATGGGATCAATAATATCCCACATTGCTCAGCATCACACAATATATCCATGTAACAAACCTGCAAATATACTCCCTGAATCTAAAAATTTAAGGCAGAGACAGAATAAGAGGGCAGAATAGAGGCCTACATTCCCATCCACCACACCAAACACCAAATTTTCACAACTCACTACATTCACGAATCACTGTCAAAGGGACCAAAAACTGGGTGAGCAATCACAGTACCTGGTATTAACTTCAAATCACTGAAACAGACATTGGAGAAGACAAACAAATAAGAGACGGTCTAGAAGCACGGATGCTACCTCTTTTTCAACCACCAGTAGTGACTACATGGTGCAGAGATACTATGTTTGGGAGAGGGAGAGCATAATTTGTGAGGCTTTGCAAAAAATTCAGTACTACCCCCTCACAGTGAAAAGCAGAACAAGACTGTTCTCAGCTGACATTTGCCAATGGGGGGAGCACTTGTATTGGCCTTAGAAAGAGGAAAACCTCCCATCCTAGTGTTGGGAGCTTGAGTTTTTACAAGTCTTGCCATCATGAGTTGACGTGCTATTGGACTCTAGGAGAACTTAAGGGGCAGTCTAGGCCACAAGGACTTCAATTATTAGGCAAGTCATATTCCGAGCTGGGCTCAGAGCCAGTGGAATGTGGAGGGTGGGGAAAATGGGGTCTACTGAGACAGCAGCCAGAGCTAAGGGAGTACTCACAATACCAATCCTCCACTCCCACCTAGCAGCAGCCACACAACACAGAGAAACCAGTGAATTTGGGAGAGGGAGAGCACAGTGACTGGAGGACATTACATTAAACTCAGTGCTGCCATGTCAGTAAAGACCTGGCAGAATTCATCACCTGCTGACTAAAGAACCCCTGTACCCAGAATAAAAAACAGTGACAACCAGGTAATACACCATGGGCATTGGGCTCTGAGAAGCGCTAACTTCAGGTGTGACCCAGTACATTTCTAGCTGTGGTAGCTATGGTGAAAGACTTCTGTTTGAGAAAAGCAAGGGGGAAAGTAAAGGGACCTCTGCATTGCACATGATATGCCAGCTCAACCACAGTGGGGTAGAGCACCAAGCCAATTCTTAGAGTCCTGAGTCCAGGCCTAGGGTCTTCTTGGTCAACACCTCTGCCCTTGCCCTGGGCCAAAGGTTGAGTCCCAGGTATTGCAGAATTTATCACAAGCTAATTAAAGAGTCCTCGTGCTTTAATTGAGAAAGTGATGATGATTTGGTGGAAATCCCCCATGAGCCAGTAGTGTTGGCAGTCATAAAAGAGGCTCTTCTGCCTGCAGACAGGGGAAGGAAGAGTAGAAAATACTTTGTCTTATTCCCAAAGTGCCAGGTTTGCTACAGTAAAATAGAAGAGCAGGTAAATTTTGAAGATTCTATGCTTTAATCTCTGGCTCCCAAGTAGCATCTGTGGACACACTCATGGCTAGGTGAAATTGCCACCCTATAGGCAGAGACACAAACCTGGCTGGCTTTGCCACCTATTAATCACAGAGTCCTAGGGCTTTGAATAAACTTATATGGTAGCCAAGTAGTGGTTGCAGTGGGCCTTGCATGAGACCAAGTTCTGTGCTTACTTCAGGTGTGAACCAGCACAGTCTCAGTGGTGGTGGCCACAGGAGTGCTTATGTTACCCCAACCCCAGCTTCACATGTCTCAGCACAGAAAGAGAGACTGGTGATTTGAGAAGTAAGGGAAGAGAACAAGAGTCTCTACTTGATAAATAAGGAGTACTTTCCTTGATGTTAATCCAAGGCTACCAAGGCAGTACCTCTATGTGTTTGCATAAACTACCATGCTATTGGGTTTGGGACCCAAGTTTCTTTGAATACCTGGAAAGTGTTCCCAAAGATAATGGGCACTAACAAACCCAAGCTGTGAAGACTACAATAAAGACTGAACTCTTCAATGCCCAGATACAGATGAACATCTACAAGTATCAAGGCCATCCAGGAAAACATGACCTCACCAAACAAGCTAAATAAATCATCAGGGACAAATCCTGGAAAAACAGAGATATGTGACTTTTCATACAGGAAATCCAAAATAGCTGGTTGAGGTAATTCAAAGAAATGTACAATATAACACAGAGAAGGAATTCAAAATTCTATCAGATAAATTTAACAATGAGATTGAAATAAAAAGAATAAAGCAGAAATTCTGAAGTTAAAATGCTATTGTCATACTGAAGAATGGATCAGAATTACTTAAAAGAATTGAACAAGGAGAAGATAGATTTAGTGAACTTAAAGTCAGACTATTTAAAAATACAAAGTCAGAGGAGACAAAAAAGAATAAAAAATAAAGCATGTCTGTAGAATTTAAAAAATAGCCTCAAAATAGCAAATCTAAGAGTTATTGGCCTTAAAGAGGAGGTAGAAAAAGAGATGAGTTGAACATTTATTTAAATAAATAATATTAAACAATTCCTCAACGTTTGATATCAATATTCGAGTAACAGAAAGTTACAGAACATAAAGCAGATTTAACCTAAAGAAGCCACCTGAGGTCACGTAACTGAACTCCCAAAGGTTAAGGATTAAGAAATGATTCTAAAAGCATCGAGAGAAGAGAAAGAAATAACATTCAGTGGAACTCCAATACATCTGACAGCAGACTTTTCAGGGGAAAATTTACAGGCTGGGAGACTGGCATGACATATTAAAAAAGCTAAAGAAAAAAAGACTTTTACTTTAGAATAATGTATCTGACAAAAAACGTCCTTTAATTTGACAGAAAAATAAGAACTTTTTCTGACAGAAAAAAAAAAAAAAAAAAAAACTGAGGGATTTCATTAACACCAGACCTGTCCTACAAGAAATGCTAAAGGGATATCTTAACCTAAAAGAAAAAAAGTGAGCAAGAAGAAATCATCTGAAGGTACAGAACTCACTAGCAATAGCATATGGAAAAACACTGAATATTATAACATGGTAATTATGGGGTGCAAAAATCTCAAATGGAAAGAGTAAACATATGAACTTTAAAGTACTTTTTTCCAATTCTGTGAAGAAAGTCATTTGTAGCTTGATGGAGATGGCATTGAATCTATAAATTACCTTGGACAGTATGGCCATTTTCATGATATTGATTCTTCCTACCAATGAGCATGGAATGTTATTCCATTTGTTTGTATCCTCTTTTATTTCATTGAGCAGTGGTTTGTAACTCTCCCTGAAGAGGTCCTTCACATCCCTTGTAAGTTGGATTCCTAGGCATTTGATTCTCTCTGAAGCAATTGTGAATGGGAATTCACTCATGATTTGGCTCTCTGTTTGTCTGTTATTGGTGTATAAGAATGCTTCTGATTTTTGTACATGGATTTTGTATCCTGAGCCTTGGCTGAAGTTGCGATTCAGCTTAAGGAGATTTTGGGCTGAGACAATGGGGTTTTCTAGATATACAATCGTGTCATCTGCAAACAGGGACAATTCAACTTCCTCTTTTCCTAATTGAATACCCTTTATTTCCTTCTCCTGCCTGATTGCCCTGACCAGAACTTCCAACACTATATTGAATAGGAGAGGTGAGAGAGGGCATCCCTATTTTCTGTCAGTTTTCAAAGAGAATGCTTGCAGTATTTGCCCATTCAGTATGACATTGGCTGTGGGTTTGTCATAGATAGCTCTTATTATATTGAGAAACGTCCCATCGATACCTAATTTATTGAGAGTTTTTAGCATGAATTTTGTTGAATTTTGTCAAAGGTCTTTTCTTCATCTATTGAGACAATCATGTGGTTTTTGTCTTTGGTTCTGTTTATATGCTGGATTACATTTATTGATTTGCCTATGTTGAACCAGTTTGCATCCCAGGGATGAAGCCCACTTGATAATAGTGGATAAGCTTTTTGATGTGCTGCTGAATTCGGGTTGCCAGTATTTTGTTGAGGATTTTTGCATCAATGTTCATCAAGGATATTGGTCTAAAATTCTCTTTTTGTGTTGTGTCTCTGCCCGGCTTTGCTATCAGGATGATGCTGGCCTCATAAAGTGAGCTAGGGAGGATTCCCTCTTTTTCTATTGATTGGAATAGTTTCAGAAGGAATGGTAATAACTCCTCCTTGTACCTCTGGTAGAATTCGGCTGTGAATCCATCTGGTCCTAGGCTTTTTTGATTCATAAGCTATTGATTATTGTCTTAATTTCAGAGCCTGTTATTGGTCTATTCAGAGATTCAACTTCTTCCTTGTTTAGTCTTGGGAGAGTGCATGTGTTCAGGAATTTATCCATTTCTTCTAGATTTTCTGGTTTATTTGCATAAAGGTTTCTATAGTATTCACTGGTGGTAGTTTGTATTTCTGTGGGATCAGTGGTGATATCACCTTTATCATTTTTTATTGCATCTGTTTAATTCTTCTATCTTTTCTTCTTTATTAGTCTGCTAGCAGTCTATCAATTTTGTTGATCTATTCAAAAAAGCAGCTCCTGCATTCGTTGACTTTTTGAAGGGGTATTTGTCTCTCTATTTCCTTCAGTTCTTCTCTAATTTTAGTTATTTCTTGCCTTCTATGAGCTTCTGAATGTGTTTGCTCTTGCTTCTCTAGTTCTCTTAATTGTGATGTTAGGGTGCCGTATTAGATCTTTCCTGCTTTCTCTTGTGGGCATTTAGTGCTATAAATTTCCCTCTACACACTGCTTTGAATGTGTCCCAAAGATTCTTGTATGTTGTGTCTTTGTTTTCTTTGGTTTCAAAGAACATCTTTATTTCTGCCTTCATTTCGTTATATACCCAGTAGTCATTCAGGAGCAGGTTGTTCAGTTTCCATGTATTCGAGCAGTTTTGAGTGAGTTTCTTTTTTTTTTTTTTTTTTTTTTTTTTTTTTTTTTTTTTTTGAGACGGAGTCTCGCTCTGTCGCCCAGGCTGGAGTGCAGTGGCGCGATCTCGGCTCACTGCAAGCTCCGCCTCCCGGGTTCACGCCATTCTCCTGCCTCAGCCTCCCGAGTAGCTGGGACTACAGGCGCCCGCTACCATGCCCGGCTAATTTTTTGTATTTTTAGTAGAGACGGGGTTTCACCGTGTTAGCCAGGATGGTCTTGAGTGAGTTTCTTAATCCTGAGTTCTAGTTTGATTGTACTGTGGTCTGAGAGACAGTTTGTTATAATTTCTGCTCTTTTACATTTGCTGAAGAGTGCTTTACTTCCAACTATGTGGTCGACTTTGGAATAGGTGTGGTGAGGTGCTGAAAAGAATGTATATTCTGTTGATTTGGGGTGGAGAGTTCTGTAGATGTCTATTAGGTCCGCTTGGTGCAGCGCTGAGTTCAATTCCTGGATATCCTTGTTAACTTTCCTTCTCATTGATCTGTGTAATATTGACAGTGCGGTGTTAAACCCCCCCATTATTATTGTGTGGGAGTCTAAGTCTCTTTGTAGGTCTCTAAGGACTTTATGAATCTGGGTGCTCCTGTATTGGGTGCATATATATTTAGGATAATTAGCTCTTCTTGTTGGATTGATCCTTTTACCATTATGTCATGGCCTTCATTGTCTCTTTTGATCTTTGCTGGTTTAAAATCTGTTTTATGAGAGACTAGGATTGCAACCCCTGCCTTTTTTTTGTTTTCCATTTGCTTGGTAGATCTTCCTTCATCCCTTTATTTTGAGCCTGTGTGTGTCTCTGCACATGAGATAGGTTTCCTGAACACAGCACACTAATTGTTCTTGACTCTTTATGCAATTTGACAATCTGTGTCTTTTAATTGGAGCATTTAGCCCATTTACATTTGAGGTTGATATTGTTATGTGTGAAATTTATCCTGTCATTATGATGTTAGCTGGTTATTTTGCTCATTAGTTGATGCAGTTTCTTCCTAGCATCGATGGTCTTTACAATTTGGTGTTTTTGCAGTGGCTGGTACAGGTTGTTCCTTTCCACTTTTAGTGTTTCCTTCAGGAGCTCTTTTAGGGCAGGTCTGGTGGTGACAAAATCTCTCAGCATTTGCTTGTCTGTAAAGGATTTTATTTCTCCTTCACTTACGAAGCTTAGTTTGGCTGTATATGACATTCTGGGTTCAAAATTCTTTTCTTTGAGAATGTTGAATATTGGCCCCCACTCTTCTGGCTTGTAGAGTTTCTGCCAAGAGATCAGCTGTTAGTCTGAAGGGCTTCCCTTTGTGGGTAATCTGACATTTCTCTCTGGCTGCCCTTAACATTTTTTCCTCATTTCAACTTTGGTGAATCTGACAATTATGTGTCTTGGAGTTTCTCTTCTCGAGGAGTATCTTTCTGGCATTCTCTGTATTTCCTGAATGTGAATGTTGGCCTGCCTTCCTAGATTGGGGAAGTTCTCCTCGATAATATAAACAGTGTGTTTTTCAACTTGGTTCTATTTTCCCCATCACTTTCAGATACACCAATCAGATGTAGATTTTGTGTTTTCACATAGTTCTATATTTCTTGGAGGTTTGCTCATTTATTTTTATTCTTTTTTCTCTAAACTTCTCTTTTCACTTCATTTCATGCCTTTCATCTTCCATCACTGATACCGTTTCTTCCAGTTGATTGAATCATCTACTGAGGCTTGGGCATTCATCACGTAGTTCTCGTGCCATGGTTTTCAGCTCTATCAGGTCCTTTAAGGACTTCTCTGCATTGATTATTCTACTTAGCCATTCATCTATTTTTTTTTCAAGCTTTTTAACTTCTTTGCCATGGGTTCAAAGTTTCTCCTTTAGCTTGAAGTCATTTGATCGTCTGAAGCCTTCTTCTCTCAACTCATCAAAGTCATTCTCCATCTGGATTTGTCCCATTGCTGGTGAGGAGATGCATTCCTTTGGAGGAGGAGAGGCACTCTCATTTTTAGAGTTTCCGTTTTTTCTGCTCTGTTTTTTCCCCATCTTTGTGGTTTTATCTACCTTTGGTCTTTGATGATTTTGATGTACAGATGGATTTTTTGCATGGATGTCCTTTCTGTTTGTTAGTTTTCCTTCTAACAGTCAGGACCCTCAGCTGCAGGTCTGTTGGAGTTTGCTGAAGGTCCACTCCTCACCCTGTTTGCCTGGGTATCAGCAGCTGTGGCTGCAGAACAGCAGATACTGGTGAACCACCAATGCTGCTGCTTGATTGTTCCTCAGGAAGTTTTGTCTCACAGGAGTACCCAGCCATGTTAGGTTTCAGTCCACCCCTACTGGGGGTGCCTCCCAATTGGGCTACTCGGGGTTCAGGGACCCAGTTGAGGAGGCAGTCTGCCCGCTCTCAGATCTCCAGCTGCAGCTGGGAGAATCACTACTCTCTTCAAATCTGTCAGACAAGGACATTTAAGTCTGCAGAGATTTCTGCTGCCTTTTGTTTGGCTATGTCCTACCCCCAGAGGTGGAGTCTACAGAGGCAGGCAGGCCTCCTTGAGCTGAAGTGGGCTCCACCGAGTTCGAGCTTCCCGGATGCTTTACCTACTCAAGCCTCAGCAATGGCTGGGGACCCTTCCCCAGCCTTGCTGCCACGTTGCAGTTTGATCTCAGACTGCTGTGCTAGCAATGAGTGAGGTTCTGTGAGCATAGGACCCTCCAATCCAGGCATGAGATATAATCTCCTGGAGTGACGTTTGCTAAGACAACTGGAAAAGTGTAGTATTAGGGTGGGAATAACCCAATTTTCCAGGTGCCATCTGTCACCCCTTTCTTTGACTGGGAAAGGGAATTCCCTGACCCCTTGTGCTTCCCAGGAGAGGTGATGTCTCACCCTGCTTCTGCTCATGCTCGGTGCACTGCACTCACTGTGCTGCACCCTCAGTCTGACACTCTCCAGTGAGATGAACCCGGTACCTCATTGGGAAACGCAGAAATCACCCATCTTCTGTGTTGCTCATTCTGGGAGCTGTAGACTGGAGTTGCTGCTATCAGACATCTTGGCTCCAACCTCCGTTTTGCTTGTTTCTTTGTTTATGCAATCAATGTTAAATTGTCCACAGTCTAAAATAATGTATTATGTTATTTTCAAGCCTCATGGTAATTTCAAATCAAAAAGTGTACCACAGATGTACAAAAAGTAAAAAGCAAGAAATTAGATTATAATTCAAGAGAAATCACCTCCACTAAAAGGAAGACAGGAAGAAAGGGAAGAAGGAAGAGAGAACAAAAATCAATCAGAAAAAAATTTAAAAAATGGCAGGAGTAAGTTCTTATCACTGATAACATTGAATTTAAATGAACTAAATACACCAGTCAAAAGAATAATAGTGGATGAATAGATAGAGAAGCAGGACAATAATCTGTGACCTACCAAAAAAACCCACACTTTATCTATAAAGATACATTTAGACTGAAAATAAAAGGATGAAAAAAGTTATTCCTTGCCAAAAAGAGCAGAACTAGCCATACTTATACCAGACAAAAATAAATTTCAACAAAAGACCGTAGGAAGAAATTAAAAGGTCATTATATAATAATAAAGAGATCAATTCATCAAGAGGATATAATAATTGAAAATATATATGCACCCAACACTAAAGCACTTAGATAAATGAAGCAAATATTATAAGAGCTAAAGAAAGAGACCTCAATACAATATTGGCACGACAATTTAACACCCCACTTTAGTCATTGGACAGACCTTCCAGACAGAAAATAAACAAAGAAACATCAGACTTAATCTGTACTATAGAACAAATGAACCTAATAGATACTTACAGAAAATTTCATCCAACAGCTGCATAATACACATTCTTCTCCTCTGCACACGGGTTATTTTCAAGGATAGACCATATGTTATGTAACAAGTATAAAAACATTCCAAAAAATTGAAGTAATATCAAGCATTTTCTTTGACTACAGGGGATAAAACTAGAAATCATTTAAAAAGGAATTTAAGAAACTATACAAACACATAGACATTAAACAATATGCTCCTGAATGATTAGTAGGCTGATAAAAAAGTTAAGAAGAAAACAGAAAAATTTCTTGAAACAAATGATAATGGAAACATAGCATAGAAAAAGCTATGGAATATAGTAAAAGAGGTACTATTATACAAGGAAAATTTATAACTGTGTCTACATAAAAAACAGAAAATCTTCAAATAAATAACCTAACAATACATTTTAATTAACTAGAATAAAAAGACCAAACCTAACCCAAAATTAGAAGAAAAGAAATAATAAAGATTAGAGCAGAAGTAGATAAAGTTAAAATGATGAAAATAATGTAAAGAATTAATAAAAGAAAAAGTTGATTTTTTGAAAAGTAAAACAATTGATAAATATTTAAACAGGCTAACTGAAAAACAAAAAAAGATACAAATTAGTAAATCAGAGGTGAAAAAGGAGACATTACAAGTAATGCTTCAGAAAAGCAAAGTTTCATTAATGAATACTATCCGCAATTTTATGCCAACAAATTAGAAAACCTAGAGGAAATTAATTCTTAGACATACACAACTTACCAAGATTGAACTAGGAAAAAATCTAAAACCTGAACAGACCAATAACAATTAACAAAATTAATGCCTTAATAAAAAAGTCTGTAGGACCAGACTGAAAACTAGAGAAGGAAAGAACATTTCCAAACTCATTCTTTGAGGCTAGTATTACCCTGATATCAAAACCAGACAAAGACATATTTAAAAAAGCAAACTACAGGCCCATATCTGAGAATATTGGTGCAAAAATTTGCAAAACACCTAGCAAACTGAATTAAACAATACATAAATAAATAATTCATAATGACCAAGTGAGATTTATCCCAGGGATGCAAGGATGGTTCAACATGCAACTCAATCAATGTGATAGATCACATAAAGAGAATGAAGGGGCCAGACACAGTGGCCCACATCTGTAATTCCAGCAATTTGGGAAGTCAAGGTGGGTGGATCACCTGAGGTCAGGAGTTTGAAACCAGTCTGTCCAACATGGCAAAGCCCCGTCTCTAGTAAAAACACAAAAAATAGCCAGTCATGGTGGTGGGCACCTGTAATCCCAGCTACTTGGGAGGCTGAAGAAGGAGAATCACTTGAACGTGGGAGGCAGAGGTTGCATTGAGCTGAGATCATGCCATTGCACTCCCACCTGGGTGACAGAGGGAGACTTCATCTCAAAAAACAAAACAAAACAAAAAAATAAAACAAGGACAAAATCCATATAATCATTTCAATTATGCTAAAAAATTTTGATAAAATTTAATATTCTTTAATAATAAAACACTTTGAAAACTGGGTATGGAATGAACATACCTCAACATAATAAAAGTCATATATGACAGACCCACAGCTAGCATCACACTAAGTGGGGAAAAACTAAAAGCCTTTACTCTAAAATCTGGAAGATGACAAGAATGTCCACTTTTACCTCTGTTATTCAATGTAATGCTGAAAGTCCTATCTGGAGCAATCAGACAGGAAGGAGAAAGCAATAAAACACATCCCAGTTGGAAAAGAAGTCAAATTACCTGGGTTTTTTTTGCCAATGATAAAATCTTATATGGGAAAAAGCATAAATACTCCCCTGATAGGGTTTGAATGTGTGTCCCCTCCCCAAATCTCATATTTAAATGTAATTCTGAATGTTGGAGATGGGCCTGGCGAAAGGTGATTTAACCATTGGGGTGGATTACTCATAAATGGCTTAGCACCACCCCATTTGGTGCTATCCTCATGATAGTGAGTGAGTTCCCATAAGATCTGCTTATTTAAAACTGTGTAACAACTCTCCCCTCTGTTTTTTGCTCCTGCTTTTTGCCCTGTGATGTGCAAGATTCTGCTTCAACTTCTGCCATGACCGCAAAATTCCAGAGACTTCCCCAGAAGCATATTCCAGTGCTATGTCTTCTCCTCAGCCTGTAGAATCATAAGCCACTTAAACCTACTACGTAAAAAGTAAATTATCTAGTCCCACTCTCATAGTGATGGAAAAATAGCTTAATACAGAAAATTGGCACCGAGGAATGGAAAATGGTTATAAGAAACCCCAAAATGTGGAATCAGCTTTGTAATTGGGTAAACAGATAGAAGTTGGAAGAGTTTGTAGGATTCAGAAGACAGAAAAATCACGGAAAGTTGATATTTTCTTAGAGACTGGTTGAATGTCTGTGACCAAAATGTGGATAGTGGTCTGGACAATGAATGCCGGGCTGAGGTCTCAGATGAAAACTAGAAACTTATTGGGACAGAAACAAAAGTCATGCATGTTGTCTTAGCAAGGTGGTTGGCCGAATTTCTGTCATGCCCTAGGGATATAGAAAAGTTTGAATTTGAAATTGATGATCTAGGGTTTCTGTTGGAAAAATATCTAAGCAGCAAAGCATTTGTGATGTGGCCTGGCTCCTTCTAACAACCTATGTTCACATGTTCTAGCAAAAAATAAAAATAAAAAATAAAATAAGTAGTAACTTACACTTACAAAAGAAGCATAGTGTAAATGCTTGAAAACTTTGCAGCCTAGTCATGTGGCTGAACTCAAAAAAGCTTTTATAAGAGGAACTCAAGCAGGACATGGGTCAACCACTTGTTAGAGATATTTGTATAACCTAAAAAAAAGCAAGTCTTGATAGCCAAGACAATGGGAAAGAGGAATTGAAGGCATTTTAGAAATCTAAAAAGCAGCCCCCCGTCACAGGCCCTGAGGCCTGAAAGAAGAGAATAGTTTCTGGGATCAGGCCTAGTACCTGCTGCCTTGGGTAGCTTTGGAACAAGGCTCCCTACATCCTGGCCACTGCTTCAGGTCCAGGTGTAGCCCAAATTGACCCAGTTACAACTCCAATCACTGGTTCAGAAGGTGCAAGTCGTAACCTTGGTAGCTTCCATGTGGTGTTAGGCTTGTGGGTTTACAAAAGCAAGTAGTTGAGACTTGGGAGCCTCCACTTTTATTTCAAAGGATGTATGAAAAAGCCAGGGTGTGAAGGCAGAAGCATGCTTCAGAGGTGGAGCCCTCATGGAGATCCTCCAGTAAAACAATGGAGAAAAGAAATGTGGGGTGACAGTCCCCAGGGAGGCTCCCAACTAGGTCATGGCCTAGTAGATCTGTGAGGAGAGGATCACTGTCCTCCAGACTCCAGAATGGTAGATCTAGCTACAGCCTGCATCTTGCAGCTTGAAAAGCCAGAGGCACAGAATGCCAGCCCATGAGAGCAGCTGTGGGGGCTGAACCATGCAAAGTCACAAGGTAGAATCTTCCCAAGGCATTAGTGTTCCCTGGAAATGGGACACAGAATCAAAAATAATTATTTTGGAGCCTTACAATTCAATAACTGCCCTTCTGGGTTTCAGACTTTCATGGGTCCTGTGGCACCTTTCTTTTGGCTGATTTCTTCCTTTTAGAATAGGAGTGTTTACCCAATGCCTCTGCCTCATTTGTATCTTGGAAGAACTTAACTTGTTTTTTTTATTTTACGGGCTTATAGGAGGAAGAAATTAGCTTTGTCTTAGATGAGACTTTTGACTTTTGAGTTAACGCTGAAATCAGTTAATGGGGATTATTGGGAATTCATGATTGTATTTTGAAATATGAAAGGATATGAGATTTGGAATGGCCATGGGCAAAATGATACAGTTTGGATGTGTATTCCCACCAAAATCTTATATTGAAATATAATCCTCAATATTGGAAGTGGGCCTAGAGTGGAGGTGATCGAATCATGAGGGCAAGATTTACATGAACAGTTTGGCATCATTTACTTTGGTGCCATTCCCACAATAGTAAGTTTTCATGACAGCTGGTTATCTACAAGTGTGTGTTGCTCTTCCCCCCTGCCCTCGCACTTACCATGTGATGTGCAAACCCCAGATTTATTTGTCACCTTGTCAGTTGTCAGAGGCTTCCCCAGAAGCAGAAGCCAGCACCATGCTTTCTGTACAGCCTGTAGAACCATGAACTGATTAAACCTATTTTCTTTATAAATAAACCAGTCACTGATTACTTTTTATAGCTATATGAGAATGGCCTAATACATCCACAAAAACTATTAGAAGTAATAACTTGAGTAAATTTGCAGAACACAAAATCAACATACACAAATCAGTAGGATTTCTATATGTCAATACTGAACAAACTGAAAAAGAATTCAAAAATGTAATACTATTTGCAGTGGCCACAAATAAAACAAAATGTGTGGGAATTTACCAAATAAATAAAAGTTCTCAACAATTCAAACTGTAAAACACTGATAAAAGAAATGAAAAACGACCCAAAAATTGGAAAGATATTTTTATGTTCACAGATTGGAAGAATCAGTATTTTTAAAACACCTCCATACAATCCATAGCAATCTATATATTTCATGCCATCTCTATCAAAATAACAGTCCAGGGACAGTGGTTCATGCCTGCAATCCCAGCACTTTGGGAGGCCAAATTTGGTGGATCACGAGGTCAGGAGTTCAAGACCAGCTTGGCCAACTTGGTGAAACCCACCTGTACTAAAAATAGAAAAAAATTAGCCAGGTATGGTTGTGGGTACCTGTAATCCCAGCTACTCAGGAGGCTGAGGCAAAGCATCGCTTGAACTCAGGAGGTGGAGGTTGTGGTGTGCCGAGATCACATCACTGCACTCCAGTCTAGGTGACAGAGCAAGACTCCATCTAAAAAAAATAATAATAATAATAAAAAGAAGAAGAAGAAGAAGAAGAAGAAGAAGAAGACATTCCTCACAGATATAGAAAAAAAAATTCTGAAATTTTTATGGAAACATCACAAAACACCATAATAGTCAAAGCTATGCTGAGTATATAAAACAAAACTGGAGGAATTCCATTACCTGGTTTTAAATTATACTACTAAGTTATAGTAATTAAAACAACATGATACTAGCATAAAAACAGATGTAAAGACAGATGGAATGAAGTAGAGACCTTAGAAACAAACTCATACAGCTAAATTAATTTTCAACAAAAGTGCCAAGAACATACAATAAAAAATAAGACAGTTTTTGTAATAAATAGGGGAGGGAAAACTGGCATTTTGTATGAGGGACAAACATTCAGACCCTCATAGCAGTGTTCTGGAATCCTATGTGAGGGACAAACATTCAGACCACAGCAGGAGTGTTCTGGAATCCCCTTTGAGGAATAAACATTCAGACCCTCATAGCAGTGTTCTGGAACCCTATGTCACAAACATTTAGAACCCAGCAGCAGTGTTCTGGAATCCTATGCGAGGGACAAACATTCAGACCCTCGTAGCAGTGTTCTGGAATCCTATGGGAGGGACAGCTAAATTAATTTTCAACAAAAGTGCCAAGAACATACAATAAAAAATGAGACAGTTTTTGTAATAAATAGGGCTGGGAAAACTGGCAAACCATAGGCAGAAGAATAAAACTAGAATCTTATTTCTTGCCACTTAAAAAATCAAATTAAAATGAATTAAAGACTTAAACCTAATGCCTCAAACCATCAAATTTTTACAGGAAAACATTGGGAAAACTCTTTAGGGCATTGGTTTGGGCAAAAACTCCTTAAATAATGCCCCAGAAGCACAGACAACCAAAACAAACGTGGACAAATGGGATTACAGGAAGTCAGAAAGCCTTTTTAATGTGAAGGAAACAAGAAACAAAGTGAAGAGAAAATCCACAGAATGGGAGAAAGTATTTGTAAATTATCCATCTGAAAAGCAATTAATAGCTACATGATATGGTTAGGATTTGTGTCCCCACCTAAATCTCATATTGCATTTTAATCCCCATATGTTGAGGGAGAGACTTGTTAGAAGGTGATTGAATCATGGGGGTGGTTTCCCCCATGCTGTTCTTCTGATAATGAGTGATTTCTCATGAGATCTGATGGTTTTATAAGGGACTTTCCCCCCTTTGCTTCACATACATGCTCTCTGGCCTGCTGTCATTTAAGAGGTGACTACTTCCCCATGTGCCATTATTGTAAGTTTCCTGAGGCCTCCCCGGCCATGTGGAACTGTGAGTCGATTAAACCCATTTCCTTTATAAATTACCCAGTCTTGCCAGGTGCCGTGGCTCATGCCTGTAATCTCACAACTTTTGGAGGCTGAGGCCGGTGGATCTCGAGGTCAGGAGTTCAAGATCAGCCTGGCCAAGATGGTGAAACCCCATCTCTACTAAAAATACAATAATTAGCCAGGCATGGTGGCAGGTGCCTGTAATCCCAGCTACTCAGGAGGCTGAGGCAGAGAATTGCTTGAATCAGGAGGTTGAGGTTGCAGTGAGCCGAGATTGCACCACTGCACTTCAGCCTGGGTAAAAGATCAAGACTTCATCTTAGTAAATAAATACGTAACACAATCTCAGGTATTTTTTATAGGAGTGCAGAAACAGACTAATACACTACAATATATTGAGTTCAAAAAGTTCCATAGAAAAAAGTAACAACCCAAATAAAGTGTGGACAAAAAATTTAAATAGACATTTATGAAAAGAAGACATACAAATGTGAAACAGGCAAATGAAAAGGTGCTCCACATTACTGATCATCATAGAAATGCAGATCAAACCCAAAATGAGATATCATTTCACCCCAGTTAAGGTGGCTTTTATCCACAAGTCTGTGAAAAACAAATGCTGGTGAGTATGTGGAGTGAAGGGAATCCTTGTACACTGCTGTAGGGAGCACATTTAAGGACAGCTTGGATGTTACCGATATAACTAAAAATAGAGCTAGTATATGATCCAGCAATCCCACTCTCAGTATATGCCTACAAGAAATAAAATTGGTAAATCAAAGACCTATTGTCACTCTCATGTTTGCTACAGCAGGGTTTATAATAGCCAAGATTTGGAAGGAACCTAAATGTCCATCAACAGATGACTGAATAGAGAAAATGTGGTACATATGCACAATGGAGTACTATTCAGCTCTAAGAAAGAATGAGAGCCTGCCATTTGCAATAACATAAATGGAACTGAAAGTATGTTAAGTGAAATGTGAGGCAGAGAAAGACAAATGTCACAAGTTCTCACTTATTTGTGGGTGCTAAAATTCAAAACAATTGGTGTCATAGGGATAGAGATTATAAGGATGGTTACGAGACTGGGAAGGGCAGGGAGGGAACAAGGGGATAGTGGGGATGTTAAATGGGTAAAAAAACAATTGTTAGAAAGAAAGAATAAGACAGCATTTGATAGCACAAGAGGGTGATTATAGTCAAAAATAATTTAATTCCACATTTAAAAAAACTAAAAGAGTATAATTGGATTGTTTATAACACAAGCTATAAATGCTTGAGGGAAGAGATACCCCGTTTTTTATTATGTATTACTCATTGCATGACTGCATCAAAGTATGTCATGTACCCCCATAAATATATACACCAACTATGTACCCACAAAGATAAATTAAAAATTGAAATTGAAATTAAAATTAAAACCAAAGGGAGGAGAGTATAATGAGGCATGTGTGACCCATGGCTTGAACTAGCTTTTCAGGTTAATTTTGGAATGTCCCTATCCAAGAAGAGAGGTCCACTTAGTCAACAGGGGTTTAGAAATTTATTTTTAGTTTATAAATGGAAAAAAGAAGGATTTTCAATACCGAGTCATAGTTCTCAGTCAATCAATCCCTGCAGGGAACTCTGTTCTTTACTCTGGAGATAAACACTAGTTTTCTTTTCCATGGAATAACACCACATTTTAAAATGAAGGGAAACATCTTGAAACTAAGAGGTACAGCCTCATTAAATTTGATTTGGTGTCCATTGTAATTAATTTAATCACATGTGTTCCAGAGTTTGTCCTCAGACTTCCCCTAGTTTAGGACCATGATCTGTTGAATTTGCTCAGCTCCCTGCTCAACAGCAGGAAATCAGAATTATTTAAAAACCTCATTGTGGCTAGCAGTGGTGGCTCATGCCTGTAATCCCAGCAATTTGGGAGGCCAAGGTGGGCAAATTGCTTGTTGTCAGGGGTTTGAGACCAGCCTGGCCAACAGAGTGAAACCCCATCTCTACTAAAAATACAAATATTAGCTGGGCATGGTGATTCATGTCTGTAATCCCAGCTACTTGGGAGACTGAGGCAGGAGAATTGCTTGAACCCAGGAGGTGCAATTTCAGTGAGCCAAGATGGTGCACTGCACTCCAGCCTGGGCAACAGAGCAAGACTCTGTCTCAAAATAATAATAATAATTCATAATAATAATAATAAAATAAGTAAAAATAAAAATCTCATTGTGTTTCAAACAAAGTTTCTTTTCAATACCAACTGTACCAACTTGCATATTAAGTACAATTATTTTGTTTACTTTATATCCAATCTTGAGAAATCTTTGAGGACTAATTTCACTCTTTTCTGCCATTTTGGTAAACGTACCAAATGCCATCAAACAAAATGCACAAAATTCCTGAGAAATACATTTTCTCCCTGAGGAGTAGACTTGCTGTGTTAGAGGAACTCATGGTTACTTAGCTTCTAGTTTAATAAACAAGACTAGAATATTCTATCTTAATATGAGTAGCTAGGTACTCATAAGACATCCAGAAGGTTAATGTTCATGGTCTGAAAATAGTCACAATTTTTAACTGGCCACAAATTACAATTGCAGAATATTTGTGGTCATACAAGACATCTTCCACCAAGCCTGAAAAATGTATAAATGTCCTAGGAGTGCAGCATTTTTTTGTAAGGATATTATTAATGAGCTAGCTTAGGTCAATGGGTTAATGGTTATTGTTAAAACCAATAGTCCAGACTTTAGTGACTACATCTGCACCTTCCAAGTTTAATTATAACTCTTTCTGTTTATAGTTAATTATAAGTAGAGACACTAACAAAAGACAATGCATTCCTGCTCTTGTTTTCTGAAGAAGTCCAAGTCTGTAATGGAGTAATTTCTAATAAACTTGCTTCTTTCACTGTGCTCTCTGACTCACCTCAAATTTTTTCCTGCAGAAGACCTAAGAATACTACTTTGTGGTTTATATCAAGACCCTCTTTTCCAGTGATATCTTTCAACAACACCATGAACGGACACAATCCACACAGAAAATCAGCTGACACCTGGCAAGTGGTCTGTCTTTTAGAGTCGTGAAGCCATTCTGGTGGGCAAGAATGATTATCCACTATTATCATACTCAGAATAGAGGCCAAGCCCACAGGGTTAGAGGCCCTGGGGAATATTGAGAAGAATGGATTTGGCTAAACAGGATGTTTGCCACTTTCTCTTTTTGGACTGTCCACCTTGTGCTCTCTGTCCCTCACCTGAGTGCTGTACATCTTGTCACCTTTCTGCTTACCGCCTCTGTTTTATAGTAGCCTGGAGGCTGCCCCAGGACAGAGGCCCCAAATAGTTTAGCTTTTACTTTCCTCAGCTATCCTCTGACTCTTAACTGACTGCTAGTTTAATTTGCCACTGGTCCAAGTGACACTGAAAAAAAGAATTGCCTTGGAACCCAGTATTTTTGTACCTTAATTATTCGAAAAGATCAGCAGTAACCTCGCCATCATTATGACTAGAAATTGAAATATGGTACTTAAGAGCTCTACATGATAAGATCAGATATGCCTGTTTAGTGACAGCCTCTTATATGACAACCCTCTGCAAACAATTACCCTCTAGATGGAGAACATGAGACTTTTTCTTAACAGTTTTCTCTCATTTCTTAGCCATAATGCCATCTTTGATGAGCTGGTATAGGGCAGCTGGACCCTACTTTCTAAACCCAGCATATCACTTTTTTCCTGAGAGAGTTTTGTCAGTTTTGTCATAGCAGTGTGAAAATGGAGTAATACATTACAATATACAAATTACAGCCTTCCCATTTCCCCTGTTTGATCTGACTCTTATTTTGCAGCTTAATTTGTTTTATAGAAGAGAAACTAAGAGGGAGGAAATACATTATATACAGGCTTCTCTGATGCTTGGTCAGGATAAAAAATTAAAATGGGCTTCTATATGTTTGATGGAGGAAAAGACAAAATAGGGACGGCACGTTATTGATTACCCTTTCAAAGCAAGTGCCTCCTAATATTAGGCTTTTCTTAGCTGGGGCTGAACTCCCCCTGCCAGTCCAAGAACCCCATAAGAACATAGTCAGATTCCTTCCAGTTCTAGTGAGGTGTGCAACATGATATAAATTTCTTCTAGTTTTCCAGGGTTATCTAGTTTCTGGTCATCTTCTTCTCCCTGCCCTTTGAGTCCTGTCTTACATACATACCCCACTCTCGAAACACCCGATCTTCACCAGAACAACATGCAGTGGGGCCCCTTATCAGCTGACAAAGTTGAATGTTTGCCCTCTCTGGGAAGTGACAGATGATAATAGCGACACTATATTGAAGGGGTGGCCTGTCTCTCCACACCTGTGGGCATTTCTCATCAGGTGGAATGAGAGACTTGTGAAAAGAGATGCAGAGACAAACTATAGAGAAAAAGTGGGCCCAGGAGACAAGCACTCGGCATACGGAGGACCTGCGCTGGCACCAGTCTCTGAGTTTCCTTAGTATTTATTGATCATTATCGGGCATTTCTCAGAGAGGGTGATGTGGCAGGACAATAGAGTAATAGTGGAGAGAGGGTCAGCAGGAAAATGTGAGCAAATGCCTCTGCATCATGAACAAGGTAAAGAAAAAAGTACTGTGCTTTTGATGTGTGTATACATAAGCAACTCAATGCCTTAAACAGCAGTATTGCCTCCAGCATGTCTCACCTCCAGCCCTAAGACAGTTTTCCCCTATCTCAGTAGATGGAATATACAACCGTGTTTTACACTGAGATATTCCATTGCCCAGGGACGAGCAGGAGACAGATGGCTTTGTCTTATCTCAACTGCAAAAAGGCCTTCCTCTTTTACTAAAACTCCTCAGCACAGACCGTTTACAGGTGTCAGGCTGGCGGATGGTCAGTTCCTTCCCTTCCCATGAGGCCATATTTCAGACTATCACATGGGTAGAAACCTTGGACAATACCCGGCTTTCCTAGGCAGAGGTCCCTGTGGCCTTCCGCAGTGTTTTGTGTCCCTGTGTACTTGAGAGTAGGGGGTGGTGGTGACTTTTAACAAGCATGCTGCCTTCAAGCATTTGTTTAGCAAAGCACATCCTGCATAGCCCTAAATCCATTAAACCTTGAGTCAACATAGCACATGTTTCTGTGAGCACAGGGTTGGGGCTAGGGTTACAGATTAACAGCATCTCAAGGCAGAAGAATTCTTCTTAGTACAGAACAAAATGGAGTGTCTTATAGCTACTTCTTTCTACATAGACACAGTAACAGTCTGATCTCTCTTTCTTTTCCCCACACTATATATGTATATGTACACTTTTCTACATCTGAATTAGCCATATGCAAGGAAAAACTAAAACAGTTTTCAGAGATTCCAGGAAAATTCACAGACAAATTTAAAAGGCTAACCTTGATGTGTGATCTGACCAGGCAGGATTTGCATATATTTATGTTTAGCTGCTGGATGGTAGAAAAGCAGTGCATTATGGGAGTGGCTAGAGCACATGCTAATAGGCTGGCAGCCTGCAACCAGAGGCATGGCACCTATCAAGTAGGAGGCACAGCAGTGCCTGACTAGGACCCAAAAGAGGACTAGAATCTAGACAAATAAATTAGGAAGAAAGTGGGATATATAGAGAAAAATTATGATTGACTCCGTGAAGGAATTTTAAGAAAGTGTGATACAGCTTTTTAATTTTTATAAAGTCTGGAAAATTACCAGGAAAAAGATGAAAACCTAGCCTTATTACAAGGATGGATAATTTAGACCTTGAGGAAATACACTAACACTGACCCTGACTCCAAAAAGAGACAGGCATTGCTAGGAGTTTAATTTATAGCGACGGTCCCCTGATATCTGCAGGAAGCTGCCAAAAACAGTCTTAGGCTTCCAGATTCCCATGGATCAGATTTTAGACTTGGATTTTGCAGTTTTCCATCAGAGGGATTGGGCAGACAAAACATAAAATAAAGCAAATCTTCCAAGAGTCCCAGCTTCTAGCTGCAGCCTTGTGCTCTCCACCACTTCAGAGGCATCCCCTTAACCCCTGGCCCTCACAGAGGAAGTGAGAAGGTGAAAGTCCCAGTCTGTGCCTCTGGGCCACCGCACCTTGGAAGTAAATCAATGTGCCTTCTGTAGGAAGGTCAGCCACTGCCAAAGGAAATGCACTGTGCTTCCAAGGGAGCCATCATCAGAGCCCAGCAGACTCAAAAGTGGCAGGGCCTGACACTTCCTACTTCTGCTCCCATTGGACTATTAGCTACGGAGAAATGGAGGAGCCTCAGGTGACTCTTGAAGTAGAAGGTAGGAGTATTAACTTCGTATTAGGTGTGGGAGCATATTGCTCTGTCCTGATTCAATACAATGGACTACTGTCTTCTCATGATGGACAAGCCCCAAAACACTCCTTTTTGTATCTTCTAAGTTGTCCTCCAGAGCCTCTAGTTTCTCACCTGCCTTTTTAGTAATGTCTGGTTGCCTGACCTCTTACTGGGGAGAGGTTTATTGACTCAGGAGACAAAGTCATGGTCACCTTCACAGATCATGAAGCATAGAAAGTGTTACTTTTGTTCCTGACCCCTCAGGGGAAAAAAGAAGTTAAGAATGAGCTGTCACATTTACCACCTGAGGTGTTGTCTCAAGTAAATCTTGAGGTTTGGGCCACACAGGCTCTGGAAAATGCACTAAACACCTCCTCCATTCAAATCCAACTTCAGCCTAGTGCTCTCCGACCTCAGAAAAGACAATACAGTTTAAGGCAAGAAGCATGGGGGAAATTCAACCCCTTATTGCCAAATTCTTGCCATATGAGTTATTAAGGCCATGTGAGTCTCCTTACAATACTCGCATGTTACCAGATAAAAAGCCTGATGGCATGTACAGATTTGTCAGAATCCTTAGAGCATTAAGAAATGCAGTTGTCTCCATACACCTCATTGTCCGCAATACTTACCAAGTCCCAGGTGATGCAAGCTAGTTTACATTCTTAAATCTGAAAGATGCACTTTTCTGGATCTCAATGCATCCAGATTCATAATATGTTTGCCTTTGAATGGACTGATCCAGATATTCATTCAGCCTCAAAACTAACCTGGACAGTCATCTCTGAAGGGTTCTGGGATAGCCCCCACTTACTGGGAAATGCTCTAGTTAAGGACTTAAGAAATCTGCAATTGGAAAAGGACAAAATTATTCAGTATGTAGGTGACTTGCTCATTGCTAGCCCAACTAACGAAGACTCATAATAATAATGTTAAGTTGGGAAATTTCCTGGGAAATTGCAGATATATTGCATCACCATACAGGGCTCAGATTTTGACCGAAAGACTTAAATATTTGGAATCTGTCTTAACCTCTGGAACTGATCAACATCCCTAGAAGATAAAAAAGTTATTTTAGTCACCCAAGGGTCCCTGTCCAAAAAATGACTGTGGGCTTTTTTAGGAGATGGCTGGGTACTGTTGCTTATGGGTGCCCAGATTTGAGCATGTAGCCAAGCCTTTATATGATACACTAAAGGGAAAGATTTAGAGCTCCTAGAATGTAATGACAACTGCAAGCAAACCTTCAATACTCTCAAGGAGAAATTGGGCTCTGCTGCAGCTGTGGGAGTCCCCAAGTTGGATGAACTATTTTTTCTTTATGTGACCAAAAAGCAAAGCATAGGCCTTGGGTAATCTTGTCCCAAAACTGGGGGACATTCCAAGGCCAGTAGCCTAATTTTCTAAGCAGGTAGACCACGTGGCCTCAGGGTGGCCTTTGTGTCTTAGAGCTATTGCTGCTACCACTTTTCTAGCAGGCAAAGCTAATAAACTAACATTAGAACAGCACCTACAGGTTTTTGACCCCACATCAAGGGAAGGTAATCCTAGAAGCTAAAGGGCAGCAGTGGATAATAGGAGAACATTTATGAAAGTATCAGGCTTTGTTGCTAGACACTCCAGACATAACCCTTAAAGGCTGCCAAACCATAAACCCAGCTACTTATCTGCCAGTGTCCTCAGGAGCTTCTAGCCTTTCTGGCATACAGGTTGTATTAGTCTGTTCTCATGCTGCTAATAAAGACATATCTGAGGCTGGGTAATCTATAAAGAAAAGAGGTTTAATTGACTCACAGTTCCACATGTTCCGGGAAGCCTCAGACTCATGGCAGAAGGCAAATGAGGAGCAAAGTCTCATCTCTTACATGGCAGCAGGCAAAAGGGCTTGTGTAGGGAAACTCCCCTTTATAAAACCATCAGCTGTCATCCTAGCATTTTGGGAGGCCAAGGCAGTGGATGACCTGAGGTGAGGAGATCGAGGACAGCCTGGCCAACATGGTGAAACCCCATCTACAGTAGAAGTACAAAAATTAGACAGACATGGTGGTAGGCACCTGTAATCCCAGCTACTCGGGGGCTGAGTGAGGAGAATAGCTTGAACCCAGGAGTCAGAGTTTGCAGTGAGCCAAGGTCATGATAATGCACTCCAGCCTGAGCAACAGAACAAGACTATATCTCAGAAATAAATAAATAAACCATCAGATCTCATGAGGCTTGTTCACTGTTACGAGAACATCATGGGAAAGACCCATCCCCTGATTAGATTACCTCCCACTGGGTCCCTCCCACGATATACAGGAATTATGGGAGCTACAATTCAAGATAAGATTTGACTGGGGACACAGCCAAAGCATGTCACAGGTTATGAGACAAATTTATTCTAGCAGGCCAGACTTAAGAGAGATGAGCCCCTTGACCATCCCAAGGAAGAGTGGTTAACAGATGTAAGTTGTTTTATGCATCAGGAAAACAGGAGGGGTAGATATGCTATTAGTAGTCAGCTCAAGAGAATCAAGGCACAAGTCTTGCTGGCCTCGACCTCAGCTCGAAAATCTGAGTTAATTGAACTTACTCAGCCCCTGTATTTGGGAAAGATTTAAAAGTTAACATTTACACTGATTCCAAGTATGACTTTTTAGTGCTTCATGTTTATGCTGCAATTTGGAATGGGTAGGGGCTCCTGACCCCCAAGGGCTTTTCCCTACAACATCATTCAGATTTTGAGCTTGTTAGAATGTTGCTTTGCTGCCAAAAAGTGACTATAATTAATTGCAGAGGACATCAAGAGAGAGACTGACCATATAAAAGGAAATGCCCTTGTAGATGAAGCAGCCAAGGCCCCTGCACTGAAAGAGTCAATGAAGCTTATGGGCGTGCTGGCAAGCATACATAGAACTGAGCCAGAACACTCTGAAGAAGAAGAAAAATGGGCCAGGGATTTCATTTCAGTCCAGGGCCCCTCTGGCTGGCTGAATGATAGTAATAAATTACTAATGCCAAGTACCAATTGTAGGAATATAATTCAGCACTTTCATGATTCTTTTCACCCTAGAAGGAATTCTTGGTTTCTGTTAATATCTCATTTGTTTATAGGGCTAAATCTTTTCAAGACACCAAAACAGGTGACTCAGCCCTGTGAGCTCTGTGCCTGACATGACCCAAATGGCCAGCAATTTTCTCCTTCTCCAGGTAAACCTGTCCAAAATTGAGAAACCTATCCAGGTGAGAACTGGCAACTCTAATTTACTTAGATACCTTTCTGCAGGAGATTCAAATATTTGCTAACGCTTACTGATAACTTCACTGGTTAGATCGAGACATTCCCCACCCCATCTGAAAAATGTTTACCAGAAGAAATAACTCCTCAGTTTGGGTAATCTAAAAGCCTACAAAGTGGCAATGGCCGATCTTTCACAGCTGGTGTATCCCAACACCTATCCTCAGCTTTAAGAATCCAATATTACCTTTACTCTGTGTGCAGACCGTAGTCCTCTGGAAAGGTGAAAGGACTAATCCTACTATAAAGAAGACTCTAGCTAAATCAGACGCCTGACTATCTCTAACACCCATAGCTTACTGCGGGTTTGAACTGCTCCAAAGTAAAACTTATAATTAAATCCTGTTGAGTTAACATTTGGAAGACCTTTCCTAAGCACAGGTCTCCTAATAGATGAAAAGACTCCTCAATTACAAAAGTATGTCATCAATCTAGGACAGGTGCAAAGGCACTTTGTGAATATGGAAACAAGAGTCTACCCCTACCACATGGGAGGAAAATTCAGTTTCAGCTCAGCTAGGGATTTAGTCTTACTAAAGATGTGGGAGGAAGTTTTCCAGCTGACCAGCTTTCCCCAACATGGAAAGGACCACAGCAAGGATATCGGAGCTCTCCAACAGACGTTCAACGCCAAGGGATTAACAGATGGGTACACCTGTGTGGAAGTAAAGCTGTTGCTTATTCTGGGAGCCGAATCTGAGGCTGACGGAGGTGGGTGCGGGGCTGTTTCAGCGTTGGTGGACGGCGGGCTAGGTAGCTGCGCATCTGCTCCTCCTTCTTATGTTTCTCCTGCCGCTCTAATCCCGCCTTGGCCATGAAGGAAATCGTGCTCAAGCAGGCCGGTCAGTGCGGGAACCAGATTGGCGCCAAGGTTGTATTTGACTCCCTAAAATTTAAAATTTTCTATGAGAGAAAAATACCTCAAAGTCAAAAGTCAACAGACTGGGGAAATAGATCTGCAACATACATGACAGACAAAAAGCTAATTTGGGATATATATATATATATATATATATATATATATATATATACACACACATACATACACATACACATATATATACACACATATATATACACACACATATATATACACATACATAAATATACATACATACATATAAATATATATACATATAGATAGATAGATAGATAGATAGATAGATAGATAGATAGATGTAAATATCCATTGTGGTTTTTTTTTTTTTGGTGAACAAGTGAAAGGACATTTATTGTGTTTGGTACATACATTGGTTTCTGTTTTCCATACAAGCACATCAACCACAAGACTTACAGGGCACAATGGAATAATAATCACAAAATATTTAAAGATATAAAAAGACCTAACAATTCCAATCATAAGCAAGTCCCTCATACAGGACATAAACCACAAAAGCAATAAGACATGTATGGGAAAAGTGCTTCTTAAGATCATTTTAATATCATGTACAAACTCTTTCTGATTTCAATATAAGTTTAAGAACTCTTATCTCAAATCGATGAAGGAAAGAAATAAATTTGTAAGTTATAATTTATAAAGATTACCAGGGATAATGCTAAGAAAAAATAAAAAAGAATGAATTTGCATACATATTCATGAATTCTTACACAGTTGTCTTCTTTAACAACGGAGCAATGAAAATACAATCGGAATAACTGGTGCTTTTTGAAAAGCTAATTGTAAATGGTCAACTGCACATTTGAATCAATTACTACGATACATGGCAAATAATAGAGAGCCCCCAAAATGTGTGAGGCATATTTATTTCTTTTGATTTTTTCATTTATGGACATGAATGCTTATCTTACTTAGAATCTTCTGATTGGATTGATCAAGAAAGACATTAAACTTGGTTGAAGAAGGTAGTCAAGAGTGTGCACAACTGGTCTTTCTTAGAGCAAAGTTACTTAGGAATAGTTTCTGAGTTCCCTCTCCTGGGCTCATAATTAGTGGCAGCAGAGAGGGAAGAACAATCTAGAAGCCAGCAGTATCAGAATGAGAGTAAGAGCACCCCAGCTCGCTCCCAAACACTCCAAAAGCTAAGACTGCCCTCCTGACCATGAGAATATATCTGCTTCCTATGATAAAATACCAAAAATCTCAGTTTCTCTCTGCCATTGTTACTTGTAATAAACTGCATCCCACGGACCCAGTTTAGCCCCCTGATCAAAAGCATGTCTACAGACTAATTCAGTGAATGGGCCTATGAGTTCTTGCAACGTACCTGAACATTCAGACATATTGTTTCCATTTTTGCATTGTCTGAAATCTTCTGTCAATGTAGCAAGTGTACCTTAACTGGTAAATAGCTTACCCCACTTAGAAAAATAACCAAGGGCATGGAAATCCCCAATATTCAATAAATTCTGATAGCTGTGAATGCTGTTTTCACCTTCTAATCACCAGTACAAAAAAATTCCACACTCTAGACTTAAATCTTACATCAAATGTCCTTCAGAAAATTATTTAATCCTTCTGGATCTCTAATTTCTGATCTTTTTTTAATTTATTTTTTTATTTTTATTTTTATTATTGTACTTTAAGTTTTAGGGTACATGTGCATATTGTTCAGGTTAGTTACATATGTATACATGTGCCATGCTGGTGCACTGCACCCACTAACTCGTCATCTAGCATTAGGTCTATCTCCCAATGCTATCCCTCCCCACTCCCCACACCGCACCACAGTCCCCAGAGTGTGATGTTCCCCTGTGTCCATGTGATCTCATTGTTCAATTCCCACCTTTCAGTAAGAATATGTGGTGTTTGGTTTTTTGTTCTTGTGATAGTTTACTGAGAATGATGATTTCCAATTTCATCCATGTCCCTACAAAGGATATGAACTCATCATTTTTTATGGCTGCATAGTATTCCATGGTGTATATGTGCCACATTTTCTTAATCCAGTCTATCATTGTTGGACATTTGTGTTGGTTCCAAGTCTTTGCTGTTGTGAATAATGCCACAATAAACATACGTGTGCATGTGTCTTTATAACAGCATGATTTATAGTCCTTTGGGTATATACCCAGTAATGAGATGGCTTGGTCAAATGGTATTTCTAGTTCTAGATCCCTGAGGAATCACCACACTGACTTCCACAAGAGTTGAACTAGTTTACAGTCCCCCCAACAGTGTAAAAGTGTTCCTATTTCTCCACATCCTCTCCAGCACCTGTTGTTTCCTGACTTTTTAATGATTGCCATTCTAACTGGTGTGAGATGGTATCTCATTGTGGTTTTGATTTGCATTTCTCTGATGGCCAGTGATGATGAGCATTTTTTATGTATTTTTTGGCTGCATAAATGTCTTCTTCTGAAAAGTGTCTGTTCATGTCCTTTGCCCACTTTTTGATGGGGTTGTTTGTTTTTTTCTTGTACATTTGTTTGAGTTTATTGTAGATTCTGGATATTAGCCCTTTGTCAGATGAGTAGGTTGCAAAAATTTTCTCCCATTTTGGAGGTTGCCTGTTCACTCTGATGGTAGTTTCTTTTGCTGTGCAGAAGCTCTTTAATTTAATTAGATCACATTTGTCAATTTTTTCTTTCGTTGCCATTGCTTTTGGTGTTTTAGACATGAAGTCCTTGCCCATGCCTATGTCCTGAATGGTAATGCCTAGGTTTTCTTCTAGGGTTTTTATGGTTTTAGGTCTAACAGTTAAGTCTTCAATCCATCTTGAATTGATTTTTGTTTAAGGTGTAAGGAAGGGACCCAGTTTCAGCTTTCTACATATGGCTAGACAGTTTTCACAGCACCATTTATTAAATAGGGAATCCTTTCCCCATTGCTTGTTTTTCTCAGGTTTGTCAAAGATCAGATAGTTGTAGATATGCGGCGTTATTTCTGAGGGCTCTGCTCTGTTCCATTGATCTATATCTCTGTTTTGATACCAGTACCGTGCTGTTTTGGTTACTGTAGCCTTGTAGTATAGTTTGATGGCTGGTAGTGTGATGCCTCCAGCTTTGTTCTTTTGGCTTAGGATTGACTTGGTGATGCAGTCTCTTTTTTCACTCCATATGAACTTTAAATTAGTGCCTCAGTAGATGCAGAAAATGCCTTTGACAAAATTCAACAACTCTTCATGCTAAAAACTCTCAATAAATTAGGTATTGATGGGACGTATTTGAAAATAATAAGAGCTATCTGTGACAAACCCACAGCCAATATCATACTGAATGTGCAAAAACTGGAAGCATTCCCTTTGAAAACTGTCACAAAACAGGGATGCCCTCTCTCACCACTCCTACTCCACATAGTGTTGGAAGTTCTGGCCAGGGCAATTAGGCAGGAGAAGGAAATAAAGTGTATTCAATTAGGAAAAGAGGAAGTCAAATTGTCCCTATTTACAGATGACATGATTGTATATCTAGAAAACTCCATTTTCTCAGCCCAAAATCTCCTTAAGCTGATAAGCAACTTCAGCAAATTCTCAGGATATGAAATCAATGTACAAAAATCACAAGCATTCTTATACACCAACAGCAGACAAACAGAGAGCCAAATCATGAGTGAACTCCCATTCACAATTGCTTCAAAGAGAATAGAATACCTAGGAATCCAAGTTACAAAGCATGTGAAGGACCTCTTTGAGGAGAACTACAAACCACTGCTCAAGGAAATAAAAGAGGATACAAACAAATGGAAGAACATTCCATTCTCATGGATAGGAAGAATCAATATCATTAAAATGTCCATACTGCCCAAGGTAATTTACAGATTCAATGCCATCCCTATCAAGCTACCAATGCCTTTCTTCACAGAATCGTATATATCCGTTTTTAACACCATTTAAAAAAATGCCGTCCTTTCCCCATTGAACAGTGTTGACGCCCTTGTTAAAAATCATGACCATAATTTTTGGTTATTTATTTCTATTGCATTGGTCTTTGTGTCTGTCTCTATGCTGCTACAGCATTGTTTTGCATACTGAAGTTTGAAACCAGGAGATGTTAGTCTTCGAACTTTGTCAGTTTTTAAGATTGATTTGGCTGCTTGGGGTTTTTTGAGATTTCAACTGAATTTTAGAATAGGTTTTTCTATTTTTGCAAATATTGGAATTTTTATAGTGATTTTACTGAATCTGTAGATGACTACAGATAACAATGGCCCCTTGACAAGGTTTTGTCTTCCAGTCCATAAACACATGATGTCTTTTCATTTATTTCTGTCATCTTTAATACTTTCATGCCATGTTTATAGTTTTTGCTGTACAGGTTTTTCATTTCCTTGGTTAAGTGGGTTTCTACGTATTTTATTCTTTTAATGTTATCATACATGATACTGTTGCCTTGATTTCTTCTTCAGATAGTTTATTGTTATTGTAGAAATACAACTGATTTTTGTGTATTGTTTTCTATCCTCCAGCTTTGCTGAATTTTATTTATTGCATCTGAGAGTTTATTTCACAGAAACTGAAAGATTTTTAATATATAAGGTTATGTCATCATCAAACAGATATTAAATAGAAGTAGTAAAAGCAGGCATCCTTGTTTTTGCTCTTAGGGTAAAAGCTTTCAGTCTTTCACCATGTTAGCTGTGTTTCTTTGTTTTGCTTTGTTTTTTGTACAGCATTATGTAAGGTGTTTTCTTTCTTTTTATAGTTTATTAAGTATATTTTATCATGAATGTGCGTTAAATTTTGACAAATGCTTCTTTTTCTTTGCTTAAGATGATCACATGAGGGTTTTTTCCTTATGTTAATGCGATATTACACTGATTTTCATGTATTGGAACATACTTTCATTTCAGGGGTCAGTTATACTCATTCATAGTGTATAATCCGTTTAATGTACCGCTAAGTTTGAGTTGCTGGTATTTTGTTGAGGATTTTTGCATCAGCATTTATAAGGGATGTTTGTTTGTAGTTTTCTTATGGTGCCTTTTTCTGGCTTGGTGCCAGGGTAATACTGGCCTCATAGAATAAGTTAGAAAAAATTACCTCCTCTTCAACGTTTTGAAACAGTTTGAGAAAAAGTGGTGTTAATTCTGCTTTAAACATTGGGTAGAATTTAACAGTGAAGCCATCTTGTCCAAGCTTTTCTTTGTTGCTGAGTTTTTGATTACTGATGTAATCTTCCTGCTGAATCTCCTTGCTGAATAGGTTTATTCAACTTTTCTGATTCAGTCTTAGTAGGTTTTTTTTCCTAGGAAATTGTTCATTTTATTTAGGCTATTCAATTTTTTAGTGTATAGTTCCTTATGGTACTCTCCTACACCCCTTTTTTACTCCAAAAATTTGTTAGTAATATACCCATTTTATTTTTGAGTTTAGTAATTTGAATATTCCCTTTCTTTCTTAGTCAATCTAGATAAAATTTTGTCACTTTTGATATTTTTCAGAGAACAAACTAGGTTGTGTTGATTTTTGATATGGTTTTTCTATTCTCTATTTCACTTATTTCCACTGCAAACTTTATCTTTTTAAAAAATTTTTGCTAGCTTTTAGTTGTCCCTCTTTAATAGTCCCTCTTTTTCTCTCTGTTTTTAGTTCCTTAGGAGTAAAGTTGTTGATTTGGTATCTTATTTTTTATAATCATTTATAGCTATAAATTTTTCCCTTATGGTACCGTTTTTGATGTATCTCCTAACTTTTGGTATTTCATGTTTTTAATTTGTCCCCATATATTTGCTCTTGTGATTTCTTCTTTTATCCATCCTTGAGTGTTTCATATCTATATTTTTAGATATAAAATGTGTAACCTACAAAATTTTCATGATTTGTTTGTTTTATTTGTTGTAAGTTTTTATTTCAGAATTAAATATGTGTATCAACATTTGTTATGTTCTCATAAACTTTGAAATACATGGAGATTCCTGGTCCACATATGTAAGTCTCTACATGAATACTATTTTGAAACATTTAACCTTCTATTTTAATATTTCAAAGGTCTAGATGAAATTGAGACTTTGGTTTCTGAGATGAAATAATGGTAGGTGACTGAGAAATGCTAAAAAATTTGCCAAAACTTAAAATTAAGTTAAAGTTTACCTTCAAGATTCAACGTGAATAAGTCACCCTGTATTGCTGGTAATAAAGAATAAGTCTTTAATGATATAAAAGGAAACTTCAGAGAATTTTTCCCCCAGTTGACATATAAATAAAAAGATATAAAAAATTTTTATGGCCTTATGCATTTTTTACTTTAGAATTCCACATTTTTCTGGTTAAAATTTTTCCAAACAGATTCCTGTGTATTTGAAAGACAAATAATTTTTTAGTTGAAATGCTTAAGCAGTTAAATAAGGCCATGAAAGTTTCTTGAACTTGTGGGAATCCATGAGAAAATCTGACATTATGTTCTATTCTCTTGGAAGGTAGAATTATCGTTTGACTTCTGTTTTGCTGACAGGAAATGTCCTGAGCAAGGCTACCTGGGACAATGACCTCACACATGGAAAACGTTGGAGCTCATCTGTTTCCAATGTGCTGTTTTCCAAAAATTAGGGAAGTTCAGTTTTCCCTTTGACACTCTCTGTTACTACCAATCCCAGTGCCAGGGCTGTCCTGCTTCTACAAGTGACAATGACAAATATAGGCCTGAAGAAATATGAGCTGATGGCATTCCCAGCTTATTACTTCTCCTTGGGGTCCTTATCTCACATACATGGATTCAACTCATAGACTCAGCTGGGCAAGGATCTGTTATTCAGCTACATAAGAAGTGACTGCTTAAGACTCGGGTGTGTGGTGAAAGGAGGAAGAATTTTCTCAATGGAATGTTGGGAGAATTTTCTCCTCATTATTACCATCTTACTATCACTAAATCATAGCTAAAATGAAGAAATTGTTCAAGAAGAAATAGAAATGTGACCTTATGAGGACATAAATTTAGAGATTTGTGGAGAGCTCTTCATAATTTTATGGTGTTGTCTTTGAGCTGGGATTATAGTTGACATTTCATTATAATATATTAGCTGTTATGCATTTATGCAGTTTTCTTTGTTGTACTTTAAGTTCTGTGATACATGGGCAGAGCATGCAGGTTTGTTACATAGTTATACACGTGCCGTGGTGGTTTGCTGCACCCATCAACCCGTCATCTACGTATGTATTTCTCCTAACGCTATTCCTCCCCTAGCCTCCCACCCCATGACAGGCCCCAGTGTGTGATGTTCCCCTCCCTGTGTCCATGTGTCCTCATTGTTCAACTCCCACTTATGCGTGAGAACATGCAGTGTTTGGTTTTCTTTTCTTTTTTCTTTTTCTTTCTCTCTCTTTTTTTCTTTTTGAGACAAAGTTTCACTCTTGTTGCCCAGGTTGAAGTGCAATGCTGTGATCTCGGCTCACCACAACCTGTGCCTCCTGGGTTCAAGCGATTCTCCTGCCTCAGCCTCCCAAGTAACTAGGATTACAGGTATGTGCCAATATGTCTGGCTAATTGTTTTTATTTTTAGTAGAGATGGGGTTTCTCCATGTTGGTCAGACTGATCTCAAACTCCCCACCTCAGCCTCCTAAAGTTCTGAGACTACAGGCATGAGTCACTGCTCCTGGCCTGATTTTCTTTTCTTGTGTTAGTTTGCTGAGAATGATGGTTTCCAGCTTCATCCATGTCCCTGGAAAGGACATAAATGCATAGTATTCCATGGTGTATATGTATCACATTTTCTTTACCCATTTTATCATTAATGGCAATTTGGGTTGGTTCCAAGTCTTTGCTATTGTGAACAGTGCTGAAATAAACATACAGTGCTGAAATAAACATACGGTTCATGCGTCTTTATAGTATAATATTTTATAATGCTTTGGGTATATACCCTATAATGGGATTGCTGGGTCAAATGGTATTTCTGGTTCTATATCTTTGAGGAATTTTCACACTGTATTCCACAATGACTGAACTAAATTACACTCCTACCAACATTGTAAAAGCATTCCTGTTTCTCCACAGCCTCATCAGCATCTGCTGTTTCCTAACTTTTTAATAATCATCATTCTAACTGGCGGGAGATGACATCTCATTGTGGTTTTGATTTGCATTCATCTGATGACCAGTGATGATGAGCTTTTTTTCATATGTTTGTTGGCCGCATAAATGTCTTCTTTTGAGAAGTGTCTGCTCATTTTCTTTGCCCACTTTTTGATGGGGTTGTTTTTTTCTTGTAAATTTTTTTAAGTTCTTTGTAGATTCTGGATATTAGCCCTTTGTCAGACAGATAGATTTCAAAATTTTTCTCCCAATCTGTAGGTTGTCTGTTCACTTGGATGATAGTTTATTTTGCTGTGCAAAAGCTCTTTAGTTTAATTATATCCCATTTGTCAATTTGGGCTTTTGTTGCCATTGCTTTTTGTGTTTTAGTCACAAAGTCTTTGCCCATGCCTATGTCCTGAATGGTATTGCCTAGGTTTTCTTCTGTGGTTTTTATGGTTTTAGGTCTTATGTTTAAGTCTTTATTCCATCTTGAGTTATTTTTTGTATAAGGTATAAAGAAGATGTCCAGTTTCAGTTTTTGCATATGGCTAGCCAGTTTTCCCAACATGATTTATTAAATAAGGAATCCCTTCCCCATTGCTTGTGTTTGTCAGATTTTTCAAAGATCAGATGGTTTTGTGTGTATGGTCTTATTTTAGAGTTCTCTATTCTGTTTCATTGGTAGTTTTTGTACCCGTACCATGCTGTTTTGGTTACTGTAGCATTATATTGTAGTTTGAAGTAGGGTATTGTGATGCCTCCAGCTTTGTTCTTTTTGCTTAGAATTGCCTTGGCTATTTGGGCTCTTTTCTGGTTCATGAGAATTTTAAAATAGTTTCTTCTGGTTCTGTGAAGAATGTCATTGGTAGTTTAATGGGAATAGCATTGAATTCCTTTATAAATTACTTTGGGCAGTATGGACATTTTCAGGAATGAATTCTTCCCTATCCATGAGCATGGAATGCTTCTTCATTTGTTTGTGTCCTGTCTGATTTCTCTGAGCAGTGGTTTGTAGTCCTCCTTGAAGAGGTTCTTCACTTCTCTTGCTAACTGTATTCCTATGTATTTTATTCTCTTTGTCACAATTGTGAATGAAGTTCATTCATGATTTGGCTCTCTACTTGCCTGTTGTTTGCATATAGGAATACTAGCAATTTTTGCACACTGATTTTGTATCCTGAGATTCTGTTGATGTGCTTTATCAGCTTAAGAAGCTCTTGGGCTGAGATGATGGGGTTTCTAGATACAGAATCATGTCATCTGCAAACAAAGATAATTTGACTTCCTGTCTTCCTATTTAAATACCTTTATTTCTTTACCCTGCCTGATTGCCCTGGCCAGAAATTCCAGTACTACATTGAATAAGAGTGGTGAGAGAGGCCATGATTTTCTTGTGCCAGTTTTCAAAGGGAATGCTTCCAGCTTTTGGTCATTCAGTATGATATTGGCTGTGGGTTTGTCATATATGGCTCTTATTATTTTGAGGTGTGATCTTTCAATACCTAGTTTATTGAGAGTTTTTAACATGAAGGGATGTTGAATTTTATTGAAGGCCTTTTCTGCATCTATTGAGATAATCGTGTTTTTTTGTGTTTAGTTCTGTTTATGTGATGAATTACATTTATAGATTTGCCTGTGTTGAACCAACCTTGTATCCCAGGGATGAAGCCATCTTGATTGTGGTGGGTCAAGGTAGCCTTATCAGTCTTAAGTTCAGTCTTTTTACATAATCCCATATTTCTTGAAGGTTTTGTTTTTCTTTTTTATTCTTCTTTCTCTATTCTTCTCTTCCTGTCTTATATCAGACATATAGTTTTGAAGCTCTGAGATTCTTTCCTCCACTTGGCCTATTCTGTGAGTGATAGTTGTGGTTGCGTTGTGAAGTTCTCATTTTGTGTTTTTCAGCTCCATCATGTCAGTGATGTTCCTCTCTAAACTGAATATTCTGGTTATCAACTACTGTGTTCTTTTATATTTTTAACTTCTTGCATTAAGTTAGAACGTGCTCCTTCAGCTCAGAGAAGTTTGTTATTACCCGCCTCCTAAAGCCTACTTTTGTCAATTCAGCCATCTCAGCCTTGGGTCAGTTCTGTACCCTTGCTGGGGAGGTGTTGTTGTCATTTAGAGGAGAAGAGGCATTCTGCCTTTTTGAGTTTTCAGCATTTTTTTGTTGATGCTTTCTCATCTTTGTGGGCTTATCTACCTTTGATCTTTGACGTTGCTGACCTATGAACGGAGTTTTTGTGGGGTCTTTTTATTGATGTTGTTGTTGCTTTCTGTTTGTTTTTAACAGTCATAACACTCTTCTCTGGGGCTAGGGCTGCTGTGGTTTTTGGGGGTGCACTCTGGACCCTAGCCACCTCAGTCTCTCCTGCACCTGGAGGTATCACAAGTGAAGGCTGCGAAACAGCAAAGATGGCAACCTGATCCTTCCTCTGGGAGCACCAGTCCAAGGGGGTACTGACTTGATGCCAGCTAGAGCGCTCCTGTAAGAGGTGTCTGGAGACCCCTGTTGGGAGGTCTCACCCAGTTAGGAGGAACAGGATCAGGGACTGCTTAAAGAAGCAGTCTGGCTGCCCTTAGGCATAGCAGGTGTGCTGTTCTGACCCCAGGAGTCTCCAGAGCCAGCAGGCTGAAAAGGTTCAGTTGGCTGAACTGGGGAGACAGCAGCTACCCATCTCCCTGGGGACTTCATCCCAGGGAGAAATCCGAGTTCCATCCACAGAACTCCGGCTGGACTTGCTAAAATTCTGATGGAGAGGCCCTGTCCTGTGAAGAGGGATGGATTTCAGTCTCACTTAAAGAAGCAGCCTGGCCACGATCAGTCACAACAGCTGTACTGTGTTATAGGGGACTCCTACTTGTCCCTGGTTCCAGCAGGCTACAGCGGCCAACTCAAACCACAGATAGAGCTGCTGCTCCTCCCCCTGGGAACTCAGTCCACCTCCAGCTATCTCCAGCCTGCTTCCACTGGCCAGCTGGAATTCCAAGCCAATGGGTCTTGTGAGGTGCTGTGGGAGTGGGGCCTCAGAATGATGTCACTTGGCTCCCTGGATTCAGCCCCCTTCCTTGGGGAATGCACAGATGTATCTCCCACTTTGCTGGAATTCTCCAGGCAGAGTATGCAAAATTCCTGGGTTTCCATGCACACCCCAGTAAACCAGGAAGCACTCCGCTGAGACTCAACACAGCTCTGTGCTTCAAACCCAAGGCCGTGGTGGCTGAGCTCATGAGAGGACCTCCTGATCTGCAGGTTGCAAAGATCCATCGGAGAAGCATGGTTTCCTGGGCAGAGTCGCACAATCACTCATGGCCTCCCTTGCCTGTGTGTGAGGGCTTGGCTAGCTCCGTGCCACACCTGGGTGGGTCATAGACCCACTGGCTTTTCCTGACTCTCTAAGGGTCGAGCTGTCTGCCTTGTCAGTTCCAATGCAAGAATCTGAATACCTCAATTGAAGATGAAGAATTCACTCACAGTTTTCATTGCTGTCTGTGAGAGCCGTGGGACACAGCTGCTTCTAATCGGCCAGTTTGGCCCCAACTAAAGTATGATTTCTTAATACTTGAGATGTTTTAAATATGTAACAATAGTGATATTTATCACAAATATATTTTGTCTCAATGTGATATACTAATTGCTAAAAAGTGAATTCTTTTTGGTTACCAGAAAACAATCTGGAAATGTAACGTCTGACATTTATAAAATTTTTGTAGAGTTAATAGAACTTTACTTGAAGGGAGGCTGTCAATATGCATCATGACTTCAAGCACTGCCAGTGAAGTTGTGGAGTTTGAAGTGGTACTCACATTTGTTACTGGGATTATAAATTAGTACAAACTATATCAATTGTGATTAAACAATATATACCAAAATTATAAATGGAAATACTCTCTGATTCAGCAATTTCATTTCCAGAAATTTACCATACAGACATACTTATGATGCCTGGAATTATGTATGAATGGGAGAAAGTATTATACCACCTTTTTAATTAACAAAAGTCTAGAAATCACCTTAATGTTTATGAATCACATTAATGATTATCACCTTACTGTTTATGAAATTATGGTTATTCATATGATAGACTACTATGCAGCTATTAAAAAAAATAACTTTTAAAAGGGTGCTCAAAAATGATGTCCAAGATATGTTACAAAGGAAAAAAACCTGGGTGGAGAGCCACGTGTCTGATATGCCTCTATTCCTATAAAATCAGAGTGTATATAAATGCATAGAGTATCTCTATTAACTGATAACTGTCACAAAATTCAAAGTTAATGCAGGCAAGGCCTTTCTTTTTTAATGCTAAAACTCCAAGGAACTGCACAACATTTGAGGATTTCCAACACATTCCAATCTACCTTTGAACCTACAGATTTTAGGAAATGAAGCTCTTGAAAAATCAATCATTAATATTCCTAGCTACAGTTGTTTGGGACATAATTAGAATGATCCATTCTTTGAAAGTCTGTAAAATTTGCTCATACAACTATCGGGCATAGTCCTTCCTTTGTGAAAGATTTTATTTTACTAGAAATTTTATGTCCTTCATGTTATAGTACTTCTTAGGTTTTCTATTTCTTCTTGATTCTTGAGTCAATTTTGGTACCACTTAGGACCCCACAGGGTGCTTGTGCTCAGAACACATCAGTCAAAGAAAGAGAGAAGAAAGGAAGGCAGGAAGGAGGGAGGAAGAAAGGAAGGAGACAAAGAAAGAAAGAGAGAAGGAAGGAAAGAATGGGAGAAGGAAGGATGGAGGTAAAGATGGGGAGAGAGAGAAAGAAAGAGAAGGAAATGAGAGAGAGAAAGAAGGAAGGAAGGAGGGAGAGAAAGAGGGAAAGAGAAAGAAGGAAAGAAACAAGGAAGCAGGGAGGGAGAGAAAGAAGAAAGTAGAGGAAGGAAGGAAGGAAGGAAAGAGGGAGGGAAGGAAGGGAGAGAGAGAGGAAAGGAGGGAAAGAAAGAGAGAAAGATGAAAGGTGGGGATGGGAAGAGAAGAGGAGCCAGCCACAGGCTACAGGCTGTTTGTTCACTCTTTTAGTTGACCCAGGCAGTTCTGCCTTTTAAATATTCCACCTTCTGCCATGAGTTACACTGCTCAATATTCATTCCTCAGAGCATTCAAAGGTCTATGTGTGCCCTGTCATGATGGAGCATGGCTTCAGCTCCCAAACACAACTCTCAGCCAAAATATTCGTGACTGGTCCCTCCCATATACTCACCAATACCCCATGTATGGTCTTCATGTGTCCCCCAGAGCTCAAGTGTTGGAAACTTAATCCTCTAAGTGACAGTGTTGAGAGGTGGGGCCTAATAAGAGTGATTGGGTTATGAGATTCTGCCCCCATGCATGGATTAATGTTAGTATCTCAGGAATAGGTTAGTTATCTGGGGAGTGGGTTAGTTATCTTGGGAGTGCGCTTGTATTAAAAGCAAGTTCAGCCCCTTTGGCTCTCTTTATTTCTCAAAGTCTTGCTTTGCTGCCTTCAGCCATGAGATGACACAGCAACAAGGCCCTCACCAGATGCAGACGCCCTCATCCTTGGACTTCCTCACCTCCAGAACCCTAAGAAATAAATTTATTTTCTTTATAGATTCCCTAGTTTATGGTATTTTGTTATAGTAGTACCAAATGGGTTAAGAAGTCCCATTAAGTGGAGAGTGCTGATCCACAGGGTTGAGATCATTGACTTAGGGCTTGGAGTCTTATACAACATCCTTACGGGAGTTGGCCTCCATATTCCCTAACTTCCACAAATCTCAAATGGTGATCTCAGACCAAAATATAGCCCAGATATTTTGCATTTGGCAATATTGCCCACTTTTCTACAACTTGATCATGGCAGCTTTGATGTTTTCACTTCTACAATCCCTGAAAGGATATGAGTTCAAGATCCTGCAAGGTTACAATCCAAGGATAGAAGAGCCTAGACAAGAGTCCCATCACCTGGGTGATCAGTGCAGAGATACATCACAAATCCTCGGTAGGCAAAGCCTAGACAACAGTTACATCACCTAGGGGATCAGTGCAGAGATATGTTACAAAGCTCCTGTAGGCAGATCCTAGACAAGAGTTACATCACCTGGGTGACAGGCAAACAACAACAACAACTTATTATCATCCCCACTTCAGTCTTTGAGGTTAGACAGACCAGGATTCAAATCCAAGCTCCACCTCTGGCTGTGCGAGCTTGCTCAAGCTGCTAACCTCTCTGAGACTTGACTCTTCATTTGTGAAATGAGGATAAAGACCCTTCTCTCAGGGGCTGTGCCAAGGATGAAATGAGTCATGCATTGGTCAGGACAGGTGATTCTGTGTAACAAATAAGCCCCCAAACCTCAGTGGCTTCAAGAGCAAAGTGGACTTCTTTTCTTTTCTTTTCTTTTCTTTTCTTTTCTTTTCTTTTCTTTTTTTTTTGCAGGGGTTGGGGTGCAGTGGATGGAGTCTCACTCTTTCTCCCAGGCTGGAGTGCAGTGGTGCAATCTCAGCTCACTGTAACCTCCACCTCCTGAGTTCAAGAGATTCTCCTGCTTCAGCTTCCTGAGTAACTGGGACCACAGGCAACTACCATCATGCCCAACTAATTTTTTATATTTTTAGTAGAGATGGGGTTTCACCGTGTTAGTCAGGATGGTCTTGATTACATGACCTCATGATCTGCCCACCTCAGCCTCCCAAAGTGCTGGGATTACAGGCGTGAGCCACCACACCCGGCCTTGACTTCTGAATTGATTTCACATCCATCACGGGTCAACAAGGGGGCTCTGGTGGTCGTAGTCATTCAGAGCCTCAAACAGATAGACCCTTATCCCAGAAGATGCTCCCACAGTTCCAGTAACAGAGCAAATAAAACATAATCAGCCATGAGCCACTTCTTAAATCCCCTGCCCGGAAGGGATGCACATTTCTTCTGTCACAGCTGTTGCCCAAAATGTCTCAGGCCGCCGCGCACAGTGACTCACATCTGTAGTCTCAGCATTTTGGGAGGCAGAGGCAGGCAGATCACCTGAGGTCAGGAGTTCCAGACCAGTCTGACCAACATGGAGAAACCCTATCTCTACTCATAATACGAAAATTTGCCGGTCGTGGTGGCGGGTGCCTGTTAGCCCCAGCTAGTCTGGAAGCTGAGGCAGGAGAATCACTTGGATCCAGGAGGTGGAGATTGCAATGAGTTGAGACCAGGCCACTGCATCCTAGTCTGAGTGAAAGAGTGAGACTTCATCTCAAAAAAAAAAAAAAAAAAAAAAAAAAAGTCTCAGGCTATGTCTGAACTAGGAGGGTAGAAAGAGTAGTCATTTTGGTTGCCACAAACCATCGAAACAAAGATGCAGATCATTGATGTAAAATTACTGTTAGTTCCTTCCGACTCCTTTTCAGCTTCTCTTCATTGCTATGAGCCAGCATCTCCAGTGTCAGTTTTCAGTCTGTTGCCTCCAAGCTCCTAGTGTACCTTTCAATATGTGCACTGTGATAAACTGGGAAACACTGTTCAATATACCTTCTGGAAGTGAACATTCTGCAGGCATCTAGGTAGAGGATGGAGAGACTCCAGGGGGCAGGAGCTCTCTGTCTGGGCCTTGATCATGTTCAATCCCCAACCTCAGACCTAGGCGTGGTCCCTCAGCCACCTTATAACCTTGGCTTGCAACATCTCGACATGGAAACCAAAACGCAGCAGGGCCCATGTGATCTGAAGGTTCCTGAAAAGTTTCCCAGACCCCCTCTTGTACCCCTTGTGCAACCCGCACATGGTGACTTGTATTCTAGAGGGTCCTCACAGAGCTGCCATTCCTTCTGCCAGAACCTGCACTCATGCATTCTGGAGGCTTCCTGCCCTACAAAGGCAGCCAGACACCCACCATGCATCCCTGCACCAGTGGCTCACGGCTAGCTCCCTCATCTGCACTCCAGCGGCTCATGGCCAGCTCCCTCACCTGCACCAGTGGCTCTTGGCCGGCTCCCTCCCCTGCACACCAGCAGCTCATGTCCGGCTCCCTCCCCTGCACACCAGTGGCTCATGGCCCACTCCCTCCCTTGCAAACCAGCAGCTCACGGCCCGCTCCCTCCCCTGCATTCCAGCAGCTCATGGCCAGCTCCCTCACCTGCACTCCAGTGGGTGGCCCAGTGCTTGTGCAAAAGCTGCTGACTAGCTCCAGCCTGCCCAAATCCACAAACGTCTCTTATGTGGTGGCTGAACAACATTTTATGACATCTGAACACCTTTCAAATCTGTGCTTCCTTGGGTACCTCTCTTTCCAATAGGGCACCAGGCAGAGTTGCTTTATGTCTTACAGTGACTCTTTTATCATAGTTGCAATCCTTTATACTACACTTCCCCGTTAGACCCACTATGTGGTTTCTATCTCTTGATGGGACCCAGGCTGCTACACAACCTAACCCATGAACATTGCACTTCATTAATTCCTCACCATTGGTCCAAGATCATGCTCCATCACCCCTCTCTGCCTTCTGACTTTCTTTCCATAAGTGAAACCCCTAAACGTCTTCTTTGTGCCCAAAGCTTACCTTCTCTTCTTTCCCTATATTCTTGGCCAGACACAAAAATCTGATGCTCTGGCAAATGCAGAAATGGGGAGAAGGCAGGGGAATCATTTCTCCTCCCTTAGGTAAGCACTGAGGGTTATGTCATTCCATTGTATGAGGAATAAAAAAATGAGGCATAGAGAGCTGCCATGATTTGCCTGGACCAATGAAGCTTTCATGGCAGAGGTGGAACAAACGTTTAGGTGTCCTGAATGTCAGTCCAGCTCATATGTCTTCAGAACTTGCTGTGGAGGGAGACACCGGGGGATCCCACTCATGCTGAGCACTCAGGGGTACCCAGGTGCTGAGAGTGGGGACTTGACAGGCTGAGTTGACTCAGTCCAGTCCTCCTACACCAAATAATGATGGAAACCCCCACATAATAGAAGTGAAGAGAGGGAACGAAGCCAGGAACTATTAAGAGGCTGATGCCTAGGAGGCCTGGGCAGAATGACAGGGAGATTGGAGCAGAACAGAGGCCCTAGATGGGGACAAGGGGAAGGAAGTGGCCTCAGTGGCCAGATGACACCTGTCCACTGCACAGAGGCTGGAGCCTTGAGTTCCATCTAGTCCTTGTCAACTACAATCATTCTGCCCTATGGCTCAATGAGTCCTGGAGAAAATGTGTTTTCTGCAGGCTGGGGAGGTGAGAATAAAACAATTCAGCCTTAAGAAGTTGAAAGTCCCGGAAATCATAGCAGGTGGAGATGGGATTCATACTTAAACTTTCTGCCCTTGACTTCTGGTTTGGCCATGTGTCTCACTTTGGCCAATGAATGTGGTAAACTGCCCATTCTGAGCCTGGGTGGTAGGATAAGAGACCTTCACATTTCCCTTTGTTCTTTGTACTCCTGCCATTGCCATGAGAAGAAGGCACCCTGGCAGGCCCCAACCTGAGGAGGATCAGAGACACTTGGAGCATATCCAGCTCAGCCACCACGGTTTGAGCTGAAACCTCCCAAGCAACTCATGCCCATGAGTGAGAAATGGTGGCCTGTGGTAGTAGGCCTCTGAGGTGTGGGGTTACTAGTTACAAAGCAAGAATTAACTAATAGAGATTTCTACCTCACATCCCTATGAATCAAAGGACAAAGGAAATGAAACAAAATGTGAAAAGCAGATTTCCAATTTTTAGAAGAAAACAGAGGACAGATTTTATGACACTAAGCAGAGAAAAACTTTTTTTAATATGACACAAAACACAGACACCATAAAAGAAACTACTGATAAATTCAGTCATATTAAATGTAGAAGTTTTGATCTGACAAAAAAGGCGATGAATAAAGTTAAAAGACAAAGACAGTGCACGATAAGGTTTGGCTGCATGTCCCCACCCAAATCTCATCTTGAATTGTCCTCCCATAATTCTCCTGTGTTGTGGGTGGGACCTTGTGGGAGATAATTGGAATCATGGGGGCAGTTCCCCCATACTGTTCTCCTGGTAGTGAATAAGTCTCACGAGTTCTGACAGTTTTATCAGGGGATTCCACTTTTGCATCGTCCTCATTTTTCTCTGGGCACTGCCATGAAACAAGTGTCTTTCAACTCCCACCATGTTTCTGAGACCTCTTCAGTCACGTGGAACTGTAAGTCCAATTAAACCTCTTTTTCTTCCCAGTCTGGGATATGTCTTTATCGGCAGTGTGAAAATGGACCAATAGAGTGCACCAATAGGGAAAACATATTTGTAAGGTATTTGGACAAAAAAGCCTTGATATCCAGATCATTAAAATCAAAATTGGCCAGACGTGGTGGCTTATGCTTGTAATCCCAGCACTTTGGGAAGATGAGATGGGTGGATCATCTGAGGTCGGGAGTTCGAGACCAGTCTGACCAACATGGAGAAACACGTCTCTACGAAAAATACAAAATTAGCTGGGAGTGATGGCACTTACTTGTAATCCCAGCTACTCAGGAGGCTGAGGCAGGAGAATCACTTGAACCCAGGAGGTAGAAGTTGCAGTGAGCCACGATCATGCCATTGAACTCCCACCTAGGCAATAAGTGCAAAACTCCATCTAAAAAAAAAATATATCACTTACAAGTCAGCAAGAAGAAACCAAAGACCCAACAGACATATGGGCCAGGAGCAATTCACAGAGGAGGAGACCCGAAGGGCTGGGAAACACAAGGCACGCATTCAGCTGCACAGCAAAATCCAGGAACAATATCAGAAAGTGCGATAAAAAATATTGATGAAGATGAGTGAAGACGGATGAGCGCACTGCTGGCGAGGGGCATAGTGAGGTCTCCAGCCCCAAGGTCATCTGGCTGTGCTTCCTAGGAAGGAAGGGCTGACAACAGACCTGTCCCAAGACCCCAAGCTTCACCAGGCTATGTGCAGGCCTTGGACCAGAACATCAGCATCACCTTGGGGTGGGGGTTGCAGGGGGGGTCGCCCATCCTCTGCTCACCAGCAATGCAGAATTCTAGATTCATCTGGAAGATATTGTTGAAGGGAAAAGCAACTTTCCGGAGAGTAAGTATGGACGGCTATTTGTATAAAATTGCAAAACCAGACCAAAGAACACTATCCATTCTTCATGGACATGCACACTAGGTATTAAACATGGATGGGAAGACACACATTGACTTCACAATAATGGGGAGGGAGGTGGTAACTGGACTAGAAAAGGGACATATGATTCGAGCGTCAGGATGAACACTATGGCTGAATCCATAGTTTTCTTCCCTTAAACTCTGGAGCAAAGTCATCCAAAAGCTACCACGTTTGAATTTTAACTGGGAGGTACATGAAAGTTTGATATCATTATCCTCTACATAGTCCTGTGTGTTTGTAATATTGAGGCATATATTTTAAACACTTGACACAGCATGAAAGGAAGCTTGCCTACACGGTAACAATGGTTATCTTTAGGTAGCAGAATTCAAGACTGCTTCTTTTTCTTTTTTTTCCTACTTGTATATTATCTCTATTTCCCTGTGTGAGGATTTATGACTGTTGTGATGAAAAGGCTAGTATTCTAACTCCCTGCATCATAAGCACATACCGTGCCCTGGCTGGCACGATGGGGAGGAGAGAGCGTGTCTGTTCACCTGGCCAGCCCTAGGCAACTCTGCAGAGAAAGATACAGGCACTTCCCCTCTGCAGCCAAAGAGTTAAGAAGCCTTGATGTGAAATAAGTCATTCCAGGGGAGATAAATCCCAGCCTTATCTAATTCTGTATCCTGAGGCTGATTAATTTAAACTCAAAAATAAAATAAACATCATCTTTAAATAGGGATTAAATACTCAGCGGAGTCCTTAATTAAACAAAGTGACATACATTTTATGGTATGGATTCAGGGGGCCCGGGGTGGGATGAGGGATATCTGTGGGGATGCTTGCTGAGCTAAGGAGAGAAAATCGCCAGTGCTCCTGGATTCCGGAGTGCATTCACCTTTAGCTTCTTGTCTGGATACCCGCAGAAAACCAAAGAGCCATCCTGTGGCAGGATCTTCACACAGGAGGTGGGCTTGTGCCCCTGTCCCTGAGGGAGAAGGGATTAGTGGAGGGAGTGGGTGAAGAGTTTGGAGGAAGCCCCTGATGTTCTTAGAAAACAGTAGGAAAGAGATTCCCTTGCCTGGGCATTGTTCCCAAATAGGAGACAAGAGCATGAACTAAAAACAGAGACTCTCAGCTCCCTCCATGGTCCCTGAGCTCAGAAGGGAACCCAGGGAAGTGGGGCAAGTAAAAAATTGAGTGCACTATCTAACATGTGCCTGGAGGGACCCACGAACCTGAGTCAGGCATGAGAGTAGGCAGCTGGTGGATTCTTCCAGACCTGCAGCACAAAGCCAGGCAGATGTCCCAAGAGCAAGCCACTTCTGCAGAGGCCTCTACTGCATCCCTGCCTCATGGGCACAATGTCACAGAACAGAATTACATCATGTGGGAGACCATGTGCAGTGTAAGTGTCATAATGGAGCTGGACCCAGAAGGTCCCAGACCCAGGTACAGCTATGTCTCTGCTATAGTCAATGTTTGTATGCCCCTAAAATCTGTGTGTTGAATCCTAACTCCTGATAGGTTAGGATTGAATTAGAAGACAAAGACTTTAGGAAGTGATTTCATCATGAAAGCAAAGACCCCATGAATGGGATAAGTGGCCTTGTAAAAGGGAGCCAAGGGAGCTTGTTCTTCTTCCACCATGTGAGGACCCAGCTAGGAGGTGCCCTCTACAAAGAGCAGGCCCTCAAGAGACACCCAATCTGCCACTACATTGACCTCCCACTTGCCACCATCCAGACCTATGAGGCATAAGTTTCTGTTGCTTATAAGCCCCCTAGGCTAAAGTATTTTGTTACGGCAGCGCAAATGGAATAAGACAGCCTCTGACCATCTTGAGCAACTCACTTACCTGCTGAACTCTTCACAGATTTAACTGTGATGAAATCCCTTCAACAGATGTATATTGAACACCTACTGAGTATAAGAACACACTGTGTTATTGGATAGGATTTAAAGCAAGTCACAGTTCCCCAGGGGAAGGCACTGCCATAGCTGAAGAGCAAACCCAAGTTGCTGTGGCAAATGGGGGAAAGGGTGGGTGTCAGAGAAGAAGATAACATGCTAGAGTCCATGTCTGCAGCAATACTGGAACATCCAATAGATGTTTCCCAAAGTGGTGACTTCTCTTCTTACAAAAACTCATAGTTGTCCCTGTGTAAAGTCTTCCCAGAAGTGCAGGGCAGCAGAGAATATGCAGATCAGAAAAGAGAAGAGGACAGAGAGCGCATTCTTGGCATCAGCAGCCACGGCCTTCTTGAAGGAAGGAAAGTATTTCTCCTGGATCCCTGGGTAGCACATAAACATACAGAAATACATTTGTTGGCTATTTGATTCATGGACTCTGAACATTTGCAGACCGGGAGGCTGAGAATCTTCTCCAACCAGATGATGTGGGGCATGGAAGTACAGAAAGGGATCAAAGTAGGAGGAAAACAGAGCAATGAGAAGGGAGCTCTCAGCATGACCAACACAGAGACCTGGGTCTCTGCTACCAACGATAAGAGCTAATGTATAATGATTGCAGGTCTGCAAACAGCAGGCTTTCCATATCACATATGGCAAGCTCTGATGACAACCCTGTGTGACAGGTATTGTTGTCAGAGGCAGAGAGTTGCTACATAATCATATGCAACTGGTGGAATGCCAGAGAGTTTGGTTTTAATTGGTCTTCTTCCTGTTTGCTTTCTATTTGTCCCATCTGTATTTCGTTCTCCTTTTCCTCTTTCTCTGACTTCTTTTGAATTTGTTGAGTATTTTTATTTTGTTTAATCTTCTTTGTTGGCCTTTTACATATAACTATTTTTGCTTGGTTTGGTTTTGAGTTTTAATCATTGCTCTATGGTTTGTGGTATATCACACAGTTTGGATCTGTGTCCCTACCCAAATCTCATGTGGAAATGTAATCCTCAATGCCAAACCTGGGGCCTGGAGGGAGGTGATTGGAGCATAGAGCCAGTTTCTCATGGTTTAACACCATCCCCGCTTGGTACTATATAGCGAGTGAGTTCTCACAAGATCTGGTTGTTTAACAGTGTGTGGCACCTCTCCCTCACTCTCTTCCTCCTGCTCCAGTCACATAAGATATGCCTGCTTCCCCTTTGCCTTCCGTCATGATTGTAAGCTCCCTAAGGCCTCCCAAGAAGCTGAGCAGATGACAGAATCACGCTTCCTGTACAGCCTGCAGAACTGTGAGCCAATTAAAGTTTTTTTTTTCATAAATTACCCAGTCTCATTTTCTTTTTTTGAGACGTAGTCTCATCCTGTCGCCCAGGCTGCAGTGCAGTGGTGTGATCTCGGCTCACTGCAACCTCTGCCTTCCTGGTTCAAGTGATTCTGCTGCCTCAGCCTCCTGAGTAGCTAAGCCGGGAATACAGGCATATGCCACAAAGCCCACCTAATTTTTTTGTATTTTTAGTAGAGACAGGGTTTCACCATGTTGGCCAGGATGATCTCAATCTCTTGAACTCGTAATCCACCCATCTCAGCCTCCCAAAGTGCTGGGATTACAGGCATGAGCCACCATGCCCAGCCCCAGTCTCAGATATTTCTTTTTTTAAAATTTATTTATTATTCTTTTTAAAATTATTATTATTATGCCTTAAGTTTTAGGGCACAACGTGCAGGTTTGTTACATATGTATACATGTGTCATGTTGGTGTGCTGCACCCATTAACTCGTCATTTAGCATTAGGTATATTTCTAATGCTATCCCTCCCCCCTCCCCCCACCCCACAACAATCCCTGGTGTGTGATGTTCCCCTTCCTGTATCCATGTCTTCTCATTGTTCAATTCCCACCTATGAATGAGAACATGTGGTGTTTTGTTTTTTGTCCTTGCAATAGTTTGCTGAGAATGATGGTTTCCAGTTTCATCCATGTCTCTACAAAGGACATGAACTCATCATTTTTTATGGCTGCCTAGTATTCCATGGTGTATATGTGCCACATTTTCTTAATCTCGTCTATCATTGTTGGACATCTTTGTTGGTTCCATGTCTTTGCTATCTTGAATAGTGCAGCAATAAACATATGTGTGCATGTGTCTTTATAGCAGCATTGTTTATAATTCTTTGGGTATATACCCAGTAATGGGATGGCTGGGTCAAATGGTATTTCTAGTTCTAGATCCCTGAGGGATTGCCACACCGACGTCCACAATGGTTGAACTGAATTACAGTCCCACCAACAATCTAAAAGTGTTCCTATTTCCCCACATCCTCTCCAGCACCTGTTTTTTCCTCACTTTTTAATGATCACCATTCTAACTGGTGTGAGATGGTATCTCATTGTGGTTTTGATTTGGATTCCTCTGATGGCCAGTGATGATATTGTGGTTTTGATTTGCATTTCTCTGATGGCCAGCGACGAGGACCATTTTCTCATGTGTTTTTTGGCTGCATAAATGTCTTCTTTTGAGAAGTGTCAGACATTTCTTTATAGCAGTGCAAGAACAGAATAATACAGTATATGTATTTAACTTAGCCTTGGCTGCCATCAACATTATGCCATTTCACAGAAGCAGGATCTGAGGCTCAAGTTATCATCCTGCCTTGGCCTTCCAAAGTGCTGGGATAACAGGCATGTGCCACCATGTCTGGCCTTGCGTTGTTTCTAACCAGATGTCTGCTACCTTTGTTTTTTTTTTTTTTTTGAGACAGAGTCTCACTCTGTTGCCCAGGCTGGAGTGCAATGGAGCCATCTCAGCTCACTACAACCTCCACCTCCCAGGTTCAAGTGATTCTTCCTGCCTCAGCCTCCTGAGTAGCTGGGGTTACAGATACATGCCACCATGCCCTGCTAATTTTTGTATTTTTAGTAGAGACGGGGTTTTGCCATGTTGTCCATGCTGCTCTTGAACTCCTGGGCTCAAGTGATCATCCTGCCTCAGCATCCCAAAGTGCTGGGATTACAGGTGTGAGCCGCCACGCTCAGCCTATTTTTATCTTGGTTTCTTTCTGTATAATGTCCTTTTCCCTTTTGTAACCTTTCCGATTTTCTCTTTGTCACTGATTTGGGGCAATTTGATTATGATGTCCTTCAGTGTGTCATCCTCATGTCTCTTGTGATAGGGGTTCATTGGTTCTTAGATCTCTGGGTTTACAGTTTTTCTCAAATTTAAATTTTTTCAGCCACAGTTTTTTCAAATATTTTTTCTTCTACTCCTCCCCACCTTCTTCAGGAAATCCAATTACACATATATTAGTCCTGTTGGTGCTGATTTTCTGTTCAATTTTTTTCCATTATTTTTTCCATGTTCCATTTTCGATGGTTTCTACTGCTACAACTTCCAGTTGACTAATCCTTTTTTGTACAATATCTATTCTATTTTAAACACCATTTAGTATATTTTTCATCTCAGGCATTTTATTTTTCATCTCTAGAAGTTCAAGCTGGGTCTTCTATGTCTCCACTTCCATGTTCTAGCTTACCTTTACCTTCTTCTTGTGGAATGTTATCATTACAATGTTTTAATATCATTGCCTACTAATTCCATCTTATTTGCCATTTCTGTATCTATTGATCAAGTTTTCTTCTCATTATTGAGACATTTCCTTTTTCTTCACATGCCTGGTAATTTTCAGCCAGATGGCAGACAACATGAAATTTATCTTATTGTGTGTTGGATATTGTTGGGTTCCTATAAATATTATTGAGCTATGTTCTAAGATGCAGTTAAATTATCTGGAAAGATTTTGGTTCTTTGAGGGTTTTCTTTGAGGTCTTGTTAAGTAGGACTTTAGCAGCCTCGGCCTAGATCTAATCTTCCACACTACTGAGGCAATTCTTTTCTGAGTGTTCCATCCAATGGTCTGGGAAGTATAAGGTTTGTCCACTGTTGCTGGTCGGAACACCAAATATACCTGGTTCTGTGGGAGGTTCAAGCATTCTTCTTTCTGTTTCCTTCAGGTATTTTCCCCCCACAGACTTGTAGTTTTCACACATATATGTGCTAATCAGTATTTAGGTGAAGACTCTGGAGGTTTTTGTTTTGTGACTTTGTCCTTTTCATGCCCTGAATACTCTGCCCTGCAGAGTTTATCTGAGCTTCTTTAGTCTCCCTGGACTCCCAGCTTCATCTCCTCAATTCAGGACCATCACCAGGCTCAGCCTGGGTTGGCCCTCCTTGAGCTGTGACCTAGAAATGGTTTGACTTCTGGTCACCGCACCTGGGCAGTCCAGAGTCACAAGAAACCCTAGGCCATGTGGTAGAATGCCCACTGTCCCCACTTCACCACACTGTACTCTCTCCATCCAGTGCTAGCTTTAGCCACGCTGTCTCACAGTCCAGAATGCTAGCCAGAGACCAAACTTTCTGCAGTGCCTTGGCTGGGGCCCACAGATAAGAATGGCCAAGCAGTGCTCCCAGAAGCCAGCAGATGACATCAATCAGTTTTACATACTCCAGGCACTGAGAATCTCTGAACACCAGAAGTGTCCTCTGTTGCCACAGCTGAACCCTCAAATGAAGACTCCAGAAGGCCCTGAAATGTGTTCAGGCTCTCATCATTGCCTGTCTGTGGCCAAAAGGACACAGACTCTTTCCATGTCTGGTGAGATATCTAGCACACTGGGGGCACTGGAAAGCCCCTTTTCAACTTTAGGCCTTAGCTGTGCTCTCCATTGACCTCAGGCCAGACACTGCACATTATGGGGGACACCGCTGGGTGCTGGGATGAGAATGGCAGTTGGCATGTGAGCTAGGATTGAGAGCCCACCACTCTCTTCCCCAGCCAGGCGGTGGGCAGTTACTATCTCTGGCTTCTGTCACCTTACCAGCCTCCTCTGCTACAAATGCATTTCTGGCAGGCAGTGGATCAGAGAAGCACTAGCAGTTGAGGACGATGTGGAGAATCACTACTGGCCAAGCATTCCCAATCTGACAGCAGAACAGAAATACAGCAGTGCTGAGGTGAACTTGACAGAGAACTTTGAGACCATGAAGGCAACCATCACTTCCAACTCATCACAACCTGCATCTCCCACAGATTTATTGCAGAAGAACTCAACCATCTCCGTGTCAACAAGAAATGGTCCTCACTCTACACCATCACGCTTGGATTTAGATCATGGGGCTGTTCTGTCTTTAGTATGGAACTGAAAACTTTAATTTCCACAGAAATGTAAGGTTTTGGGCTACAGCCTTACTGAAACAAACAAATACGAGCATAGTGGTCTACAGATGGAATATCTGGGGCTCTAGACAAACTGCTACTTGAAAGTATAATCACTCTCTTTTTGTTTGTATCTTTACCCTGGTAGGACAATGTCAGAAATTTCCTTGGTCATACAGAATATAAAACATAGTTTCAACAAAAGCAGAATTACAGCTACAAACTATTTTTGGTGTATTTGCCTAAGTATAAGATAGCTGATTGGGGCTTTATCACGTAATGTTAGTTTGCTTAGTTTTCATTAAGTTTGTTAAACTTAAATTGTGAATAAATATATGGCTGATTCATTTTGTAATTAAACTGCACATTGACATAAGGTGTACATTAAAAGTTGCTGCAGGCTGTCATCCAAAATAAAACTTATGTAAAACCAAAAATTCTATAAACCAATGTCAAGGAATGTAACCTAAAATAAAAATACAGTTAACATGGAATTGCAAAACTAGAATGGGTGAAATATTTACCCATAAAATCTTCTTTGGAACATTGATATAACACTAGAAAAGAATTTTTCTAAATAACTACAATGTTCAACTCTGACTGCATCTGTGAAGACCAGGCATTTTGAATCATTTCTCTGTGGTGTGTGGCAGTACAATTTTACGGAAATGCACTACAATAATTAATAAAATTCTCTAATGGGAAGATTTTAATGAATAAGTATTTACACTATAAATATTTATAATATTGGTGCTATTATTTCACAAAATAAAAAAGCTGTGTTACAGCCTTTAAAAGCAAATAATAGCCTTGCATTTCTAAATAAAGAAAAAATATAAATTTTATGAAATATGGTTAAGAGTAATTGACAAAATAAAAATTGGGGCATAAATTATATTATAGTTTGGATAGAGGTTGAAAAAAGTGGATGAAAATTTTAATGAGCCCTTTTTGCCTGCACTAAACTTAATCTTATAGGTAAATATTATAACACATATAGGGTACCTACTAGCTGTCTAATTTATTTTTTACATAATGTATAAATCCTAGCCTATTGGTCTTAATATTTGAACCTAAAATAACACACAAACATACAAGAGAACAAAACAAGGAAGAAGTGTATGGAGACAGTGACATTATCAAGGTGGTGGAATAGGGGGTCCCTACTTTTGTATTCCCCTGCAGCCATAAAAACTAGTCATCCATCCATCAACCAAAGTAACTTTATGAGAGATCCAGTCACAGTGGCTCATGACAGTAATCTCCTCCATTCAGGAGCCTGAGGCGGGAGGACTGCCAGGCCGGGAGTTCAAGAATAGCCTGGTCAATATAGGGAGCTTTGGGATGCAGGGCATTATGAAACCTTGCTAAAACCCAAAATCGAGGAGAGTCATTTTGAGAAGGCAGGGCCTTTGGTTAACAAGGTGTCATATTATCCAAAGCAATCTCTAAGTTAACTCAAATCCCTATCAAAATCCCTGTCCCACTTTTTATAGTAATAGAAAATGTAAGTCTGCAATGTAGGCTGAATGGCCAAGCCAATCATGAGGAATAAGAAAAAAGCTGGGGACATCATACTCGTGACTCACACGAAACAGTTCAAAAGTCACTGTTTGTAGAAAACCTGGGGAAAACCTGGGGTACTCAGTGGGAGCCACACTCACCCACACATCTGTCATTAGGCTCAACATATAGCAGAACCTGCCCTAGTACCTGTCCCACAAAACAAAGCCCTGAGGACAATCCACCCTGTCCAAAAACATGACAGAACTCACAACCACAGGTGCTCCTGGTAACAAGCCCACTAAAGGTAAAACCCACTTCAGATTCGGCAGCCACCTTGTGATGCAGCTACAAGCCTTTTTACTGCAAACCCAGTAAAGATCTCATCAGCCTTGAGACCCAACAGATGAAGATCTTTACCTACTAAAATGAGTTTATAAAAATGAACAGAAGTGGCTGCGCACGATGGCTCACACCTGTAATCCCAGCACTTTGGGGGCCGAGGTGGGTGGATTATGAGATCAGCAGTTCAAGACCAGCCTGGCCAAGATGGTGAAACACTCTCTCTACTAAAAATACAAAAATTAGCTGGACATGGTGGTTGGCGCCTGTAATCCCAGCTACTCGGGATGCTGAGGGAGAGACTTGCTTGAATCTAGGAGGTGGAGGTTGCAGTGAGCCAAGATTGTGCCACAGCACTGCAGCCTGGGTGACAGAACGAGACTCCATCTCAAAAACAAAACAACAACAACAACAAAAAATGGAACGAGGTGTGTGCTTCTCCAAATGCGCAAACACCAATGCAAGTCTATATTATGCCCATTCTAACGGTTCTATTTTAACATAGAACTGGAAGTCCTACATAGAATAATTAAGTCATACATCAAATAATTAAGCAAGAAAAACTAAAAGATTCAAATTGAAAAGAAGAAATAATGTCAGTTTGTAGATGACATAATGTTATATATAAAAAACATAAATAGTACATTTAAATAATGCATTTAATGCATCTATATATAAATAGTCCATCTAATAAATGCACTCAGTAAAGAAGCAGAATATACAATTAGCATACAAATATCAGTTTTGTTTCTATATGCTAGCAAAATACCAGTAAAAAAGAAAAAACAATCTCATTTACAATAGCAATGAAATAATAGATTTCTTAGCAATAAATTTAACCAATGTGGTGAAAGATCTTTACAATAAAAAATAAAATATATTGATGAAAAAAATTAAAGAAGATACAAATAAATGTAAATATATTACATGTTTATGGATTAGAAGAATATTGTCTAAGTGCCATATTATCCAAAGCAATCTGTAGATTAATTTGACTTCCTATCAAAATTCCTGTGCTACTTTTTACAGTAATAGAAAATAAAGTCTGCAATGTATAGAAAACTATAAGAAATATTGAATGGCCAAAGCAATCATGAGGAATAAAACGAAATCTGGGGACATTATACTTTATTATTTAAAACTACATTTCAAGACTACAGTAAACATAATAGAATAGAATGTTTATAGGAACCAACACAAAAACCAATGGAACAGAATACAGAGCCCAGAAGTAAATCTATGCATCTAGAGTTAATCTTTGACAAGGGCACTATGAATACACAATACAAAAAGTGTAGCCTTTTCAATACTTAGTGATGGGAAAACTGGATACTCACAAGCACAATAATAAAACTTGATCATATTTCTTACATAAGACACAAAAATTGACGTAAAATAAAGACTTAAATTTAATACATAAATCCTTAAAAGAAAATCTTTAAAAAAGCATATGAAAAGCCTTCATGATACTGGCCTTGGCAGTGTTTTTAAATATGATATCAAAAGTATAGCAATAAAACCAGACACAAAGATGTAGTGTATTAAACTATTGTGCACAGCAAAAAATAAGAAAACATTTAAGATGGGAAAACACTTGCAAACCATGCATGATAAGAGGTTAGTATACAAAATATAGCAGAAACTCATAAAAATCAGAAGCTAAACAATAATAATTATAATACCCAACTAAAAAGTAGGCAAAAGACTAAACTTTTTTTATTATTATTATACTTTAACTTTTAGGGTACATGTGCACAACGTGCAGTTTTCTTACATATGTATACATGTGCCATGTTGGTTTGCTGCACCCATTAACTCGTCATTTAGCATTAGGTATATCTCTTAATGCTATCCATCCCCCCTCCCCCACCCCACAACAGGCACCAGTGTGTGATGTTCCCTTTCCTGCGTCCATGTGTTCTCATTGTTCAATTTCCACCTGTGAGTGAGAACATGCGGTGTTTGGTTTTTGGTCCTTGCAATAGTTTGCTGAGAATGATGGTTTTCTGCTTCATCCATGTCCCTACAAATGACATGAACTCATCCTTTTTTACGGCTGCATAGTATTCCATGGTGCATATGTGCCACATTGCCTTAATCCAGTCTATCATTGTTGGACATTTGTGTTGGTTCCAAGTCTTTGCTACTGTGAATAGTGCCGCAATAAACATACTTGTGCATGTGTCTTTTGAACAGCATGATTTATAGTCCTATGGGTATATACCCAGTAATGGGATGGCTGGGTCAAATGGTATTTCTAGTCCTAGATGCCTGAGGGATTGCCACACTGACTTCCACAATAGTTGAATTAGTTTACAGTCCCACCAACAGTGTAAAAGTGTTCCTATTTCTCCACATCCTCTCCAGCACCTGTAGTTTCCTGACTTTTTAATGATCACCATTCTAACTGGTGTGATATGATATCTCATTGTGGTTTTGATTTGCATGTCTCTGATGACCAGTGATGGTGAGTATTTTTTTCATGTGATTTTTGGCTGCATAAATGTCTTCTTTTGAGAAGTGTCTGTTCATATACTTCACCCACTTGTTGTTGGGGTTGTTTGTTGTCTTCTTGTTAATTGGTTTGAGCTCATTGTAGATTCTGGATATTAGCCCTTGGTCATATGAGTAGATTGCAAAAATTTTCTCCCATTCTGTATATTGCCTGTTCACTCTGATGGTGGTTTCTTCTGTGCAGAAGCTCTTTAGTTTAATTAGATCCCATTTGTCAATTTTGGCTTTTGTTGCCATTGCTTTTGGTGTTTTAGACACGAAGTCCTTGCCCATGCCTATGTCCTGAATGGTAATGCCTAGGTTTTCTTCTAAGGTTTTAATGCCTTTAGGTCTAACGTTTAAGTCTTTAATCCATCTTGAATTGATTTTTATGTTAGGTGTAAGGAAGGGATCCAGTTTCAGCTTTCTACATATGGCTAGCCAATTTTCACAGCACCATTTATTAAATAGGGAATCCTTTCCTCGTTGCTTGTTTTTCTCAGGTTTGTCAAAGATCAGATATTTGTATATATGTGGCATTATTTCTGAGGGCTCTGTTCGATTCCATTGGTCTGCATCTCTCTTTTGGTACCAGTATCGTGCTGTTTTGATTACTGTAGCCTTGTAGCATAGTTTGAAGTCAGGTAGCGTGGTGCCTCCAGCTTTGTTCTTTTGGCTTAGGATTGACTTGGCATTGCAGGCTCTTTTTTGGTTCCATATGAACTTTAAAGTAGTTTTTTCCAATTCTGTGAAGAAAGTCATTGGTAGCTTGATGGGGCTGGCATTGAATCTATAAATTACTTTGGGCAGTATGGCTATTTTCACTATATTCGCTCTTCCTATCCATGAGCATGGAATATTCTTCCATTTGTTTGTATCCTCTTTTATTTCATTGAACAGTGGTTTGTAGTTCTACTTGAAGAGGTCCTTCACATCGCTTGTAAGTTGGATTCCTAGGTATTTTATCCTCTTTGAAGCAATTGTGAATGGGAGCTCACTCATGATTTGGCTCTCTGTTTGTCTGTTATTGTTGTATAAGAATGCTTGCGATTTTTGCACAGGATTTTGTATCCTGAGACTTTGCTGAATTTGCTTATCAGCTTAAGGAGATTTTGGGCTGAGACAACGGGGTTTTCTAGATATACAATCATGTCATCAGCACACAGGAGCAATTTCACTTCCTCTTTTCCTAATTGAATGCCTTTTATTCCCTTTTCCTGCCTCATTGCACTGGCCAGAACTTCCAACACTATGTCGAATAGGAGGGGTGAGAGCGGGCATCCCTGTCTTGTGCCAGTTTTCAAAGGGAATGCTTCCAGTTTTTGTCCACTAAGTATGATATTGGCTGTGGGTTTGTCATAGATAGCTGTTATTATTTTGAGATACGTCCCATCAATACCTAATTTATTGAGAGGTTTTAGCATGAAGTGTTGTTGAATTTTGTCAAAGGCCTTTTCTGCATCTATTGAGATAATTTTGTGGTTTTTGGCTTTGATTCTGTTTATATGCTAGATTACATTTATTAATTTTTGTATGTTGAACCAGCCTTGTATCCCCAGGGATAAAGCCCTCTTGATCATGGTGGATAAGCTTTTTGATGTGTTGCTGGATTCAGTTTGCCAGTATTTTATTGAGGATTTTTGCATCACTGTTCATCAAGGATATTGGTCTAAAATTCTCTTTTTTTGTTTTGTCTCCGCCAGGCTTTGGTATCAGGATGATGCTGGCCTCATAAAATGAGTTAGGGAGGATTCCCTCTTGTTCTATTGATTGGAATAATTTCAGAAGGAATGGTACTAACTCCTCCTTGTACTTTGGTAGAATTCGGCTGTGAATACATCTGGTCCTGGACTTTTTTTGTTTGTAAGCTATTAATTATTTCTTCAATTTCAGAGCCTGTTATTGGTTTATTCAGAGATTCAACTTCTTCCTGCTTTAGTCTTGGGAGAGTGTATGTGTCGAGGAATTTATCCATTTCTTCTAGATTTTCTAGTTTATTTACATAGAGGTGTTTATAGTATACTCTGACGGTAGTTTGTATTTCTATGGGATCAGTCGTGATATCCCCTTTGTCATTTTTATTGCGTCTATTTGATTCACCTCTCTTTTCTTCTTTATTAGTCTTGCTAGCGGTCTATCAATTTTGTTGATTTTTTCAAAAATACAGCTCCTTCATTCATTGATTTTTTTGAAGGTTTCTTTCTGGCTCTATTTCCTTCAGTTCTGCTCTGAGCTTAGTTATTTCTTGACTTCTACTAGCTTTTGAATGTGTTTGCTCTTGCTTCTCTAGTTGTTTTAATTGTGATGTTATGGTGTCAATTTTAGATTTTTCCTGCTTTCTCTTGTGGGCATTTAATGCTATAAATTTCCCTCTACACACTGCTTTGAATGTGTCCCAGAGATTCTGGTATGTTTTATCTTTGTTCTCGTTGGTTTCAAAGAACATCTTTATTTCTGCCTTCATTTCGTTATGTACCCAGTACTCATTCAGGAGCAGGTTGCTCAGTTTCTATGTAGTTGAGTGGTTTTGAGTGAGCTTCTTAATCCTGAGTTGTAGTTTGATTGCACTGTGGTCTGAGAGACAGTTTATTATGATTTCTTTCTTTTTTTTTTTTTTTTACATTTGCTGAGGAGTGCTTTACTTCCAACTATCTGGTCAACTTTGGAATATGTGTGGTGTGGTGTTGAAAAGAATGTATATTCTGTTGATTTGGGGTGGAGAGTTCTGCAGATGCCTATTACGTCCGCTTGGGGCAGAGCTGAGTTCAATTCCTGGATATCCTTGTTAACTTTCTGTCTTTTTGATCTGTCTAATGATGAGAGTGGGGTGTTAAAGTCTCCAATTATTATTGTGTTGGAGTCTAAGTCTGTTTGTAGTTCACTAAGGATTTGCTTTATGAATCTGGGTGCTCCTGTATTGGGTGCATACATATTTATGATAGTTAATTCTTCTTGTTGAATTGATCCCTTTACCATTATGTAATGGTCTTCTTTGCCTCTTTTGATATTTGTTGGTTTGAAGTCTGTTTTATCTGAGACTAGGACTGCAACCCCTGCGTTTTTTATTTTCCATTTGCTTGGTAGACCTTCCTCCATCCTTTTATGTTGAGCCTGTGTGTGTCTCTTCACATAAGATGGGTTTCCTGAATACAGCACACTGATGGGTCTTGACTCTTTATCCAATTTGCCAGTCTGTGTCTTTTAATTCAAGCATTTAGCCTGTTTACAATTAAGGTTAGTATTGTTAAGTGTGAATTTGATCCTGTCATTATGATGTTAGCTGGTTATTTTGCACATTAGTTGATGTAGTTTCTTCCTAGCCTCGATGATCTTTACAATTTGGCATGTTTTTCCAGTGGCTGGTACCAGTTGTTCCTTTCCATGTTTAGTGCTTCCTTCAGGAGCTCTTTTAGGGCAGGTCTGGTGGTGACAAAATCTCTCAGCATCTGCTTGTCTGTAAAGGATTTTATTTCTCCCTCACTTGTGAAGCTTAGTTTGGCTGGATATGAAATTCTGGGTTGAAAATTCTTTTCTTTAAGAATGTTGAACATTGGCCCCCACTGTCTTCTGGCTTGTAGAGTTTCTGCCGAGAGGTCAGCTGTTAGTCTGATGGGCTTCCCTTTGTGGGTAACCAGACCTTTTTCTCTGGCTGCCCTTAACGTCTTTTCCTTCATTTTAACTTTGGTGAATCTGATAATGATGTGTCTTGGAGTTGCCCTTCTCAAGGATTATCTTTGTGGCATTCTCTGTATTTCCTTAATGTGAATGTTGGCCTGCCTTACTAGATTGGGGAAGTTCTCCTGGGTAATATCCTGCTGATTGTTTTCCAACTTGGTTCCATTATCCCCATCAATTTCAGGTACACCAATTAGACATCGATTTGGTCTTTTCACATAGTCCCATATTTCTTGGAGGCTTTGTTCATTTCTTTTTATTCTTTTTTCTCTAAACTTCTCTTCATGCTTCATTTCATTCATTTCATTTTCCATCACTGATACCTTTTCTTCCAGTTGATTGCATCAGTTACTGAGGCTTGTGCATTCATCACATAGTTCTCTTGTCATAGGTTTCAGCTCCTTCAGGTCCTTTAAGGACTCCTCTGCATTGGTTATTCTAGTTAGCCATTCATCTAATTATTTTTCAAAGTTTTTAACTTCTTTGCCATTGGTTTGAACTTCCTCCTTCAGCTTGGAGTAGTTTGATCTTCTGAAGCCTTCCTCTCTCAACTCACCAAAGTCATTCTCCACCCAGCTTTGTTCTGTTGATGGTGAGGAGCTGTGTTCCTTTGGAGGAGGAGAGATGTTATGATGTTTAGAGTTTCCAGTTTTTCTGCTCTGTTTTTTCCCAATCTTTGTGGTTTTATCTACCTTTGGTCTTTGATGCTGGTGACGTACAGACGGGTTTTTTTTGTGTGTGTGTATGTCCTTTCTGTTTGTTAGTTTTCCTTCTAACAGTCAGGACCCTCAGCTGCAAGTCTGTTGGAGTTTACTGGAGGTCCACTCCAGACCCTGTTTACCTGGGTATCAGCAGCGATGGCTGCAGAACAGTGGATATTGGTGAACCACAAATGTTGCTGTCTGATGCTTCCTCTGGAAGTTTTGTCTCAGAGGAGTACCCAGTCGTGTGTGGTGTCAGTCCACCCCTAAGGGGTTGTGCCTCCCAGTTAGGCTACTCAGGGATCAGGTACTCACTTGAGGACGCAGTCTGCCCATTCTCAGATCTCAAGCTGTGTGCTGGGAGAACGACTACTCTCTTAAAAGCTGTGGGACAGGGACATTTATGTCTGCAGAGGTTATTGCTGTCTTTAGTTTGTCTGTGCCCTACCCCCAGAGGTGGAGCCTACAGAGGCAGGCAGGCCTCCTTGAGCTGTGGTGGGCTCCACCCAGTTTGAGCTTCTGGGCAGCTTTGTTTACCTACTCAAGCCTGAGCAATGGTGGACGCCCCTCCCGCAGCCCTACTGCCACCTTGCAGTTTGATCTCAGACTGCTGTGCTAGCAATGAGCAAGGTTCCGTGGGCATAGGACTGTCCGAGCCATGTGCAGGATATATTCTCCTGTGTGCTGTTTGTGAAGCTGGTTGTAGAAGTTCAGTATTAGGGTGCGAGTGATGCGATTTTCCAGGTGCCATCTGTCACCCCTTTCTTTGACTAGGAAAGGGATTTCCCTGACCCCTTGTGCATCCCAGGTGAGATGATGCCTTGCCCTGTTTCAACTCATGCCTGGAGCACTGTACCCACTGTCCTGCACCCACTGACTGGTACTCCCCACTGAGATGAGCCTGGTACCCTAGTTGGAAATGCAGAAATCACCCATCTTTGGCGTCACTCACGCTGGGAGCTGTAGACGGGAGCTGTTCCTTTCTGCCCTCTTGGTCCCACTGACCAAGAGTAAACATTTTTTACAAACATATTCAAATGGCCAACAGGTGTGTAGAAAGATGCTAAACATTACCATTCATGAGAAAATTGCAAATCAAAAGATACCACTTTACAGCAGTTGGAATGGCAAATATATATATAAAAAAAGAAACATGACAAGTGTTAATAAGGATGTGACAAACTATTTCTGTACAGTCTTAGTGAGTTGCAAACTGGAAGAGTCATTATGAAAATTAGTTTGCAGGTTATTTTAAAAAATAGAAGTATCGTACAATCCTGAAATTCCACTTCTGTCTACAAACAAAATAAAATCAGCATCTCAAAAATTATCTGCACCCTTGTATTCAATGCAGCATTATTCACAACGGTCAAGGGTATTTTTTTTTAAACAACTTATCTGTAGCTGCTGAATGGATAAGGAAAATGTGGTATAAATATACAACTGAATATTATTCACCCATAAAAAAAAGAATGAAATTCTGGTATTTCAACAACATGAATGGACCTGGGTACATTATGCTGTGCAAAATAAGCCAGGCACAGGAAGACAAACATTGTATGTTCTCACTTAAATGGAGAATTTAAAAATCCTGAACTCGTGGAAGCAGAGAGTACAATGGTAATGACCAGGCCTGGAGGTAGAAAAAATGATAAGGTGTTCAGAGTACAAACTTTCAGTTATAAGATAAAAAAGTTTTGGGTGTCTAATGTATAGCTTTAAGATGTAGTTAATAACAGTGTTTTGTATGCTTAAAATTTGCTACTACAGTAGGAGACCTCAAATGTTCTCACTACAAAAAACATAACCATGTAAGGTGGCATAAATATTCATCAACTTACTTGTATTAAACATTTTACAACATATATACCTATCAAACTTTTATAATATACACAATACATAATTATGCACTTTTTATTGGTCAAAAAATTAATGTTATGTACACATGCATATATTCACATAAGTGTGTATATACACAGATATAAAACATATACATATATATCAATTACATATGTTGTTATGTATATACTTGTGTGTATATATATATATATATATATATATATATATATATATATATGACAAAATCCTAGTAGGCTTCAAACTAAACAAGAGAAAATTATAAAATAATTATTTAAAAATCAAGAAAAAATGGGTATTTAATACATGCTCAGCAATATTTTAAGTTCTTCAATGGCAAAGTACATGTTTTAAATGTAGAAAGTAGATACATTATACCATATTACAGTTTAGGAATTATGGCACAGAGTGTTTACAGTATTAGCCTCAATACATATTAAAAACTTAAAATTTTGAAGTAAAATAACATTTGGTTTTATTTTATGGGGCAGAGGCTTAGTGTTCTGATTAAGTTATTGAGTATGAATTTCTGTAGAATCACATTTGAAACCTTCACAGGATATGAAATTATAAAGCAGAAAACATACAACATCTGGATGTGGTGTTTCTGGGATTTCTAAACCTAATCCCAATATCTCCACTACTCTCACACATTTTAGACAAGACTCAAAATGGAAATTAGAAAATGTTTAACATAGAGTTCCTTAAAAATCACAGACAGCCCCATGTCCTCACAAGCAATAAAAGAGCAAGCAGTCAGGTCCTCCAGTCCCTTGTAAGCCATGCAAAGGGCTTTGATTTTCTTTATAACCTAGAAGAGTGATCGTTGAAGGGGAAGTCCAGTCCTAGAAAATTGAAGAGCATGGGGCAGAAGATGTCTGTCTCTAATGAAAGCAAGAGAAAGAAATCAGAGCTTCTCAGAAAAGATTTCCATTGGAGCATAGCTTCACAAACCACACTTTTTAAGATCTGGCTTTCTCCTTGACCTTTGGTCACCTCATCTGTGTGATCTGTCTTATTCACTCCCATCTATTCGGATATTTGGCTACTATCTCCGGTCTCCTCACACTCTGGGGCTTTTTCTTTTACTCAATGTAGGTGATCAGGTTTAGCTTAGAGAACAGCCAAGGACTCTGTGTTAGAAAAAGTAATATGACTTATGCTGTGATTTTCCAATTAATACTTAGTACTGTGCTCAGTGGAAAAACACAGAACATTATAAAATAGTCTAAAAATGTAATATCAAATACTATTTCCTCACAGAAACGTTATGATATTTAAAAACTTTTCTAAATTTGTGGGTCCTTAGCTCCACGACCCAGTGCTGCTGAATCAAAACTTGGTGGTGGTTGGCTGTGCATGGTGACTCACACCGCTGATCACAGCACTTTGAGAGGCCAAGGCAGTCAAATCACTTAAGCCCAAGAGTTTGAGGCCAGCCTGGGCCACATGGTGAGACCTACTCTACTGGCTGAGGGTGGGGAGGAGGGGGAAAGTTGGTGGTAATGGGAGGTGGTAATGCGATTATAAGGTGTGGGCAACCATATTTTGTGCCTCTAAATTTGTGGAGTTAACACTAATCTAAAATTAAGGATACAGATCAGCTGAAGAAAGAAAAACATTAATGTCGAGATAAAACTTCCTTGTGGGGGTCTGCAGCTGCAATACCACCAGGCGGCAGCATCCCACCTCTTTCACCCGGCTGCAGCCCCACCAGGAGCCCGGCTCCATTCGGGGCGCTGCGGCAGGTACTAGACCCGGAAGGCGAAGGCGTGGATTTCCTGCCCTCCGGGGTGTCTTCCCGCTCCGCGGACCCCAGGGAATTCAATTCATTCATCAAGCTCCGCCTCAACTGTCCAAGCTGGGGCAGCTGGTCCCACAGTCGCCATCCAAGGCCTCTGCTCCAGAACCCGTGGGCTGCTTTCCTGAGTGGAAGGACATTGTCTTCACCAGCCACAAAAAAATCCGTTCCTTTGCACCCTGTTTCCCATTGCCACCGACTTCGTGTAAACTCTAGTCCTGAGGACACGAGAGAGACACAGGCCTGGCCCCATGGACATGCTCAGTGCCACGGCTTCCAGCAGTTGGACAGGTGAACTCTACAAATCTCGGGGCCCATCGCACCAAGGAGACAGAAAGAAGCAAACAAAGGAAGGACCCTATGAAATGCACCCCCAAAGCAACCAACCAATCCAAGAAAAAACACCTCTCAGGGATCCATTGGTTTTCCCACGTGGGCGGCCCTGATCCCCTGTTCTAGCCTGGCCCAAGCACCCTCCACTTCACCCTGGCCTGCTCAAAGTGCCCTGTCCACTTCAGCGGAGCCTCCCTCTCCAAGTCTCTGTCTCCCTCGCTCTACAACTCCTTCACCCTCTCCCTTTCTCTACTTCCTCCTTCAGCTCCGGCTCTTCTGTCACCTTCTGTCTCTCTCCCCCTCCACCTTTCTCTCTCTCCCCCCGTTTCTATCTCTCCTTCCCAGTCTCCCTAGCTCTCTTTCAAGCTGTGTCTGTGTCTTTTTTTCTGTATGTCCTTATGTCTGTGTCCGTGTGTCCATGTGTCTCTGTGTGTTTGTGTGTCCGTGTGTGTCTGTGTGTCCGTGTGTGTGTGTCCGTGTGTGTGCGTGTGTGCCTGTGCATGTGCACCCGTGTGTATCTGTGTGTGTGTCGAGGTGGGTTTGCTCGTGGTGGTGGTGTGCTGTGTCTGGGTGTCCGTCAGCCCCTCCTTCCCGGGATCAGGCTGCCGGGGCTCTAGTGCCAGCATGGTGCAAAGCAAGGCCTTCCTGTCCCGTTGGCCACGGGTGGGTCCTCATCAGGACAAGCGATGATGGTGTGGGCGTTGTGAGAAAAAGAGCCCGCGGGGCTGGGCTGGCTGTTTGCCCCTAGGCAGCCCTGGCAGCTCTGGGTGTGTGGGGCAAGAGGGGGCCTTGCAGGAGGGGTGGCGAGGGATCCAAAACAATTTTTCCATGGCAAGGCAGAGGACCAGAGGGGATCCCAGTACTGTGGGCCCCGCACCCTGACGCGTCCGAGCACACCCTGCCCTGAGCCGGCCAGATGTGTTGGAAGCTCGGGAGCTTGTGAGCTGGGGGAAGGCCTGGAGTGTCAGCGAAAGGGAGACCGCCTGGTGGGCCTGGACCCTGGGCAGGGGACTGAGGCATCACGGCCTGAGGACGGATTCCTGTTTCCTGCAACATCGGGAGTCTCCAAAATGGCCTGTTTTGAAACTGGAAAGGAGACCGAAGACACGATGCTGCTTTTCCACGATTCGCTGGAGGTTTCTGTGTCCCCACAGAGCTCGGGAAACAAACTGTCAACATGGTTACGCTTTCGGGGGCCACAGACACGTGAGCAACAGGCCCCCTTGCAGATGGCAAAGGAACGTGGAATCCGGAATCATTGTTCACTTGGCTTGAGTGTGACTCCTGTGTGGATGGGAGTATCTGCCTCGTGCTCTGTTGCAGGCTCAGCGTGGGGATATGTCATCTATGAACCATGTGGATGAAAAACGGACAACCATTCCAGTCTCGGCCCTGCTCTCTGGGGAATTCGCTCATTCCTTGGGAGGTGGAATTCGTCTGAATCGCTCCCGGATGAAGTAACCTAGGCTGGCAATCCCGAGGGCCAGTGAGCGCACCGCCAGCCGACACGGCCGTGGGCCCAGCACTCAGCCTGCACTGGGCACCCAACATTTTTCCGGAGTTCGAGGTCCTGCTGGTCCTGGAGGCAGAAGACCACTTTCCTCTTTGCCTTCCTTTCTCTGTTTCTTGCTCCTTTTCTCCTTCTGTCCATCCTTCCCTCTGTTCTTCCTTCTCTCCCTCTCTCCCTCCCTGTCTCCCTCCCTCCCTCTGTTCTTCTCTCCTTCCCTCTCTCCCTCCATCCATACCTCCCTTTCTCCCTCCTTCCCTCCCTCCCTTCCTCCCTTCCAAGGTCCCTCCTTTCATCCGTCCTTTCCTCCCTCTGTCCCTCTCTCTCACTTTGTCTCCGTTCCTTTCCCCATCTCTGCCTGGCTTTCCTCCAACCTAGAAAGGGCAGAACTACGGTTTGCATGAGATCTCGGGGTCTACATTTAGTTGCCGGGCGCTCCACGTGATGCCGAGGAGGATGGCGGCGCACGGGTGGTCGCGGGAGGGTGCAGCGGGGAGGTAGTGGAGTTGAGCTGCAGAAACGAGAACAGGCCTGGCCACTGCCCAGGCCAGTGTTTCCCGGGGTGGAGGTCTCACCCTACACCACTGAAGAACGCAGGGTTGGGGGGGTGTAAGGCGTGTGGGAGCAGGGGAAGTGATGAGAGCCCTGCCTGGGCTGGTCCCAAACCCTAGCAGGCCGCCCGCGGACCCACGCATGAGCAGCAGACGGCCCATCTCTGAGTACCTGGGCTGGCTCTGAAATCCTTGGGATGCTCAGCCAAGAATGACAGACCTCCTTTCTGTAGAGTCTCTAGCCGGACCTGGACTCAGGGATCCAAGACACGTCAGCTGGAAGGGAAGACACAGGTCTCCATACAGAGCCAGAGGTTCACCGCGAAAGAGGAGCCACCGCCCTGCCCCCACCAGGTCCCAACCCTGCGTCCTAAAGCTCCTCCAGCTGAGCTCAGTGTTCTTCTAGGCTGAGGAGTGGTTCCAGAAAAGCGGGCTCTTCCAAGTTCTTCAACTCCCCCAGCAGCTCCTTTGCTAGGAAAGGTTGTGCCTTTTGCTGAAATTCTGGGGTCGACAGAAGCTCATATAACAGGGTGGATGCGAGTACAGATGAAGACTCCAGCTCCTGGAGCAGTTGGGAGGGTGCCTGGATGGCTTACATCTGCTCCTGACACGCAGAGGCCTCCATGGGCGCAAGCTGCGGAGGTAGATGTGCCTCGGCTTCATGTTCCCACGTGCCCTGGCGACCTGTGGACCCTGGCCGCAGACCCAGTACGGACTCATGTGGGACATGTGAGACGCAAGCACACCTTGCCCCTGTGACTCAGCCTGAGCGGCTCAAGTTGTCCCACTGAGTACGCACCCAGAAGGCCGCCATGCTGCTGGTCCTGGTTCCTCTGCCATCTGTTTGACTCAGCCTGAGAGGCCCAAGCTGTCCCATTGAGCACCCACCCAGAAAGCCACCGTACTACGGGTCCTGGTCCTCCTGCCATCTGTTCGGATGCGGAGGTCACCCAGGTGACTGAGGGTGGGACAGAGCCACTTCCGAAGGAGTCAGGGCAGCAAACCCAAAATCCCCATGTGCCGCGGCAGGTTGGGAGATTCCTTCTGCCTGCGAAGCCTGGCTGGGCTGCAGCAGAGGGGTGACCTTTGCTGTCTGGCTCACGAAAGCCCCCTGTTCCCCACTCCCTGGCGTGGGTGAAAGCGACCAAGGAGGGAGGGTGACACCCGCGGTGGGCCTCGTTGCACAGGCCGCGTGCGTGTGCAGGTTCCCTGCCACCCTGGCGTGGATACCTGGACCTTCGATTATGACAGGAAATCTGAATCCTGGACTCCAAAATGCCGTTCTCTCTCTCCAGTTCGGGTACAGGTTCTGCTCAAAGCAAGCTGGCAGGACATCTTTTTCATTCAGGTTACAAATGAGTCTCCTTCGCCGTCCTTGTCCTCGGGCTTCTGCGGGGAATGGGCTGTCAGAAGGTGTCGGGAGAGCCATCGTGAGGGCACCTGGCCAGAATTTCACCGACAGACACGGGCAGAGAGAGGCTGGCGGCTCCCGTGCGCCTCAATTGGCCTCTGTGCTTCACGCAGGTCCAGTGAGGAGTCCGACCCCGCCAGTGGCCCTTATAAAGACCCACCAGCTTCACCCCCTCGTGAATATGCATCAGCACCCAAGGGCCCTGGGTAACGCGCCCTCTGAAGGGTCCAGAAACCACAGACACAGGGCCTTGTGTGGTAGGTGAAGGTGGGGCCAGATCATCTGGGAAAGGAGGGCTTCTGGGGCTGGCTCCCTGAGTTCTCCAGAATTCTACGGATACTGGAAGTTTCTCTCTGGGCTCACACACGATTTCAGGGAGAAACCACCCTGGAAGTGTGTAGTGTGGAACTGAACCTCCATGATAGTCTTGAGTTTTCCAGGCCCTCTCCGTGAAGGCGGCAATGCCTGTGGGTGTCGCTGTTGCCGTGATAGTCTCAAACACGCAGGTGTGTGGATCTCATTCATTTTCTTTTTTTATTTTAATTTTCTATTTCTACCTCTTAACGTCAATGATAAAGTCACAGCTACTTACAGCCATCTAAGAAAGTGGCCTCACTCATGCTCATTCACTCATTCTGTGGCCTATCAAGCATCACACATAACAATGGTTTTGCTTTTTTAAAAAAACCAAATACTTTATACAGTGAACTATAGAAAAAAAAATTCTAAATATACTTTAAAAATTCTAGAGTGTTAAGGTAACCTCATTTTTTAAAATACTGAAAATGTAAAGGGTCCATATAGAGAGTTGTATTAAGTACATACTTCCTATTTTAATAATTCACTTGCTGTGCTCTTAAAATCTCTATGAGAGAAGCAGATATTTTATTCATGTCTTTTGGCAAGAGATTCAAAAGCAAAAGTAGAAGGGCTGTTAAATTTCATAAAATTTGTGGGATTTTTAAAAGCTAAATTATTCAATATTTTGTATTGTTATCACACTCATATATCGCCTGGAATATATATACAGCAACCCAACAACAGTGATTGCAACAAAAGTAAGATAAATAGGTCTACAAAGCATTTGATTTCCTTATTAGATAAATGAAGTTTTCATAGAGGAAGTGCAAATTCAGATCAGGTTACATAAGCTTAACAATTATTCAAACCTTATATAAAATTAAATCTAACCCTCACCACTACAAATCTGTAAGGAATCACTGTCAGGAATCTACAGGACATGGCTCATATTTACATTGGACACACACTTAGAAATTTCATAAATGATGAGATGCAGGCCAAGGGTATTCCTCAAAGGGCTCCACCCAAAAGGAAAAGAAAGAGAGTTAAACAGAGAATTACCACACGTATTTGTGGGTAATCAGCTTATTCCTCAGCCTCTAGACAGTGAGGAGGATGAAAAAATGGAAGAAGATAGTAAAGAAGAGGAAGAAAAAGATCACAGTGAAGCGATGAAGCCAGAGGAGCCACCTCAAAATTTACTGAGAGAAAAAATCATGAAACTGCCCCTCCCTGAATCTTTAAAAGCTTACTTGACATATTTTAGAGACAAATAACTTAGATCAAGAAGAAAGAATGACTACTGACAATTCCTTTAGTCTGAAAATGTAGCATTTGTTAGGAATTAAAAGAATTATTTATTTCATCAGAGCAAATTATAGTGGAAAAACTATCACTTGTTACTGTCAGTAACATAAATGATGTATTGAGTGAATAAAAGAATCCCTTTTATAAAATCTGTTTTTCTTTAAATCTTGGAAAATTGTTGTTTCACCTCAGAGTGATTTCAAAGTGGAATGTAACAGTAGTGAAGACTTGTGTGCTATAAATCCTTTTCTGATTCCTTATGGATCTCGTTCATTTTCATGTAGAAAACGAAAGCGAATCTACAGAGAAAAGAAACGTCTGGTGCATCACGGCCTGACGATGGATTCCTGTTTCCTGCAACATGGGGAGTCTCCACTATGGCCTGTTTCCCAACAGGAAACTGGAAAGGAGAGTGAAGACACGATGCTGCTTTTCCACACTTCTCTGGAGGTTTCTGTGTCCCCACAGAGCTCGGGAAACAAACAATCAACATGGTCACGCTTTGGGGGCCAGAGACGCATGAGCAACAGGCCCCCTTGCAGAAGGCAAAGGAATGTGGAACCCGAAACCACGCTTCAGTCGGCCAGAATGTGACTCCTGTGTGGATGGGACTATCCACCTCGCGTGGGGCTCAACGTGGGGCTCAACGTGGGGCTATCTCATCTGTGAACCATGTGGATGAAAAATGGACAATCACCCGAGTCTCGGCTCATTGCTCTCTGGGCAATTCCCTCATTCCTTGGGAAAGGAAATTCTAACCCAGGCTGGCGATCCAGAGGGCCAGTGAGAGCCCCACAGGCCGACGCAGCTGTGGGTCGAGCACTTAGCCTGCACTGGGCACCCAACATTTTCCGGAGTGCGAGATCCTGCTGGTCCTGGAGGCAGAAGACTGCTTTTCTCTCTGCCTTCCTCTCTCTGTTTCTTGCTCCCTCCCTCCCTCTTTCCCTCTGTCCCTCCCTCAGTTCCTCCCTTCCTCCTTCCCTCCCTCCTTCCCTCTCTCCTTCCTTCTATCCCTCCATCCTTTCCAAGGCCCCTCGGTCCATCCGTTCTTTCCTCCCTCCATCTCTCCCTCCCTCTCTGTCTCCGTTCACCTCTCCATCTCTGCCTGAATTCTCTCCCGCGTAGAAAGGGCAGCACCCCGGCTTGGGCGGGGTCTCTGGTCTGCATTTAGCTGTCAGGCGCTCCACGGTGATGCCGAGGAAGCTGGCGGGGCAAGGGTAGGCTATTGACGGTGGGGAGGGGAGGCAGAGGTTTCGAGACACGGAAGGAAGAGAAGGCCTGGCGTCTGCCCGTGCCAGTGTTTCCCGGGATGGAGGTCTCCGCCCGCCCCACTGAAGAACGAGGTGGGGGGCAAGAGGGAAGGGATGAGAGCTCTACCTAGGCTAGTTAGAAAACCTAGGCTGCTGCCTGCTAACCCGCGCATGAGCAGTAGACAGTCCGCCTCCCAGTACCTGGACAGGCCCTGGGATCCCCGGGATGCTCAGAAAAGAATGGCAGCCCGCCTCTGAGTGGAGTCTCTCATGGGACCTGGAACTCAGGGATCCTAGGCAGGTCAGTTGGAAGGGAAGACACGCCTCTCCATATCCAGTGAGAGGTTCACCGCAAAACAGAGGCCACCGCACTGCCCCTACCCCGCCCCAACCCCGCGTCCTAAAGCTCCTCCAGCACAGCCAAGTGTTCTTCCTGGCTGAGGAATGGTTCTAGCGGAGCGGGCTCTTCCACGTCCTTCAGCTCCCCCAGTGGCGCCGGATCTAGGAAAGGTTGTGCCACTTTGCCCCAGCCACTTTGACCCAACCTGGAGCTCACAAAAACATATGTTGTATGAAATCAAGGTTTAAGGGATCTAGGGCTGTGCAGGATGTGCCTTGTTAACAAAATGTTTACAAGCAGTACACTTGGTAAAAGTCATCGCCATTCTCTAGTCTCAACAAACGAGGGGCACAATGCACTGCAGAAAGCCGCAGAGACCTCTGCCCTTGAAAGCAGGGTATTGTCTAAGTTTTCTCCCCATGTGATAGTCTGAAATATGACCTCATGGGATGAGAAAGACCTGACTGTCCCCCAGCCTGACACCCGTTAAGGGTCTGTGCTGAGGTGGATTAGTAAAACAGGAAAGCCTCTTGCAGTTGAGATAGAGGAAGGCCACTGTCTCCTCGCTGCCCCTGGGAATTGAATGTCTCAGTATAAAACCCAATTGTACATTTGTTCAATTCTGAGATAGGAGAAACACCGCCCTATTGTGGGAGGTGACACATGTTTGCAGTAATGCTGGTTTGTTATTCTTTACTCCACTGAGATGTTTGGGTGGAAAGAAACATAAATCTGGCTTACATGCACGTCCAGTCATAGTCCCTTCCCTTGAACTTAATTATGACATAGATTTTTTTGCTCATATGTTTTTTGCTGACCTTCTCCTTATTATCACCCTGCTCTCCTACTACATTCCTTTTTGCTGAAATAATAAAAATAATAACCAATAAAAACTCAGGGATCTCAGAGGCCGGTGCTGGTGCAGGTCCTTGGTATGCTGAGCGCCAGTCCCCTGGGCCTACTGTTGTTTCTCTATACTTTGTCTCTGTGTCTTAATTCTTTTCTCAGTCTCTCATCCCACCTGACTAGAAATACCCACAAGTCGGGAGGGGTAGGCCACCCCTTCACTCACCAGCAAAAAGATTATGACTTGGTAAAGCTCAGATATTCATTAGTATTTTTCAGCAATAAGGTATTTTAAGTTAAGGTATGTACACAGTTTTTTAGACATAATGTGATTACTAATTAATTAATTATTATTAAATACTCATTACACTACAACATAGTTTAAGCATAACTTTTATAAGCACTGGGAAACAAAATGTTTATGTGACTAACTTGATTGTAACATTTGCCTTATTGTGGTTGTCTGGAACCAAACCCACACTATCTCTGAGTATGCTTGTAGGTTTTTGGTTGTTCTTTGTTTTGAGATGGGGTTTCACTCTGTCACCCAGGCCAGAGTGCAGTGGCATGATCATAGCTCACTGCAGCCTCAAACTGCTGGGTCAAGTGACTCTTCTACCACAGCTTCCTGAGTAGCTGGGACTACAGGCATGCAGCACTATGCCTGGCTTTTTTTTTTTTTTTTTTTTTTTTTGAGACGGAGTCTCACTCTTTCGCTCAGGCCAGAGTGCAGTGGCTATCTCGGCTCACTGCAAGCTCTGCCTCCTGGTTTCACGCCATCCTCCTGCCTCAGCCTCCTGAATAGCTGGGACTACAGGTGCCCAAACCAGGCCCGGCTAATTTTTTGTATTTTTAGTAGAGACCGGGTTTCACCATGTTAGCCAGGATGGTCTCGATCTGCTGACCTCGTGATCTGCCCGCCTCGGCCTCCTAAAGTGCTGGGATGACAGGCGTGAGCCACCGCGCCTGGCCTGCCTTTTCTTTCTAGTGGCACAAGCCCCATGGAGTGTGGTGCGTCCGATCTTCGATGCTTTTGAACAGTGTAGAAAGTATTGCTGTTTGAATTTAATTTTTTACTACATGTATGGTCTCGATAGATCACAAGAAGATCAATAAGCCCTTCTCCTTATTCTACTTCCCTTTCTAGCAATGGAGAACTTTGATTGGATGTTTCCTGCCTACAGACAGGAATGAGTCTGCTGTTTTCTTTTTTAAACCCGAGGGGACTCAGCCTGAGGGCCTTGAGCATGGCCACCCTCCCCCAACCCCCAACTGGTGATTCTGGTGGTGGTGGTGGTTTTGTGTTCCAGCTTCTGTTTTGTTGTTGTTGTTGCTGCTGCTGCTGGTGGTCCTGTCGTCATTGTTCTGGTATTTTACAGACTCAGGGGGTGTACGTGCTTGTTTGTTAGATCGGCATACTACTGCCTCCAGTTGTAGAAGTGGACCTCCAGTGTATCCAATACCCACGTGTTGAACGTTGTCTCCGACGGGTGATTTATTCATTCCTCGTCCCCTTCCTACCCTCCTCCTCCCTTTTGGAGTGTCTGTTATTTCCATCTTGATGACCATGTGCGTACCCACTGTTTACCTCCCACTTGTAAGCAGAAGGCAGTTCACTGAGTACATACTTGCTTCCAGCTCTATCCATGTTGTGGGAAAAGATGTGAAATTGCTCTTTTTTGTGCCTGTACCATTGGAGAATTTTAACTTTCTTGGTGGTTGTTTTTCTTTTTTCTTTTCTTTTCTCTTCTCTTCTTTTCTTCTCTTTTCTTTTCTTTCTTCATCCTCCTCCTCCTTCTTTTTTACATTTTTTTCAGCTGGGCTCTCCTACTTGTGTTGCTCAGTTGCTCAGGCTGTTCTCAAACTCCTGGCCTAGAAACTTCTCCCATCACATCCACCATCTAGTTGTTGAAATGAGCATCTCTTGTAAAATTAAAAAGATAAAAAAATAAAGAGAAAGACAAAAAGCAAGGGGTGAACTTTTCTCTTGCCACCTCCCAGTGTGTACCTTGGACCCGATAGGAGGGAGGGAGCTTGGCTGGGTGGGCTTTTGTTGCTAAATCCTCCCTAGGGCCTCCTTCCCTCTCCGCCTTGTCCCCACTTCTCCCCCAGCCAAGGCTCCCACCGCCGCCATGGGATTTTCCATGGGAGAGATATGCGAGAGGACAGATGCGGCTTCCAGATCTATAACCTGCCAGATGTCTCTGGCTCAGGGTCCCCCATCAGCTGCCTGCCACCTTCCAGGGAGCTCTGAGGCTGATGTCCCGCCCCCCTTCACGTCCCGCCACCCTCCTCTGGCTGGCCTTTGCCTGGCGACCCCAAGGGAACCACGTTGACACTGCTTTTGAATCCTCCAACGAAGACTTCCACCAGATGCCCCGGGTGGGCCGGATGGGATGGACTGGATCACCCCGGACTGTGCTGTTCTTGGGGGTTGGTTGACGTACATGGTGGACTGGCAGCCCCAGCATTGTAAAGGGTGCCCAGGTATGGAAATGTCACATAGGATGCCCTCCTTTCCGTCAGCCTGCCTTCAGCTTCCTCAGGCATGAAGACAACTTCCCATCAGAACCTCTTTTCTTCCCTTTCTCCACCACACAGATGAGATGCATGAGAGGGAGAAACAGCTCAATAGATACTTCTGAACTTCATTTGTGGAATCCTCAGTCATCTAGAAACAGAGAGGTGACTAGACAGGGACCCAAATCAAACACCATTTCCAGGTCCTCACGGTGGGATTGATCTCTCTCTCTCTCTCTCTTTCTCTCTCTCACACACACACACACACACACACACACACAGGCAATTTCCACATCTAGTTCACAAACCACACTAATTTACCCTTTTCACAGTATGCAGTCTGAGGAAAACCCACCCCAGGCTCTACCCAGCGGCTGACGAAACCTCTTCTCTACAAATTATTAAAAAGATTATCTGGGCTGGGCACAGTGTCTCCCGCCTGTCATCCCAGCACTTTGGGAGGCCAAGGCGGGTGGATCACTTGAGGCCAGGAGTTCAAGACCAGACTGGCCAACATGGCAAAACCCCATCTTGATGAAATATAGAACAATTAGCCAGGCCTGGTGGCATAAGCTTGTAATCACAACTACTCAGGAGACTGAGGCGGGCGAGTTGCTTGAACCAGGGGTGCCGAGATTGCAGTGAGCTGAGATCATGCCATGGCAATTATTGAGACAAAGCGAGACTCTGTCTCAATAATAATCACAATATTGTTATAAGATGAGTTTTGTGTGCTGATACCCACCTGTAGTCGCAGCTACTCAGGAGGCTGAGATAAGAAGATCACTTGAGGCCCCACAGGTCAAGGCTTCAGTCAGCTGTATCCTGGGTAGTTACCAGTCAAGGAGATATGCCCCTCCCCATTTTCTATTTTCTTTTCTCTCTTCTTTTTTCTTCTCTCTTCTTTCTTTCTTTCTTTCTATCTTTTTCTTTCTTTCTCTCTTTCTTTCTTTCCTTTTTCTTTCTTTCCTGCCTGACTGACTGCCTCCTGCCTTCCTTCTTTTCTCCCTTCCTCCCTTCCTCCCTTCCTTCTTTCCTCCCACCTCGGCCTCCCAAAATGCTGGGATTACTGGTGTGAGGCACCATGCCTGCTTGGCCTAAAGAGACACCCTTTGAAAGTAAGACACAGCACCTTCCAGTGATCTGATTGATTGATTGACTGATTTAGAGACAGCGTCTCGCTCTGTCGCCCTGGGAGTGGTGCCATCATAACTCACTCACTGCAGCATGGATGCTCCTGGACTCAAGTGATCCTCCCACCTCAGCCTCCAGAGTAGAGTACCTGGGACCACAGGCAGGTGCCACTGTGCCCAGATCATTTTTATTTATTTATTTATTTATTTTCCTGAGACAGAGTTTCACTTTTGTTGCCCAGACTGGAGTGCAATGGCACGATCTTGGCCCACAGCAACCTCTGCCTCCCAAGTTCAAGCGATTCTCCTGCGTCAGCCTCCTGAGTAGCTGGGATTGCAGGCATATGCCACCACGTCTGCCTGATTATGTATTGTTAGTAGAGGCGGGGCTTCTCCATGTTGGTCAGGCTGGTCTCGAACTCCCAACCTGAGGTGATCCGCCCTCCTCGGCCTCCCAAAGTGCTGGAATGGCAGGCGTGAGCCACTGCACCTGGCCTTCATTTTTATGTTTTTCCACAGACAGGGTCTCATCATTTTGTTGCAACCCTCCTGAACCAGTGTCTCAAAGTGCTGGCGTGGTAGGCATGAGCCACTGCACCTGGACTCTGGGGAATGATTCAAGACCATGACCGCTGTACTAATTCATTCATTCTTTCTTTCTTTCTTTCTTTCTTTCTTTCTTTCTTTCTTTCTTTCTTTCTTTTCTTTCTTTCTTTCTTCCATTGATGAATTTTTTTATTATTGATTGATTGGTTGATTGATTGATGTTGAGACGGAGTCTCTCTCTGGTCCAGGTGAGGCGAGGCAAGGGGCATCACTTTGGAAGCCGCAGCACCGCCTTCTAAAGCCCCATTCAAATGCCCAAAGCCTTATTTCCTTCCTGGAGTTGGAGCTGATGCCTTCCATCGCCTTGGGCTTCTCTCCATTCAGAAGCTGTTACAGGCACAACCCCACCCAGTGGCTGGCTGCCGCTGAGGATTAGCGGGTGTGGTGGGGCTGGAAACTCGGTCCCCTATTGTTGCAAGCTCAGCCAAGACATCCCCCGACCCCCATCCCTTGCTCACCCTTTGAGATCCCCTGACTCCACCGCCTTGGAGGCTTTCCTCTTACTTTAATTTGTCTTTCTTCCTTTCCTGCATTTGAGGAGGGGGTGCAGGAATGAGGGTGTGTGTGGGAAGGGGGTATGGGGTGGGAATGGAGGGGAGAGTCCTAAGGGTCTATTTAGTGTCATTCCTCTTTCACCGCCACCACCGAAGATGAAAGCAACGATTAGCTAAATACCACATGTTCTCATCCATAAGTGGGAACTTATAGATGAGAGTTCTGCGTGGGCAGAACCAGGGGACCAGAGACGCGGGAGCCTACTTGAGGGAGGAAGGGTGGAAGGAGAGACAGCTTCAGGAAAAAACAAACAAACAAAAAAAACCATGAAAACTGTTGAGCCCTGTGCTGAGTATCCGGCTGATGAATTCATCTGCACACTGAACACCCCCGTCAGAAGTTTACCTATGTAACAATCTTGCACATGTATGTTTGAATAAGAAATGAAAGTTAGGGGAGAAAGAGAGAGAAGGGAGAGACAGAGAGAGGGAGAGAGGGAAAGAGAGAGAGAAGTGAAACGAAACACCACCTCCTGGACCTGAGTCAGGGGGTTTCCGGCCTTTTGGGGGAACATTCAGCGACAATGCAGTATTTGGGCCTCTTCTTTTTTTTTTTTTTTTCCTTCTTTTCTTTTTTTTTTGACTGAGTTTCTCTTGCTC